>NC_139844.1:16285562-16350309 GCF_963691815.1 Echiichthys vipera | reverse complement strand
AATACAAAACTAGATCAACTGAGTGGTTTGGGGGAAAAATGAAAGGCATTTATGCAAGGCCAAATTTCTTACATCTTCTTCTCCCTCATAATCACAGCCTGTTTTTCTTGCACATGATATCAGCTTTGAGTCCATTTTAAAAAAAAAAAAAAAAGCTTCATTTGACACCATTGGCGTTGTACAACTTTATTCAAATAATGGAAAGAGTTGAGAGTTTAGATGGAGAGGAGAAAAATACTGTTAAGGCTGCCAATAAGTGGTCCTCCTGAGTAGGAAGAGAGTTAAATATATATCAGCGTATAACTGCTTCCCTCCGGCTACCTGACAGCTGTCTACTTTAAACAAAACAGTGAGAAAACTTTAATGAAATCTAAAGCGAAGCAGGTTGTTTTTTCCTGGTATACTAATATTTTTAAAGTGATTTATTTGGATTCAGATGGTTCCAAAAGCAAATATTTTACCAATTACAAAGGCTGTGCAGTGAGTCTTTTTAACGAGAGTGTAAATCATTGCTTTCTCCATAATTATCATTACTGCTGCTGTTCTGACAAATGAGTAATCACAAATTATTGTCAGTGCTGATAGTATTTTCAACTGCATAATAATCATTTTGTTAACAATTTTTAACACATCTCATCTCTATGGACCAAATACTACAGATACTACAAGTTATCTCATGATAACCTTTGGATGACCTTGACAATAGCTGATGAGATTTGTTGTTTTCAAGCATTACAATATGTTGTACCCAAAGTGCCAAATTTTCTGTAAGTGATTAAGCAACTCCTCATTAGGAGTTTAAAAAAAAAGAAGAAGAAAAAAGGCTACTACGCAAACTAATTATATAACTTATAATTAACTGGTATACTGGGGCAGAGCTAAGCATAGCCACACACTGCGTGTTTCAACAGTATAGTCTAAATAGCATTTTAATTCTTGCTGATTCACACTGAGAATCCATCTGCAGTAATTATAGCAGGTATAAACAAGCTGCAAGAAGAAAAATCCAGCTCTAACCATCTATCCCCCTTGCCTCCTCATCACTGACAACAGTCATTTCCCATTCTCATAAATGCTTCCTAAATGGATCATGCAAATCAGGCTATGAATTAGCAGGAGGGATCATGATGATGTGTTATCCATCTGTGGTATTGCACGTCCCTGATACCACTTCTCTAATTGAAGATCACTGTCACTGTACTGCATTTGAAAATTAGGTTCAGTGCTGGCCCCAGCCGCATAAATTAAGATGCGTGCTGTTACCTAATTGCTCTGATTAGCATGGGTTCTGTGGCAAAAACAGTGATTCTAATCAGAGCAGTGAATCTTTACTGACAGGACTCATCCAGATGAGGTTCAATGGTGAAATATCACAATGGGAAATTAAGTGAGAAACAGTCGGTTTTTGACAAAAAGATTTTTGTGCATGGATGTAACTTTACCACATAACCACCAGCTTCACCAATCAGTCCAATAGCCCTTAAAAATATTTCCACCATTTACAACCAATGCCAACATTTATGGTCAACGCGAGAAGTAGTTTGCCCTTAATGCAGCCAGGCAGAAAGTAAGGGTGGCGTGTAGAGGTCAGGTTGGTCGAGAAGTTTGGAGAATGTATCCCATGACATACCTGCTATTGACGTTCGTCTTTTTATTGAAAAGTTAGCCAAACCATGTGCTTTCACTAACCACAACCAAGTGTTGAGTTTTGCCTAACCCTGGCTATGCCAACCTTAACCATAGTTAACAATACTATAGTTGTCAAATGTATCCTATTGAGTAATCGATTATCACCCCAGTTTTCAGTTGAGAAGCTAATCAATTCATTGACTAGTTGTTTTAGCGACAACTGATACACACAGCCATCATTTGGATCATAACTTAATAATACAAATTGTATATGCAGGGATTAAATCAGATTTTTTCCAAATTAAGCAGAACCCTGTGAGGAGACTTGAACAATGTGTTGGCCTTAAGAGAGTAACTGTATTGTTTTGGTGGTTTTTTTGGTGACAATTAGACTGTTTGGTGCCATTTGTTGAGGGCATTGTCCTTGGTACTCCAACCACAGCTGGACACCACACACAAGGATCCAGCCACAGAGCAGACCAAAATACTTCAAATTAGAATTGACCACAGAGAAATTCCCTCATGAACCTCCTACCCTCCAATACTAATCATCCACAGAGGTCTGTATTCAAGAAAGGCTGAAGGGGGAAAAGGTTACACCAGCTGGCACCGTGATGATAGTAAGGTATGTGCACAGGCTTTAAATCAATGATAAATCCATTGATAATACTGTCACAACCATCATCCTAAGAGACAACTATTATTAGCATGAAGGCAAGCTTCTGCATAGTGGTTCTCACTAATATTTTATCTCAAGTCTACTCATTCTCATACCCATTGGAGATGAAGAGACAGATGAGTGATGTGCTGTTTCAGACTCATTACAAGTGAAAGCAGACAGCAAAGGGTGGTATCTATGGTTTATACAGCTGAAGGATACAGGGCAACAGCGGTATAGAAAATAGAAAAAATAAAAGGACTGCACAACACTGGGGACCTAAGGAATAACATGCAAGGGCATTAAAACTATTTTCTAAATTGTGAATCTAAACCCATTTAATTGTGGGCCTCAAAATATTACGGAATGGGTTATTACAATGCTTTGACTTCATGATAAAACACATACATTAGTTTCTACAAAATGATAAAGAGACCTGATAAAACAATATAAGATAAATAAGACAAGATAAATCACTTCCACTTTGCATGAGATAAGCATCTGTAACAAAAATATACAGCATAGACCTATAGCCAGTGCAGTCTGGAAGTTTACACTGAGTAAGACACAGCAATATCATAAATGGCCTTCATGCCTCTGTCTAAACCACTGTTAATACATGACTCTTATGGATGGTATGAATTCATGCATACCTCCAGTAATTGATTCAATGTTTACACTTTGGCGCAGAACACAGACATCAGGAAGTGCTGATAAAACACTAAAACAGGCAGTCATGTGAATCTGGGTGAGGGGGGCACGCAAGGAAAGAGAAAGGGTTCTCCATACTTAAAGCCGTAGATTGACGGATTGCCAGTTTAACCACTTAGGCGGACAGGGGGTTGGAGCAGTCTAGCAGGCATAGTCGGCTAATAAAGTGCAGAAAGAAATTTAAGTGACGGGGATTGTAAAAGTGCTGATGGCGGCAACATGGGAAGCTGGAGGAAAGACAGAACCTCACTGCCAGGCAAGTCAAAACTGCTACCACAGGTCAGGTGTTAAACCAGTCGGGCAGGTGTAACGTCAGTTAAGTCAGGTGTTAAATCAAGTTGAGGTGCATTAGAAAGCAGAACCAGCAAGAAATCAGAAGAACCATGCCCGACAACACGAACAGTTGTTGTGTTGCAGTTGGCCACAGTGGCAGGTCAACACCCACTAAAGGACATCTACAGAAGTTAAAGGTAAAAAATCCTAAGCCTTATCAATGGTTTGGTTTTACCAGATTACCCATGAAACGCAGTGAAAGTGTTTTTTTTTTTACCAAAATCAAGGAGGAATAACTTCACCAAGGGATTGCTACACTTAGACTCAATAGTTCTTACATGACTGATTGATGCTTAATTTGGGAAGGATATAATGCACCAAGCAATCAGAACATCAAACCTAAAATTGTACATTGGTGTGTGGTGACTTGAGAATCACATGACCCATCAACAGGCAGGTAATCGAGCAGTCACATTAATGTTCATGTAATACGAAGATGACCAAATCTGTAAATCTCCTGTTCTAATTGTTACTGTCACTGCAGAGTATCAATAGTGTAAGTGCCAGGGCTGAATAAGGCTTTGGCCTGTCCTTCGGATTACAGCAACGTGTCAAGAACAGCATCAGCATTTTGGATGAAATGTATCTGATTTGCTGATTATGGGATCATTACGATATATTGCAATGTAACAATAATAACAGCTGGTGAAACATTTGTGCATCAAATCCACCATGAATGATTCCATTACACTACACAGTGTTATCAATGAAGAACATGCTCCAGCTTCCTCTATCACAGCATGACACAAAACCGGCTTTTGTGCTTAGTTGAAGACAGGCACCGATCAACACCCTAACCCATTGTGTGATGCCGGAGATGTGTGTTGGTGTGCGTGTGTGTACGTGTATGTTATTCACTCACGATTAAATTCACTCCAAGCCGTGACAGAACAGGCAGAATCCAGAGGCTGCAAACATCAGCAGCAAAGCCAAAGAGCACATTCTGCTGACAGCAGGAAAGAACCGAGAAAGGGCCATTGGTCTGTTTATACACAAGACACACACTAAGATCCAACGTGATAAGACAACTGAAAGATAGGGAGGGAAATGGCAGATGGCAGTTCTTTCTTAACACTTCACAAATGGGGGATTTGTTTTGGGGAAAACAAGGGGAAGTGTCTCATGTTGTGCTATGTGTCTTTATAAAGGGAGCAGGGTGACAAGTTCATATGACAAAAATCTGGCTTGCCAAAGTACCCCAGTATTTCAAGAGGGGTTTGGCAGGAGCAGCAAGGATGATAGACAGACACTACAAATCATAACACATAATAGTCAAAACAGGAAATAAACAATGAATAATCAAAGGCATATGACATATGCAAATAATATTAAAAAAAACTATTTGGAGCATGAAGGCTTTTAATATAAAATGAAATGTTATGATCTGCAAAGTATATGAGACAAAAAGATTCAGTTTAGCCGGAAAAAAGCATTTTACTATTAACACCATTTGAAAAAAAGGGGGGATGGGGGGGGGGGGGGGGGGGGGGGATTTCTGTAGCTGCTTGGTCTGCCACTGCTCTTTTCCCCAGAGGGAGGCCTAACATGCTGGCTGTCAAAATGTTTAGTTAAAAAAAATGACAACCCACACTGTACATTGGGTGTGTATGTGTGTAAGTGAGTTGGTGTGAGTACAGGTTGTGTACTATATCTTTATTTTTATAGCGGAAACTTTCTTTGCCAAAGATTTTCATCAGAGATTCAGTTCTGTTTGCATCAAAGGCTGCCAGAAACTGCCAGCTCCACCGTCAAAGAACTTCACAGCTGTTTGACAAACTCTTACATTTGTGAAGGTGATTTGACTTGACGTGAAAAAAACACAACCTCAAAAAGATATCACTACCTGGTTTAGATGGACTTGTCAAAACACATTCAGTGTGTTATCTAGAGTCGTTCATATGGTTGTTGTTTTTTTCCCTTTTGAATTTTAGATAGATCATCACTAGCGGCTGGCTATACAGGGTATGTTGAGTCAATTTAAGGATGAAAAAATCTATTAAAATGTGTCAATGTTAAAAAGTCAGATATAATGGGTTTTTCCCATAACTACTGTATTTTCCTCGAACGATATTTTTCATGAATGTGAAAAATAGAGACAGAAATGACAGGCCATCATGTAAATAAGATAAAAAGATAAATATAGGAGTCCCCAGATTGCAATTTTCTGGGCCACTCCCAATTTTGTAGTGTCTAACCTGCCAATACCAATTTCTGCCGATTCCGATGTTTTTCTCCAGTTAGAATTAAAAATCACAGCATACAGAAAGATTTTTGGAACTTAAATGCTTCGATCTTTAAAAAACACAATATATTTCTCATATTGTCCATTGCTGCAGCACCCATGCAGCATCTCTGTGTGGCAGGCTTTGTGTGAGCTTCTGCGCCCCCTCCTGAAAAGCCTGATTTGCTCTGATTAGTCGGCTCGTCTGCTCTGCTTTGATTGGTTAACTGTTTATGCTGTGTACCAGGAAATGTTATGCTGCTTACGATATACAGAATCAGTTATCTAAAACACTTTCTACATGGAAGCTAGCCACGTTAGCGAGGCATCATGCTAATGTTAGCTTTAACAGGTTAACTTCCAAAATAAAAACCGTAACAGCATTAAAGTGGCCGAGCTTACATCGTACAGTTTGAGCCTTTGTGAAGCAGGCATTAGGGAAATGAGGATTCTTCTACGTAGACAAATCCCAAAATTCTGAGAAATCTAATAACAACAGAGACCCTAGAGAGCTGAGCACAGCCAGCACAGACGGTCGGCAGGGCTCACATCTAATGCAAGTACTTCATTCCTTGAAACTTTGGTATTATTAAACATGACTATAAAACATTATAACTACATTTATAGGTAAGAAAAGACGGAAAAGCATAATAGGTCCTCTTCAAGGTCGTTATCAATTTCTGTCAGCTCGTATTTGTGCGACCATTGCTCACTATTAAAAGAACAGATGAGAAGCCTTTAACAAATAATTGTTGCCACATCAAGCAGCCCACTGAATCCCATCATGCTACAGTGCTTCTATGTTCAAACATTTTAACAGAACGGCCTGTGTGCCAAAACGCAATGCCATTTTGAGTGGCATGCAAATGTTTTCATCCTCATTTCTAAATAGAACTTCAAACGTTTGTTAAAATCTTTAAGTCTTTAATTGTAAGTCTAGAAACCAGAACATCCTTTAACAAACTGCCTGGTATCTACATTGTCCTCTGGAATTGTCACCATTTAATGAAAAAGGGAATAAAGTGTGGAGGAGACAATATCCCATTTCAGGCCCAAATTGAATACAGCTGCAAACACTAAGTGAGGAAAGCTGCTCCATGTCTCAGAGACCGTGTCATGTATTGAACAAGGATTTGATGGTCCTGTCCGTGTTTCACACTAGCCTGTATGCATGTGCATTTATATACTGCACATGTGCGATGTGCCAATGAAAGGTTTACAGAAGATCATCCGTAATTAAAACTGGCTGCTGCACGCAGACATTCACACAACCGTCTTGGTACACAAACATCAAATTATCTTCCTTAAAAGTGTCAGTTCTTTTAAAGCCATGTGGCCAGTTACACTGATTAAGTCCTCCTGTGTCTTTGACCACAGTCACACCAACCTCCCCCTGTAAATATTCTGCAGGATCCTGGTAATATTTATTCACCAGTGTACTTGTGCTGCTAGTAGCTTTCTCAACTAAAGAGAAAAGCATACTCACAAACACACTAAATAATAACATGAATGAGTAGCTGAGTAAAAAATGATGATGTGCCAATGTCAATCATTTGATTCAAGTTATAAATCCTAGTCTTAAAAAAGTCAGTGACATTTTAATCTCTTTCATTTTATCAACCGATCAAGGAAGTAAAAGACTATTATAATACTTGTTAGGCTGAATGCTATATGATGGCAATGATGTGTCTTTTTGAGTACCACAAATAAAAGCTTTGACAGTGACTTTTTGAGTAGTTTCTTCTTCAATTCAATTCAATTTTATTTATAGAGCCAAATCATAACAAAGGTTATCTCAGGACACTTTACAGAGTAGGTATAGACCACACTCTATGACTTATTTGTGATTTACATGGACCCAACAATTCCTCCATAGAGTACGGGGGCATCGAAAAACCTTCCCTATAACAGGCAGGAACGTCGGACAGACCCAGTTCTATGGAGGATGGACATCTGTCTGGATGAATTCATCTTAACAATAACAACATAGCTCAAGGCTCGTAAGTCCTAGCTGTAAGCTTTATCAAAGAGGAAAGTTATAAGTTTACTCTTAAATTTGGGGACAGTGTCTGCCTCCCGAATAACATTTGGGAGTTTGTTCCACAGAATAGGAGCTTGGTAGCTGAAGGCTCTGCCTCCCATTCTACTTTTGGAGACTCTAGGAACGACAAGTAGCCCTGCATTCTCAGAGCTCAGCAATCTAGTCGGGTAATATGGTACTATGAGCTCTTTAAGATAGATTTTACAGGTAGCCAGTGCAAAGAAGCTAATACAGGAGAAATATGTTCTCTTCGAGTTGCTTTACTTCCCTTTCCATATGCTCAACCAGTAACCACACTAACTGCAGCATAAGTTCATTTTTTTTCTGGCTACATGCAGCTATTGTTCAAGGTTTTGGAGCAGAAATGTTTAATTTGAATGGTTTAATTAGACATAGGACAGCAGCTACCACACAATACTTACCTTGGTTGTGAATCTCATTTTGGGTGAAAAGCTGTCACTCCTGCCAAGGCTATGAGGTTTTCAAGAAGCCAAACTGCTGTTTTACACAAAACGAGAGGGGAGGCATCTTCTTTTTCTAACTGTAGGCCTACTTATTTTAAACATGTTAACACACACACATACACACACACACACAAGATTTGATATCAACACTTATAATACTTTTGAAGCATCCATCAATGGACTATATCACATTGAAGCTTTATGACGAGCTGAAATGGATAACATTAACCTTCTGCACACAATGACCCATCACACAATGCTCAAATGCAACAGCAAAAAAAAAAAAAAGATCGCTTACTTGTAACAAGTTTTACTTTGAAAATAAAAACAACTCCAGTAGCCGCTCACTACAGTTGCTTACATTTGCTCTTACTGCATAACTGAATCTGTGATGTATTCATAATGTGACCAGAATCCAATGTACGTCTCTCTTGCGGAACTCGCTGTATGAGTGTAAAAGAGATACAGAGAGAGAAGAGCATGGACCAGCAGAAGACAATAAAAATATGAAAGACTAAAAGTGTTTTTTTTGTGTAGCAAAACATTTACGCCTCACTGAAGCCTTTAAACATTGATGATGTTTGCACGTGTTCACGCTCGAGTTTAGGCCTCCTTTTTTCCACTTCACTAATGGCATCAGCTTGACTAAGTGTTGATTTTCCTGGGGTGAGAGATGTGTTTGCAGTGTTTAAAAAGCTGACACTAATTTAGTGACGGAATACAGGTTTGGCAAACATGTCAAAGGAATTATTTGTTCACTACTTGGCAAATTAACAAAAAAGATGCATGAACCTTAAAAAGCACCTGTACTGATGTGTGACTGTACCTGTATCTTCTGATTGAACAAAAACAAACAAACATCTCTGTAGTCACTACGTCATACTTGTGTTCCACTTTAAAATACCGTAGTTCAATGGTCTATGCATTGAAACATTTACCATTTGTAGCTTCAAGTGCAGGTCAGATTTCATCTTTGTTAGTTGGGTCAATTCAAGGGCTTTTGATGGTAAAAGGGAGAAAAATACTGTAGAAAAGAAAAGAGAGGCTCTTTAGTACTGGAAATCTGATCCCGCCCTTTCCCTGAATAGAAACAGTGGATCCATAGTCAGATCAGTATGTCCTGTCCGTTTTCTTTCTGGATTAGTGCTGAGGTAAGCAGACAGACT
Source organism: Echiichthys vipera (assembly GCF_963691815.1). NCBI lineage: Eukaryota > Metazoa > Chordata > Actinopteri > Perciformes > Trachinidae > Echiichthys > Echiichthys vipera. The sequence continues at coordinate 16,341,086 of NC_139844.1, read as the reverse complement.
CTTCACTGCTCCAAATCCACTAGGGAGAAAGTTTTAGTCAGTGTGAAGAACCCATGCTGGCAAACACAGGCACACAAACCACTCATTCATAACAACCATTTCTCTGGAGACTCTTTAGAGTGACATAGCTTATTCATTACCAAAAGCGTTGATGCTTTTGGGATTTGTGTGTGTTTGCAAGTGTCTCTACAGCAGTATGCGTACAAGTCTACAGGCAGAGACGTCGCTTGAACTGTGATTGTGTTCCCAGCCCGCCCAGTCTCTCTTCGTGCTTTGTCTTGATAAGTGAAAAAACTTTCCCTGTGGTGCTTGAGTGTTGTCAGCATCTCGGTAGATCAAAGAAATGCCCCAGCGTGACATAACAGATTGCCATGACAACCAAGTGATATGACAACCTCAATTATTTTCCGGACTGGACATGAACAAGTATCATCTATCCAACTATCCCTCTTGTGAGAGTCACCGCTCTGGGGAGCAGCAACGATGCTGCAAGATAAGTACAATTTGGCTATCCTTTTTAACATTTCATCAGTTGGGCTGACTCATAGCAAATTATTTTTCAAAAGCAGAAAAGACACAGGGTTTGATAGAGGTCAAAATATCATGTTGACTAGTTAAAATGTTAATTTAAGATATCAGTATATGTTAAAATGTTATCACCATATTTCCTCAAATAAAGGGTCTTGAATAATGGCCTGGGGTATGTTCAACACAAACAAATATAGGCCAGGAAAAAACAAGAGTGAAAAAAAAAAAAAATATCCTGGTGGCTGTCCTATTATGCACATGTCGACTAAGCATAAATATTTTAATTGCTTTAGTTTAATATTTTCAACAATATAATCCAACTATCCAATCAACACCTTGTTGTTCTCAAGTGCTTTTAGTTTGAAACTGATATAATAATTGATTTTGTATTTACAGCGTAATGCAGTAATGCAATCAGGGCAAACAGGAGCAGATCAAAATGAGGAGATACTTCTATCATACTATCATTTATAACATAATCAATTGTACTAGAAATACCGACAAGGTGTCCAATTATCAGCAATTAATGGATGACGCGGAGGTGAAAACTGTCCAATGCACAGCGAGGTGCCCACCTATGGTATGTACTCCAGCCAATCAGAATAGAGTATTCACAAAGACCATGGTATAAGTACAATTATATTCTATACCAGTTACAATTCCATGTGAAAATGGCCCTTGCTAAACCCACACCCATTTTTGACCTTGACATTCATTTAATCTAAACTATACACCTGTAAAGTTTCATGACTGTATCATGCCCAGTTAAGACACTATTGCTACAACAAAAGCAATATAAATACCTGGAAACATACTTCTAACTTAAATCAGAAACTTTTATTTTATATTTAGATTCCTTAAAAAACAGATGCAATCTGCATCTTCCTTATTCAAACCCTAACATTACAGCCGATGTTCATCTGATGCTTTTAAGGATCAACCTGATAGGTCGAGTTGCAGCTTAGGAAGACAAAAAAAAAAAAAAAAAATCAGATATACATAAGGTCTATGGTTTAAAATACCCCTACAATAATATGCGACACATTGATGGCTCCTGTGTGTAGCTTCTTAATCTGATAATGCTTCACACAAATTGGCTAATAATGGCAGAGCTATAAAAATCATCTGTAATCATGTGATTTATAACCCGATTTGCAGACACTCCTCTCTGCCTAGTTTGTAATGCCCAAAGCATCCATTGGAAGCTGGTTTTGAACATGCCTTTAGATATGGCACATGTATTAAATATTCATTACATCACTGGCACACTGCTAATAAGTCATATTTTCAGCAGATCACTGTCTTAAGAATGATAGAAGCTGCCTGTGTTTACCTCAGTTCAAAGTCAGCAAAATGTTAGTTTATTCCAGTTTCTCAAGATGTATTGTCAGGTCTTTGCTGAGTGTATAAATTAATCAGTAGCTCTATTCATTTGACATAAACCCGAAAATGAAATGACCAAGCACAATTTAACATCATAAAGCAAAGCAATCTAAATTATGTTTGGCTATTAGGAGGATAAGACATTAGATTCAATAGAATTTGGACTAAGAAGCCAAATGCTTCCAGCCATACAAGCATTAAACAACACATTATGGTGATGACTTTAATTTTGGAAACTATGATATCTGCTGGCAGCAGAGATGAACATGATCACATTGATTGTCAGGGCAGACACAATGGAGCTATAATGACAGAAATAATCATCATGGAATAAAAATCCTATTTGTGTAAGAAACCATTGCTGTACTTTATTTACTTGCATTACTTATTACTTATTGATCATTCCATGGACATGTCATTAGGACTGGACCTAAATATTTGAATATTTGTTTGTTGGGTAGGTATTCAGTTTTGGTATTCGGATATTTGTTGTTGTCACACATTACAATTTTTTACTGTTATTTACAGTCGCTTTTCTCTCTTTTCCTCTCCTCACTCAGTTACTGTGTGTGCAACAGAGATTAACTGCAGGACAGTATTGTATCTGTTTCAAAAATGTAGGCTTAAGTGTGTGCATGCATGCAGGCTAAAATTAAATGCAGGGTTCGGAGCAATTACCACTAATTGGCTGCCAATTTATTGATTCCACTGAAACACTGCAGCCTTTGCATGTTGTAGACACTTCTGTTGGAGTCACGTTATAACCAAGCCGATTGGTGTGTGTGTAGAGGTTGTGTGCTTAACTGCAGCAGACTGGTGTTTTCAGGCAATTTACAGTGGTTTTCGAAGGAGTGTCCGCTATTTCCTCCTTCAAGCTTCATCTTGTTTTGGTAGAAGTGGATGTGATGTCACGTTACTTCGAGACCACAAGAATAAAAGCAGCAACCTCCTCCTACCTCCACATAGACTAAAATGAAGCAATTGATTTGATTCAGGCATTAAAGAATCACTTTTTAAAACTGTGCATAAAGAATCACAATACTAGTGAATTGATTTTTTTCCCCCACACCTAAGCAAAGTGCAGAACAACATCTGCCTCCATTAGCCTGCAAGCACTGAAAGTTCTTTATTTATCATACTGCAACACATTCATCATCACACATTATACTGCGGCTCCAGAAACCAGCGAGCAACCTACTACTCTTAATGGAATACAGACAAGTCAAGCAAAATGCAAATTAATATGCCTCACCAGGGTTAAGATTTAATAGAAGCTTATGATTGACCCACATTCAATGTAAACTCTCACAGGGTAAAATGTATCCCTGCAGCAGCACTCAATTTTCCTCGCTGACAGCCACCATTCAAATCCCCTTTCCCAATCACACAGTTGCCTTGGAAACACCAGCAGCTGCCAGGCAGTCGTTTAAAAATTCCAAAATGAAGTGCCTGGATCTCTGGAAATTCCAGCGGGGGAATATCCTCAACCAAAGACACATGGGTCCAATGGAGGAGGATAACACACATCCCCACATATTGTTAATTTGTTTTCCATAGCAGCTTGTTTAGTGAAACGCTGCATTAAACAATTATCTTGCGTGATCTGAAATGACACAAAGGAAAATTGAATGAGGAAGCAGGGCTAAGCTGTGTACTTAGCGGTTCGTGTTTTATGGAGTCCCTTTATGCTCCAGACCATCTTCCCTGTTTATGCAGGCACTACCCTGAGCGGCTGAGTGTTTTCACTCTGTTTTTTTTGTTTTTTTTAAATCATAGCACACAAACTGCTGTGGGAGAACAGGGCAATTTATTGCCCACACATGTTAATTAAACCCTGTGTGCTTTTCAAGTAGACAGTAGAAGTATAAAGTCCTACTGTGTACAAACACTTAGGATACTAAGGGGTAACAGTTTGTCTTGCAACAAAAATAAATTTATTGTTGAGAAAACAACCTCATCACGAGGTCCATTTAGTAGCGGACCTGGAGCTTTTGAGCATATCAATGATCTTCATCAGCAGATTAGGGATGGGAATCGATAACTGGTTCCAACCAATTCCTTTTATCAATTCCAGCTAATGATCTGGTAGTTGCGCATTGCAACAAAGCAACATAAAACACAAACGCTGTTAGAAAATTGCAACAAGGAGTCAGGGCGGAAAGGAAGAAACAGTCCAAAGTGTGGCTAACAGTGATGCTTATAATGTATGTGTATTTTTTGTGTGTATCTATTGATCAGCTCCCAGTCTGTCTATGAGTTTGTCTTTGGCACAGCCAATGATTAGAGTGGGCAGGGAAATAAAATCAATGATCAATACATAAACACTGCTGATTTCTTCCTATTTTGGTCTTATACATTTCTGCTTTCATTCAGCCTGTTGAAGGCAGGTTAGCAGCCGCTGTCCACTCAGCTACTGACAAGACAGGTGTAAGAAGGAAGATAGAGTTTGGCAGGAAAACAGAGCGCTAATGTTTCACTTCCACTGAGGATTCCCAGTAATATATAAAACAATACACTCTCAAAATGTAAGGATATATTCTTACACTTGTTTTCCTTATTAAAGAGAAAATACAACCATACACCTTCTGAATTCAAGTTCTCTCTTTCAATAAGACACTCAATTGTCTTGGCAACTACAGGGTGTGGTGAGTAGCTTACCATGCAGTGAGAGCACCTTATTGTCTGCCGGAAGATCTGCATTAATATACATAAAACAGGCTAGATTATTACCGCTAGTTTATCTTACACTGTAAAAAGTATTGGACTTAGCCATCTTTACATCATTTGGCATTTGGCCATCACCATTTTGGTATTTTGGAGCCAGAAGGGACCATATTTGGTGGAGCTGGTTAAAAGTGATAAGTCGCTGTCATTTCATATATTAGTGTTCAGACTCAGTTCAGATAATTAAACAGTTGTGTCGATGCTGAAAACCAGTGTAGGCCTCACAGAAGTTGTTCAGGAATCAGTTACCCCATTTACACAGCCTGTTCATTGTGGCGCCGTTGCGCCATGATTATTACGCCCCACTGTCTATGTGAAAGGCCCAGAGACAGAATGGGGGAGAGCTCTGTCACGGCAACATTGGCAGTCAGAGCTGCAACAGCAGCAAGTCAACATCTGTGTCAATAGGTAAGCTAGCAGGGCAGAACGACACACTGCAGTGAACGTGAGTCGACCCACAGAAACAGTTTACAGAAATATTGCATGCAATAGTCGGCTGTCTCTTCCCCTCTCCTTTCTCTCTCTCAAAACACACACACATTTGCAAGGTGATTCAGTCCATCTCTGTCCTTTACTGGCGATTATAAATGTACAAAGTTGTCAGTTTGTGGGTCGGGTCGGCTTCAAGTGGTTGATTACCGTTTTGGTTTCTGTGTGAAATCCCTTCTGGGGCAGATTTACTCCACCTTTGCTTGGTTCATGTGAATGACCAAAAAGTGGTGTTCCTTAATTGACTTAGACTTCTCTTTATTGATCCTTGGGGATGACTCCCACAAGAAAATTGAGATAGAAGCAGCTTACACAAGGGAGGTATAAAAAAAATACAGTATAAGATAATCACTAAATCTTAGCTAAATAAATACCGAAAGTATAGCAAAAACAAACAGTAAGCAATAGACTTAAAAAACAAATTCAAATAAAATTCACAGAAAATTAATTCAGATAAGTTAAGTGTAGAAAATAGAAAGAAAATGTAGAAGATCAAATATGTATGACTGTTTATGACAGGAATGAGCAGCAAGATTAAATTATTGCACTTAAGTGGTGGATAAAGTTATTGCACAGAAAAGAAGAAGACGACGATAAGTGTCCAGGTAGGTAGGAGCAGATTATTAATTGCACAGTGAGTGGCTCCCACTCCTTCCCTTCTGTCCTCTTTATTTCCTCCTCCCCATGGGTGACGGGTTGTAGAGTGTGATGGCCTGAGGGACAAAGGAGTTCTTGAGCCTGTTGGTCCCACACTTAGGCAGGAGCAGCCTTTCACTGAACAGGCTCCTCTGGTTGCTGATGACGGTGTGCAGGGATGGCTGGCATTGTCCATAATGTCCAGCAGTTTGTCCAGTGTCCTCCTCTCTGCTACCGTCACCAGTGAGTCCAGTTTCATGCCTACCACAGAGCCAGCCTGCCTGATCAGTTTATCCAGTCTGGAGGTGTCTTTCTTAGATATGCTGCTGCTGCCCCCTGGCACATCACAGTGTAGTAGAGGACACTGGTGACCACAGACTTGTAAAACATCCACAGCAGTTTGCTGCAGATGTTGAAGGACTGCAGTCTCCTCAGGAAGTACAATCTGCATTGTGTCTTCACTGTGCCCTGAGGGGCTCTAGTGCTGCTGACCACAGTGTCCGACGTGGTGTTCTTCAGCTTCACATAGGGGTCCACTCCCATCCTGTTCAGTTTGTCCTGAAGTATAGGGGGCTGGATGGTGTTAAAGGCACTGGAAGAGTCCAAGAAGAGAATCCTTGCTGTGCCACTTCCCTTATCCAGATGGGAATGGACTTGCAGGTGGTCCTGGGCGTCTACCTGGGGTCTGAAGAGGCTGAGGAAAAGCCGTTCCAACGTTTTCATCAGGTGTGAAGTGAGTGCCACTGGTACTCACACCTTCCCAGACCTCCCTCATGTTGTTCTCCCTTAGCTTCTGCTCCACCTTTCTCCTGTAGGTGTCCTTAGCTTCCCTCACACAGTGTTTCACCTCTTGCTGTGCTGCCTTCATGGCCTTCCTGTCCCTGCTCCTGAAGGCAGCCTTCTTCTTGTTGAGGACAGCCTTAACTTCTGCATTACCCATGGCTTGTTATAAGGGTAACAGCAGACAGTCTTGACAGGGGAGACCACGTCTGCACAGAAGTTCAGGTACTCCATCAGACAATGTGTCATCCCCTCTATGTCCTCACCGTGTTGTCGATCCGCATATCCCAGACTGTGGTGTTGTAATAGTCCCTCAGGGCACCTTCCATCTCCACTCCTGATGGTGCGAGTTGTCACCGTTGTGGCGCTTTCGTGGAATCGCTTTTCTGAAAGCACCAAATGAGGGAGTCGATAAACAATCGGATCAAAAAGCAGAATTGATACCACTATTGGTATCAATGAAATCTTATCAATTCCCATCTCTATTGCCCACTTTAGCCCAATCAAAAATGAAAGATGTACTGCCGAGTCTGGAGTGACATGTGGCAAATAGAGTACACTTAATTACTCACAATAATGAGGGCATTCCATGCTCACACAATGTGTCAGTTGTTCAGATTCGGTGAAAAGCAATATGGCATCAAGTGTAAGGATAAAACAAAAAATTAAAAAATTGTAATCGGGAATACAAACCACAATCCTTGTTCCTGATGGCAAAGATCGATAGTACAGTATGTAAAAAATAACTTTACATTAGTGCTTTATTCATAAGTGGTTTCTATTGGAAGGATTTTAGCAAAAATTGCATGCAAAAATGGGGGAATCACAACAACGTTAATTTAACAAAAGTATTTATTCAAACCAGGAAATTGCACGTAAATGCATTTAACATATGTTAAGGAAAGGCTCAGTGTCTATCTCCCTGTATTCTGCAATTGTGTAGATATCTGCCTCTGTTTTTCAGGTCTGTTTAGTCAGAACAATCTTTCATACATAATCTGCAACCAACAGGAACTTTTGCACTCTAGACATTGGCAAGACAACAGGGGCTTTTTAAACCCTTTCTCCCACTAAAACCCCCAATTTCATATAGATATACAAATAAAATGATTGGTTCATGTGTTTCTCTGTGGGATGTGTGTTGCCAGATAAGATTGGAGGACACTAGGTAGAGTGAAGCTAGAGTAAACCATTAACATGGCAGCTCATCCACTTATTCATACAATACTTTCATCCTCTCCACGCAAACATTTCAGTTTGCCATGTCCATTAGAGGTTTGGTGTAGGAAATACACTGACCAGATTTGGCTAATCACATCTACAGTTTTGGCCTTCTGCAGTCTCACATTATTCAGACTGCTGCGTGTCCTGAAGGCCAGCAAAAAGCTTCAGTTAACTCCCCTGTATTTTTTGTAATAAAAGCAGAAGGTCACTACTGAATCACAGCATGCCTCTCTCTCTCAAAAGTTCATCCTGCAGAGCCTGAAACTTTAATAAATGGCCAAGCCAGTCCATCACAGAGGGGTATAGCAGGGCTGCTTAGTGTCCCTAGAGAACTTATATTACTGCCGGAGGGATTGTTACCATGGACCCACAAGCGAAAACTTCAAGGTTGAAGAAATAGCTAGAGAAAACACCAATGTTGAAATACTTTTATTCTTGTACAAAGTAATTTCTGGAATGTAAGATTAGTGGGAAAAGGGCTACCAATGCTGCTTTTCATTCGCTGTCTTTTTAAAAAGTAGCTATCTTTGATTTGCTATACAGCACAGAACAACAAAGTGAACAAGTTTACAAAAGTCCATGTTTAACAATGTGCCTAGTAAATTTCACAGACAGCTCCCCGTTTGTCTCAATTTCCCCTCAGACCACACCTCTCGAAAGACTGTCATCATGACACAGTGAGGGGACAAGTCATACAGCTCCAAATTATTGCTTACACTGTACTACTGAAGAAAAGCAAAGGCTGCACTAATTTAGGCTCTTCCTGGCCTCAAAGACCACATGCTGCCCAAAAAGCATGTTACTATCCAGACTTGGAACCGCCAGTCCTTGGGCAGACAAATTAGTAGAATGAATGGGTTCCCTCCCAGTTGGTGATTGGCTTTATGGCATTTTGATAAAAGGGCATTCTCAACTGAACAGGTCAGTGTCTATTTTTACTTCCTATTATGGCATAATTATCCGAAAACATATTTGATATATCTGGATACAGATAGAGAATTGACTAAGCAAGGCTCTCACTTTACAGAAGTACTGCAAATGGTCCTTAGTCTATGGAAAATTTAAGATAAATGACCATGTGCCTGTTCTGTTCCAGTTTTCGATCATCATAAATGGTGTGTGCTGCAGTAGCCCACACAAGGTGAATGCACTTAAACTCCATGTTGTTCCCACTTGGGAAATTACAGAGAATTTCTAGTCTAGGCAGATCAGTGGTGTGTTTAAATCTGAGAGGAATGATATCTCCTGTCTGACGAGGAGAGAGGCTATATGTGGCCTAGATAAGGATCATGGGTATTTATTACTCCCACAAGAGCCTTTGACTGCACATTTAGATTATTAGTCTCCTGGGAATATTGACCAAATATTTGAGAAGGGGCTTGGGTATTTGTTACGCTACACATCTTAGTAGATAAGATTGTATTTATGTTTTGGTGCACAATCCCGTCGCAGCTGCTGTGCAGTAACAAAGCATGTCCTTCCAGATGTTAACCTCAGCAATGTAGTCTCTTGTTGCTATACAAAAAATATAAACAGATACCTTGCTGAATGTTAATTATTGATGAGGTGCAACCACTCGATTAGTTATTCTGGTATGATCAAATATGAATTATGGCAGCCAGAGTATCCTTGATGAATATGTCATGGTAACCAGGACACATGAAAGTGGTTGCCAGATGTTACCGAGTGAATGGGATTGCACCTCTGAGTGTATTGTACCTTAGTGCCCATCAGTTTGACAGGAAAAATAGAGAAGACTTTAAATGCAGATTTCATGTGCTTTGGAGTATGTGTGTCTCTTCATATTAACCCACATTAAATCATAACAACATTAAGGAAAATATTCAAAGGAAGCAGTAAAAACTAATTACATACACGATTAAAAAGAAAATTTCCTCAACACAGTTACGGGTTAATGATGGAACACTGTCATCCAGTCAAATTATCTGGTGCTAGCCTCTGCAGTTCTGAGGCTGCTTTCAAACCAGCCATTAAAGTTTCATTCCTTTTATGCTAAAACAAGGCATGCCTTGCATATTGAAATGGTCCCTCTCTGGGAGAAGCCAAACCACACTTTTCTAAATAGCATTAAATATCTTGTTCAAGGATTTCACAGACAACAAATCAAATCCTTGCACAAATGGGGCCCGAGTGGCAAACATGTTTTTTGGTTGTTTTTTTTTAAAGTGCCTTCTCTCCTTCAAGAGTACAGATCATTTTGTCATCAGAGAAGCACTTAGGCCCTGCAGGACAAATGCATCAAAATCACTCATGTAGTGGCAAAATATAGCTACCCACACTGAATTGGAATAATAGCTTTCAATTTACATGGAGAATGAAGTCTCAAAACAAATGTATAAGAATGGCCATGAGGAGATTGTAACTTGATAAAGAACACAGACTGGTTGCATGTGGTATATCTGTACATTAAAGTAGACCATGGACTACAAAATGACAGCAACATTGATAGAAGGCTACATGTCTACATTGTGGCTTTCCACCATCTCTTCTCTCTAGGAACAAGTCTTCCATCCCTTAGTCACGGCTCACAGAACTAAACTGATTAAACTCCACTTCAGTGCCTGTTGTAATTATACACACAAGACCTCAATTTGTGTTTATTAGTGCTGTGGCATTTCAAAACCACAAATTACAGCAAACTGAAACTAGTTGCACAGGCTAAGGGTTTGGATGGTGGCCATTTTGTTTTGGTCAGCATTCCATGACGTTGTCTTTTGCATGGGTGTTTATTCCCTCTGCTAAACGTGGGTACATACATTTGTTTTACATTTTATGTAACATTTATTTAACTTTTTTATAGCAGTCCTCCAGGCCTTAGTGAAAGGGCTGCAAAAGACAGGTATCATAGCCCAATAGTAGTCATGTCTCAAGGGCAGAGAGGGGAGTGTGTGTCTGACTAGAGGGCAGAAGGTAGCTCCATCACTGAGCCTTCAGACTCTGTTTACTCCACCAGGGAGAGAAGTACTGAGTGCAAGCCATTTTAAAATTACAAGGTCAGAGTTCCAACCACACCCATGTCTGTTATAGACACCATTTCGCTTGCTTTTTACACACAGACAGACATACAGAGAGAGACAGCATACAGATGACAAAGATGATTCTCAGCTTGACAGATTTAAGCAAATTATCTTTTTAACACATTTATCCGTCATGTACGGGATGGATGTTAACTGGGTAGAGTCAAACAAATCTGAAACACACGTTTCAATGAGCCTTGACTAACAACTCAGGTTTCTGCCTCTTTATTATGAGAAAAAGAAATGCCTTTTCAGCAGAAAATGTTCCAATCAGACAAATAAGGACTATATTTGTAACAAAACTAGAAATTAAACAATATCCAGAGGCACCATTTCATAGTGCCCCCAACCCAAAGTTGCTTGTAGAAACAGTCAACATGCAGTCATCGTTTTAGCCCCAGTCTAAAGTCATATTAGTCACAAGTCAACATGCTCATTTTTCCAAACTCCATCCTCCTTGCAGTATTTTATTACTGTTATGGAGACGAGAATAGTCACTGTACAAAATCAACTCGAAATCAACAATTTTAACCAACTATGACTTTATAAAAGGTCTCAAAAATATCATCAACGTGTGAATGGGTGCTTAGCCAGGCCATTATCATATGAAAGTCCACTTAAACAGTCATCGACCACTAGTTTTTAAAAATTTCAATTGAACCAGTTGATAGTGAACTCAAAAGATAAAGTTCGGCAGTGTGAGTAGATGTAGCAGCACAAAGCGTGAAACAGGAGCAGTTATGATAAATAGCAAAGCAATTTGACACAAAGCCTTTGCTTTCTTCTAAAGTTTAACTGAATAAGAAATTCTTAGGAAGGAAATGGTGAATAGGAAATGTGAATGTGTGACAAAAGCCATGTGTTCCCATGAAGCCAATATTACAGCGATATGATTATGTGAATGCTGTGTGTGCAAGACAGTCATGTTTCTATCCCTATTAAGTCAATATACAATATTACCCTCTAACTTCAGAGAAGGAGCAAACAGGGAAATATGTAGCAAAAAACATTCAGTTCATAGCACTCATTACTCTAGTATTCATATTTAATGACTATGCAAGTCAGCACCAGGAGAGCAACACATTGTGCATGCCAATTTGCCACAAGAGTGACAGCAAATACTGCACAGGCCTACAGAAAGACAGCAGCAGCAGCATAAAAGCAGAATATAGCACAACAGGACCTATATGCAGTAGACCAGTCAAATAAGTCAGCAACACCCACAGCCATGTTGCCACCGGAACACAAACTGAACACACACTCAATATCGTATAAAATTGGGCTACATATTAGTACTGGTAGCTAACAAGCTTACCTTGTTGTCATCTCTGGCATCACAGTAGAGTAAATTTGAGGCCCCTCGCTAACAGCAAACTCAAACTTCTACCACTAATAACTGGTAAAACCATTAAAATTGAATTTAAATCTAAAAAACAACAAGGAGTTAGCCAACGAACTTTTCCACAGCAGACATTTGGATTTAATCTCCAAGGCAGAAAGCACAGGTGTAACTAATTTGGTTAAGGTTGGCTGCGTTCCAGATCTAATTGAGTCACTAGAGCAACCATGCACAATGGCCCAGAAACCGGCACCTTGACAATTAGAACAATTTAGAACTCAATAGGGTGTAGACCTTTTCAAAGTTATAAACATTACAAATAGGTCCAAGTTTGATTCCTGTTGCAGTGAACGCTAATGACATCAGCTGACAGGAAGTAAACAAGGACCAAGCTGTTGCCATGTCATGTTTCCTATGCAATGATATTGTGACTTAATTTAATAACAAGAAAAAGAAAGAAACTGGCACCTTTATGGGATGCAGCCCTAATGAACATTGTGCGCTACACCTGTTTTTCATGCCAAAAAATATCTAGGGGATTATTCTCCCATAATAATAAGGGCTAGCAACACTGGGCAGGGGAGTTTTAAATAGAAGGCTTTCTTGGAAAAGCTGCGTTGGATTTATATTACATCTTGTAGTGTGTGTCATGTGTGAACCACACTGGAGTTGTCTGCTACAAATAGCTAGCTTGTTCTCCATTTATTAGACATATCAGATGGTTAAATGTGCCGTGGGCTTAATTATATACAGCCCTGTTGTAAGTCTTTTGCCTGTTAATAAAAATAGGTTCAGTCAGGACACAAGAGTCACATCTAACTGAACAGATGGGCCACTCATACATTGTATTTGCTTTACGCTAATTTAAACTAGTACTTTTTGCTATTTATCGTCAGGCTTGACTCAACATCAGAAATGGAAAGGAACACATCCAAAATAACCCGGTATCTAAGCTTAAAATTGAACAGCCTAAGGCCCTGAAATTAGATATCTATCAAATGGAAAATGCAGCCTACCTTTCTTAGCAAAATGCCTGATGTCAACAAATGCATTGCTTTTTGTCTTTTGCTCAGGAAACAGTAGCATTTTAACAATAATCATCAGTTGACAGATTTTGTTTTATAAAATGAATAGATTAAAATAATAATAATAATAAAAAAACCTGCCATTTCCTATCATTAGTCAGTTTATGATTTATCCTCTTAGATATTAGCCTACACAGTGAGAGAAAAAACATACAAAACATATTTGTGACTGTAGGGATTGTTTAAATCAAGCTACAACAGTTCATCCAGCTCATCCTCCTCCTGTGTCCATCAGGTGTCTTGTTGATTCCCGCTGTGCAGACATGGCTCAGGTCATTCACGTTTCCAGCAGTCACCACGGCAACAGTCACACTGATGTGTCATATGCTGAACAATATCCTCAGCCCTAGATTGCCTAACCTTATATATCTGTGTGTTTGAGCATGTGCTAACAAGGTCAGCAGTTCAAACAGTATGCATCAACAAACATTTCTCCCCAGTGACCTTCTCTTCATGGCTTTGGTCAAATTGAACAAATCAGCATGATGTTATTTTTTTTTTATCTAACCAATCTCCTCCTCTCTGCCTTTACTGGTCTCAGTCTCCCTTTAACTAACCCTTCAACCTTTCACAGGCACATCTTCAAAAACATGCCTTCCTCATAATAAAATGATGACACCACACTATTTGATAGTTTTGTTCATGTAAAGAAGGGAGGCTGACATGCCACTTGGCCACGGCCCTAGATATAATGTATATTGGAGGTGAGAGTACATGAGTAGTAAAAGGGGAGTCATAACCATTTCCTCTAAGTACTAGCATACGTTTTGTTTATGTATTCTTCCTTGGCTCTATCTATCTGTTGAATTGTGGATTTTACATATTGTATATAAATGATCTAAGCAAACTGCAAGTTACTGTTTAGAACAGGAGGAAGAATGCTGCTGCTTGTTAATCTGCTGGCAATGCAGTAAAGCTCCTATTTTCCCAGTTTGTTCTTAAAACAGATTAGTAGATCCGATGACAATTTTACAGACTTGGTGAAAAAACATTATGGCCCTAGGGTCTATCAACTTAAAGAACTGCGGTATATCTTCTTTTTGTTAGATTGATCATAAAACAGCTGCAGAGAAGACATTTAATCATGGTCTAGTTTATCCCTCCAGCCAGCCATCAATAGTTTTATTTGCAATAGGGTTTGTTTTCTTGGTTTACTCATTCAGAAAGCAGGACGATCCTAGTTACTGCGCGAGGTTAAAACTAAATTCATTATCTACAGTATATCTTATGCTATATCTGGCTTGTCTTAACTCTTTCACTCTTAATTCCAACTACTAAGAGGCACCAAGTGTGGTCACACATGACATCAGGAAGCATTAAATGACAATGTGCAAATCTTTCTTCCGACAGGAAATTTCCAGCCAAGCTGGAAGCCCCTCTGGTGCAGCAATTGATCCACACCAAAGGACATAGCAAAAACACTACAAGATGAACTCACTGACCCAAGTGTATATCTCTGATTCGCAACGTCTATTCTTAATAGTAGTGAAGTATGTATTTGAAAGGCAGCCAAGTGTAAAAATATAAGAGAAAGTCTCCCAGTGTAAGAGAATTACTGTTTCTTGTGAAAGATGCAACATTTACCCCAAATCACGATTGGGGTCACTTAGGGGTACTTTGTCATTTCCTGTAACTCAAGTACAAAAAACCTTTCGAAAACTAAGTCTTTTTCGAAAAAGGGGACCTTCAACAGCTCCACTGACCACTGAGTGACCTGTGTCACGACTTCAAAGAAACCAGAGAGCACATGCGGAAGTCACTTAGTGTGATCGATACAGGATTGTGTTGCTCTAAGAAAGGGAGCAATTCAGTATAAGAACACAACCGACTATAAGATAAAATTTACATTGATTGTTACAGAATGCATTCAATTAAACCTCAAACTGAAAATAATAACAGATCTGCTTCTTGATTTATAGTCAAATTCTACCTGGTTAGATCACACCTAAAGATAACTGGTACTGTAGGTCAGTAAGTGCATTGTTTTTGGTTGACCATTCTTTATCTTTTCCATGTCCAGTCAAATTACACGTAGAGGCAATCATGTGTGTTTGCCGCCATCTAGTGTACAGAGGATGATCGGTAAGATCTCTCTGTCCCTTATATTGTACCTCAACATTACAGTGCTGAAATATATGCATTTCTTTCATCTGGACAGAATCTTTTATATATATATATATATATATATATATATATATATATATATATACATATATATTATGAACTGTATATGATTATTTTAAAAGATGCTTTAAGACAAAAACTACATTTTCCACTTTTTTATTTCCATTGCACAGTAATCTCTATCTACAGAATTTCTAAATTCGTGTGGCAGCAGATAAAGTCATAAACATCCATGTGAAAGTTGCATAAAACTGTACAAGAAAATTGGCTACAATGAGAAAAATACTGCAACCCACTTATAACTGTTGAATCCAGGACAGAAGATGGCATATGGCAGATAGACAGGACTCCCTCTTGTTGCTTGAGTTTGTGGATTGTATCGGGTAAGAATACTGCATACTGTAGTGTATGGACAAGAAACAAACCACTAAAAATAAAAAAATAAAAAACAAATATAACATTGAAAAAAAGAAAAACTGAAACACACAAATAACAGGTAGGAGGGAAGGACACTGAACAGGTTTTTGGGGATGACCTCTAGCTAAAACTAGTTTATTTTTCCTGAAGTTATTATTTTTTTCCCCCACTTCTTCACCTTGGGGGTTAAAGACAGAGCTAACTACCAACATCCACACTACAATGCTTACTAAACACAGAGAAGGCCATATCTGTCGCTGTAGAACCAAGAGAGTCATTGGTAGACTCACTGGAGGAAGAGAGAAAGAGACTGAAGTAGGAGAGTCGAAGCATGTGTGCAAAGACCAAACATGCACCAGTTAAAGTAAACCAGAATTTAGAGGTCATCCTCTAATGCTCATTATCCTATTGTTATCTTTTTATCGTCACTGTTGGCTTTAGTAAGTGTAACGGACACTCAACTGGATACAGACGGCTGACTGGTGAGACTAAGGACATCAACATCAATTATTAAACAACCAAAATCTTAAATGATATCACTTAATTTACATGAGCACACCCAGACATACAGAGAGACATACAAACACACACACACACACACACAAAAAGATGAATGTGTCTGAGCTGTAGTGGAATGGTTCAGGTTTTTGTTTTAAGGAAGCAGCCCCATCAACCAACACTTAGGCCACGTCAGACATTTAACATTAGTCCAGATGTCACATTTTATGACATATTGTGAAACAATAGTAATATAAATGGCTGAGTTCCATTGCAACTTGCTCGATTTCTTGAACCCTGAAAGATAATGGAGATGATAATATTCCTAAATTGACCTGATCCTTGGCCTGCACTCCATGGGTGAAGTATACTGTATGACACATACTGTCTGGCGGAGCGACGAGCCAAATGAAAATGCAATGGAAAAGCTAAAGCAACTCTTTGGCGTCAGAAAAAATATGGCCTCTCTCCTCTTCTGTTACTTGAGCAACCTCGACATTTACTTTCCAGTTGGTCTTAGATTGTCAAACTATTTACTTATATACAAATAAAGGTTAAAAGCCTGGTAGACAGAGAGATACACCACATTTGAGCTTTACTGCAAATCTGGGAATAGAAATGAGATAATAATGAAAGTGAGCGTTTCTGACACCAAACACAACAGTCTCTTGCACCTCAATAAATAAATATTAACAAAGAAATCGCACAGACAATTTTCTCATACAGACAACTGTCAGCAAAACCTGAAATGTTTTAAGGATTACACATCCGTATTTCTTATTATTCTGCATAATATGGGTACACACAAATAGGGTTTCTACTCATGTGCATGTAATCTCCATATTGATGGTACTCCAGAATGTGGAAACTCCACCAACTCTGTTAGTGTATTTAACACTGATCTCATCAGCATTAGTACAGTCACACTCAGACTAAGCCAATCTGCGGCAGTTTATGACATTACAGGGTGAGGGAGGCAGTTCACATCACATCAGAATACATGAAATCCTCAGGTAAACAACAAACGTGTGGGGTTCATACGCCCTTGCTTTAAGAGTCAAGAAATCTGATGTTGCCATGTTAATGAGTACTAAATGATATATGCCTTTAAAATCCTTGCCCTCCTTTTGTAGATTCCAGCCCTTTTCATAAGGAGAAATTAATCTGAGTTGTTAGATAAAAGCCACAAAACATATTTTTTCAACAAATTAAACATCATCCACTTTCACAACAATAGAAAAATAAGAGATTTTCCAATAATACAGACAGAGCAAAAAACCCAACAAATAACAAATAGAGGAATGGCAAGAAAATAGAAATTAACATACTGTATACACGCGCACGCACGCACACGCGCAAACACACACACACACACACACACACACACACACACACACACACACACACACACACACACACACACACACACACACACACACACACACACACACACACACACACACACACACACACACACACACACACACACACACACACACACACACACACACACACACTGTTGGTAACGATATGAAAGTCTGTAAGATACAGAGGAGAGTCTAGAGGTTGAGCGAGATGACGAAATATCCAGTGTACATCAGAATAAGTTGCTTTTATCCCCATGACTCTCTGCATAGAGGAGGCGTCACTGTCGCAGCACTTCCTGTGGCTCTCCAACGCAGCCCTCTTCGGCCTTCACACTCTAATCCTGTCTCCTTGATGAGTTATTCCGTTTCTTTTGTACTTGTCACTCGGAAGTTGATACAGCGATGCACATTTATTAGATTTATGTATATATAATGATGAACTTTAGATTCTTTTTCCTTCTTTTTACATTTTAAGAATGTTTTGTAGCCTGTTTCTTCATTAGGTATTTGTCTTTTTTTCAGCTATATTCGTCAGTTTGAATACTGGCCCTGATGGGCTCGCAGTAAAGACAACAGTATAGGACATTTTGGCAAATGAGAATGAAGAATCTCCAGGTGCGTGGGCCAATTGGCTACCTCGGAGGAGAAGTTGAACAGAGATAAACAAAGAGACAAAAACATAAAAAAAGACACCATTTGTTTGCTCCCTCTGAGGTTGTCCTTCTCCCCTGTCTACCCCTCAGTTCCACCCTAAGACTGAGGTAAGAACAGTATTCAACATTGTGCTAGGGGAGAAACTCCCAAGTGTTCCAGTGAAGAAGGCTTGGAGGGATGGATGAATGGACAGACGGATGGGTGGGGGTAACGGTGAGTCCAAATGAGCCGATGCAAGGTGACAGTTGTGTCCTTGGAGCTCTGCTCCTCCCCTGTCACTGATCAGAACTGGTACCATTTTTTGTCTTTGCACTTCAGCATCATCTGTAAACAGAGGAAATGTTGGACTGAGAACATGATTCAAAATAATGTATGAGGATTGTCCTCACAACTTCTATTCCTTATGCTGAAGTTTTTAAATCTTAAAATGATCAATAAGCATCACCGGAAAACTCACATATTTTAGAATTGATGTCTTATCTCTGTAAAGAAAGTCTGTCTACAACTGACATCAGACTCCCTTGCCCAAGTACTTTGAACTTTCTACAGGCATACAGTGACCTCTAGTGGTCAAATAAAAGTGTATGTGAGTAATGTTTCTGAAGTCTGGACTAAGCCCTGAATGGCTCAAAAACGCCCCTGTGTACACTTCACCTGTGCCAGGCTGCTGTGACTGAATTTGTGTCTTGCCAAAGATGAATGGGAACAGCAATATCAAAAGGTTGAAAATCTAAATTTGCTTTTCATTTGGTTTGTTTATTATCTGGCCCTTGGCTTCCTGTCATTTTGCAAGTGGCCCCTGGCAAGGCTGAGTATTCCTGAGCTGTGGTGTCCTTGCTATGACTCCAGATTTGAGACTTGCAAACATTTTTCTGTTACCTCATGGGCGTGTTTGGAAAAGGAGTCTGCACTGGCCATCATTGCAGCTGTCCTCTCATCCAGCTCGCCCAGTTTCTGGCCTCTTTCATCCAGTGCTATCCGGGCGCGTGCCAGATCTCCAACCACACCAGACGCTGCTCCTTTCATGCCCTCAATGCCACCCGGGCCTGGGATGTGCTGGGCCAGACTTCGAGATGCCTTTCCAGCTGATATCTCACCAACTGAGTTAAAAGCAAAAGAAAAAAGGGAGAAATTAGTGAGTGAGAGGCTGAATCAGAAAAGGACTGAACTACTGCATATCTGGGCATGTGAAGTTTTGGCATACATAGCTCCTCTCTGTCCAGTGACTGTGCTCCTCCCCCAAAGAGCCCTTTGAAGAACCCTCTGTTGGGTGCCTCTGGAGTCTCCACGGGTGTGAAAAGTTCACCCAGCATCTCCTGAAACATCAACACACACATCATCCTGCTTCATACAACGCAGTTTAATTATCTGTGTCTATTAATAAAGTGTTCTTGTCCACTATACATACACATATAACCCTACACAGTCTGGCATATAGTTTCTGATACATTACATGCATACCTTTTATGCATGCCCCTAAAGTTTTCTTTATCTTGTCCAGTTATTTTGAATGATCAAATGATGATTTAAACCCGAAATCATGAACCACGACTCATTAAATCCATATGCTGTACTGTATATAGAATTTTAACCGACCTGTAGGTTTTCACAGGTGTCCTGGCTGTAAGTGATCCTCTGGATTTCAGTGGGGGAGCAGAGGTACATGGCCTGACCTAGGTTGGTGAAGCAGAACGTCCTGGCTATCCGCATGTCTGTCAAAGGCAGGTAGTTTACATCCATGAGCGGTCTCAGTCCCGGCACGCTAGACAGGGGGACACAGAAATGATATATGTGATTTTACGTGTAAAGAATACTATAAGTCTTATTGCAGTCTTGGTCGTCACCTAAACCCAAGATTACGGTGTTTGTTTAAGTAAAGATTTTAAGTTTTATCACTCTCTATCTACACTATTTAGCATATTTCAATCTCCTGAAACATTGATGGCAATGTTCACGCACTCAGCAGACAAAAACACACACAGGCAGACAGCTGGGCATCCTCTCATTCTCAGACATCCATATGGATGGCTGTTCTGTCTCTGTCTCTCTCCTCTAGGGAAGTGAAGATTAATGAGGATGAGCGACAGACTAATACACCTCCTACTGACTTATACCCTTCCACACACTGCATGAAAAGTATCTGGTGTGTCTGCATGTGCATATGCATGCCTATGTCACCTTGTCCGAGGGTTTAAATTGTAAGGTTAAATTTAGGACAACGTTTAGTGGTGGTGTTGTGTCGAGCATTTAGGTTAACGTTGCAATCAAAGCATGATAGCTGATAGGACAGAGGTGGGTGTGTTCGTTGTGGGTGTGTAAGAGGACATCATTTTGTATATGACTTTGGATGACAACTTGAGCAAAAAGAAAAGTTTAATTGAGGACATAGTATGATGATTCTGCCTGCCTCAGTGGTGACGGCATTTATTTCTGCCATTTAAAAGTTTATCTGTTGCCCTGATAACATTGTTAAACCACACATCATCTGCAACAAACAACAGTTGTTTACATAATGTAGGGATTTATGAATGAATCAATGACACATAACAAAGCTAGCACAGAGAGCAACGTTGCATGAAAGATAATTTCCTCATCACATAACAATGACGTGAAATCTGTCTTTTTAATGTTAAAACTTTCCTGCATGTGCAGCTGGTTTGTCGGCAGCTGTAAAATGTTTTATAAAGTAACAGAAAGTTAAAGCTGCGGTCAGCTTGGATTCACACTGATTTATACAGTATGTGACAGGTTTCATAGTGAAAGAAACATCCAAATAAACTTTTCAAACTATCTCTGTAGCCTAATCTACAAAGTCCATCTGTGTGCTTAGAATGTTCCAAATGCTCACTTTATGCCAAAAGGATGGCTAAATACCATATACTGTACAGTCTATGCTAAATAACCAACTACCATCTCAATCATGCACAACCCTGATGATCTCATAAGCAGAACCAGGTGCCTACCTCTCGCTCCTCTATTGATCAGAACTAATCTGGCACAGCTCTCTTATTGACACTGCACCCCTTTAAAATCAATTTAGTTGTTCTCTAAAAGTGTTTCATCCTCAAAATACATATTATAGGGTTGTCATGGCAATATGAACCCAAACTGGCAAAAATACTGACTCTTCAGCATCTTTTGTTTTAAAAAACACAAACTCAAACAAGAATACTGTTCTCTGTGAAAGTAATAAAACATATAGAGATTGACAGCAGGCTGATCCAAACTACTTCAATCAAATCATATGAACAAGATTCATTAAAGTGACTTTGACTGATACATTCCAATAATAACCTGACATTTTTCCCACCTGAGGGTCATGATGTGGCCATTGGCACAGAAACACGCCAGACACACGCCTTGGCTCATCTGCACCACATCTGCCCGTAGGATGAAGGAGGCCTCTGTGATACTGTGTTTATAGATGCAGGTCTGGGAGGGGAGGGAAATAACTTTGGCCTGTTTCTCTGAACACACCACAGCGTACTGGCTCTCGTTGAGGTCCTGGGAGGTGGAAGGCGACACTGAGACGGGCCGGCGCTTACGGACCTTCTCTCTTTCTTCACCGTCTGCTGTAACATTGGGTTCAAACCAGGGCTCATACGCAGGGGGCAGCATGGAACCCGTTGAGTCCAGGAAAGCCATCCGCATGACACTGCCCTTCAGCCGCACCAACATGCCTGATGGAAGGAATAGGCTTGTTACTGAAATCTGGATTTAAATTCAGTGGCTTTATCTTTTTTATATTGATGCTGTTGTTTTAAAACCCTTTATCACTGATGTTCTAACAGCCAATATTGTTAACATCCTCATCAATCTGTTTTTCATCTACTAATAGCAACAAAACTGTTATGCATCCCTATTTTCTACCCCATTACCCACCCGTAGGTGAAATGATAACTGGCTGCAGTTGTCGTTGCTCCCCAGCAGGTGGCAAGGTGAGAGCTAGAGCCAGCACGGTGCCCAGGGTGGTGCCCACATACAGGCAGGGTGTCAAAGTGCTATCCCCCTTTCGAGCAAAGGCCTCACTAAAGTAGAAGGAGCTGATGGCTTCACGGGCTTCCTTGTCGATGCTGGTGACGCTGGAGGAGCGCGAGCGGCTGAAAGAATTGTCCCGGTGGTCTAATGGGTTGGCACCCCGCGGCGGGCATACAGACAGGAGGACAGTAAGGAGAAAACAGAGAGAGGTAAAGAACCTGCCAAGCAGTAAAATCACAAGACAGTCAACACTGGATACTGTACTGTACATACAAAGTGATTAATTAAACATTTTTTACAGTGTCTTAGTAAATCAAACAATTCTTTATGACTGATCTCTATAAGTTATTGACGATGTAGGTATAGAAAGCTGTTAGAGAAATCCATGAGTATGGGCTTGCATTCTAAACAGTGGATAAATATAAAAGGCTGGTTTAATTTGATCTCAGATTGACTGGTTAACAGAGCAGCATCACCCTAAACCTTATTGATGGCAACTTTGTATTATGCGTACTTCATATTATATATTATACAATGGAAACAAATCAAGCGCAATTATGCATTTGTACATTTTCACAGGCTGACCAATATTTTCAAGATTTTCCATCCCCAAAGAGCAGCTTTATTAGTATGAAAGAACCGGCTACTTTGGTGACATAACAGCTAAACAGGTAAAGGTCTTGGCACTTGCACATTTTGATTTTCACAATGTCCCATCCAATGTTCTTGGTGCTTTGGATGAATGTTGTACACCCCTGAAGAAGAAAATCCTTTTTTTAAAGTGTCAAAAATTCTATATTGGGAATTTTTAAGGCACCAATCAGACAGAGAAAGGAAATACATGAAGAACACAGAAGAGAGAGAAAAGAGAAAGCTGCAAAAGTAACAGAAAGCGTTAAAGTGAGATGGAGTGTGCATATTTTAGCTTAGCACCACTGACCTCTAGTACAACACCCACCAAGGTCAAAAAGTGGGAGTCAGAGCACAGAAGAAAATTTCACACTTTGATTTAGCTCAGTAAATTTAAATACTCGTCAGATCAGTGCTACTTTTGTCTCATGCAAACTTAGGAGAATATCTGCACAGCTTGCCACCAGATAAAACTGGACTTATGGGATGTGGTGGAGTCCAGTTGAAGTGAGAAAGATATACTGCATTACAATACAAATTGTTTGGAGACACGAAGTCAAGGCTTACCCAAGTCTGGCTTTAGCTCAGTAGGCAAGCTTAATTTCCGTGACATCCTTGCTGGAAAAAAGAGAACATCCCTCTTTACAAACACACGTCTACGCTAACACACGATGCCATGCAAAGCTAGATAACTAGCATTGGGCTAGGACTGTGCACAAAGCTAAAATACATGAAAACGACAAAAGGCTGTGTAACAAAGTGCCAGGGGGGGATTATCTAATTGACTTGAGGAGTCAAAATGTTTTAAATAGAAGGAAACACTGTGTAACGGCTCAGAGACGACCCTGTATATCACAGAGGCATGCTGTGGAAGACAAAACAAAGGAGGTGACCTCTGGTTGCACAATGCCCTGCAAGAGAGGACTGGTACAGTGAGCTACATCAAAACGGCACAGCCATTCAGGACCCTCATGCCACAGGAGCATGCACCAAGATCGGGAAGGCAACAGGAAACAGAAAATACTGAACAGGAGATGGAAGAAGACAGTGGAAAAGATGGCTACTGAAGTAGTCTACTGCTAGTAACTGTTAACCTTCTTGTTTTTACTTAATTAATAACCTTCTTAGGCACTTACCCAAAATGGTCTCAACTAGTACAAATACTTTTGATTACAGTATGTGTGCATGTATTGCAAAACGCATTTGGTTTTATCACTCCATCTTTTAAAATAGTGAAATTTAAATAGAAACGACAATGAATGACTGGTCTTCAATGTGATTTCTCTGTCTGTAGGAGAAAGAAGCAGGAGAAACTTTATTTGATCAAAGGGGACATTAATCATGCATTCACTTAGATGTTATGTTTACAAATGGTAGTTAAGAAGTAATGGCTAGTTAGCAAGTTTGGTTCTAAAAACTGATAGAAACCCACCTTTACAAATGTATAAAATAAGAATGCAACATCCATAAAGTTCCCATATTATGCGTGTCCACTAGAATATGTTTACATGCTTTAATGTTCAAAAAACCTTTTAATTTCTCTCATATTGTCTATTCGAACATACTTTTATTCACCCTCTGTCTGAAATGCTACGTTTAAGCACCTGTCTCTTTAAGACCCTCTCTCCACAAAATCTATACATAGTATAGTTGTGACATCACAACCATACGAAAGTCCTGACGGCTCGTTTAAAGACACAGTTTCTAAATACAGTTACTACTAATGTGTGGATTTCTCTGTGGATTGAGTGTGTTGATACTCTCGCAGTATGTATCAGTATAGCACCTCAACCTGCTTTCTAAATCTCACTTTAAACAATGTGTGGCCTCTAATACCCTTTAAAAGTCCAAAATTATGTATATTATATATATATATATATATAATATTATGTTCATAAATCTTCAGTCACCCATTTCATTTTCTGTTTAATCTAAGGGCCCCGCGGATTTCCACTTTTTCTGGCTAGTTAGACCACTGCGCGGGTTAAAGAGGGTGGAGCTATGGGAATTATGTGAGGTCACCAAACTTCATGAACCCATAAGAATAATAAAGCAATGTCTCTGCCCTCACAGGTGCAACAAAGCTAATAGGAGGATCAAGAAAATGTGCTGTATATTAAGAGGCGTAAAATATTTTTTAAAAACACGTCTTGCAGAACTTTAAACAGGATTCAGACTAATTGAGGTCGGGCTAGTTAAAAAAAAACTAACATGTTGATCTGAGAAGGATAGGTCTGGGTAAGGTCCAAACTCCAGTCTCGGATTTATCAGTTATTTTAGATACCTACTCATTGTCACCTGAATCAGAAAGAAGGTAGGATAAAGAACCCCTACCTCCTGCAGACAAAAAGCATTACATTTGAGCAGTTGATACATTATTATCTACTTCATCAACACACACTGAAGGTACACAAAGACAGTTGGGTAGATGAGTCACTAACTGCTCTGCGGTAGCATCATACTGGTACAGAGCCCATCAATTAACTCGTAATCTGCTGTAGGAGGTCAGGACAGATAGCACACGCAGGCACATTTACAATATAACACTCGTGCTACATACATGTAGCATGCAATGTGTGTCTAAGGCAATAAAGCTATATTGTGTGTATGCAGACAGCTCAACTTCTGCCCTGCTTCCAGGTTAGCCTCAGCTCCAAGAGCTTTTCGATCTCTGTGTATACTTCTATACTTGGGTACAGATGTCAAATATGAGCATCTTATGAAAAACTACAGTCGTTTATAATTTAATACAGTGAAAACCAAAACATATTGGAAAGGAAGCTAACCCGGAAGCTGAACTTTTCCTCTCTGTTCTATTTCTTTCCACTGTGATGACCATGACACGGAGGACAGAGACAGTGGGGAGGGGTGGGAGGACAAATCTGGACTTTGTCCTGCCTTAACAGCCTCTCATAAACATCTTTGGCCAATCTTACCTCCTCTACCACCTCCATTGTAGAATTGCTGTAGATTGCTGTTTGACATCAACACTTTTGGAAGTGTAAGGGGGAAAGTAAAGTAGAGTAAATATTTCGTTAGAAACACCCTTTGGTTTGTTACTATTGTTGGCCTGAAACTGGCCTTTTAACTCACTAATGTTGGTTCAAAATTCAGAACATTGGTTTGACTCAAATACCCTGTTTTCTCATGTAAAAACCCCGTACCCTAAAAACACTGCCTGCGTTTTATAAAAAACAAAACAATTGGTCGGGTAAATCTAGTCAGGCTCTGAATCCATTTAATTAGACAGATATCAAAGGTCTACACGACCTACATTTAACTTCGCATTTCTATTGGTATGTCACTAAATTCTGTTCATTAAATGATGGGCCAAAACAGTCGCGGTCCTGTTGACATGTTTTCACCGTAACAAATAACAACAATCACAGTTGTCCCTTGAACTAATGAAATGACCACGGCAACAGTTCAATGTCTGTTCTACTATCAGTTGACTATTGCTGTGGATGTAGTGTGAGACGAAAATAAAAAGGTGGTGTGAGAAGGAGTACTAACTTGCTACTGATGTTTCTGTTGTGCTGCGTGCATATCCTTAAAATATCCTTACAGTATTAAATGCATAATCAAGTCTATCTGTGATTTTATGCAAATCAAACTATTCTAAGGATTTTCTCGGATAAACCTTAACCTCTCCTGGCACTAATGGAGTCCTAATTCATCCTACGGCTACTTATTTCAAGGTAAAACAGGTGAAATAGCATTAGAAGAAAACTAAACTATTTTTCTTTCACTGGCAGACTTTATCAATTACCAAAAAAAACAAAAACAGAAAAAAGGTCTTAGCCCTAGACTAAATGACTGTTAAGGCAGATTTCTTTTTGCAGGAGGGCACCTTATCTCTCTCTCTGTCCTATGAATAATGCAGAGCAGACAGATGTACCAGACCACAGTCTGGTGGCACCAGACATGGGGGGTTGGGGCAGTCATCATACCTGCAGCAGGATTCCAGACTCTGAGATTTGTTTTCTGTCTAACCTTTTTAGAAAGCTCTTTATTTTCAGTGCCAAGTTACCCCTAATGAGATGGATCTGGGCTGCTTTCTCTTTAAGCACCTTCATCTGAAATACTAATGTCATAGATTAAGAAGGAGGCAAGTAAAACAGCAAGAGAGCATCGCACTGTTGCAAAACACAGCGTAGTTCTTCTGTGGCGGTAGTGCATAATATACTAAATGGATTTTGTTGGTTTGCATGTGGTCATATTCACTGATATAGAAACTGCTTAATATGATAATGTTCTGTGCAAATCTGCGGCAGCACAGAGCACACAGACACTTTTAAATGTTTAACTGAAAGATGATCTCTGCTGAAATAATACATTTTAACTGTGGACTATTCTTCATTAATCACTTTACCATTCATAATTATGCAGTTATGCACACTTACTGAAAATGTGAAAATACCAAATACCTCAGGCCCTTCAGGTTGAACTTTTACTTTTTTAGCTTATTCTCAGATTAATGTAAATTAATGGGCTTTTCTACCAGAATGCAAAGTTTTGGTTAATTCAATTATAAATCCTTATTTGTCACACTGAATTAGCATCACAGAGATTGGGTACATTTACAGCCTATAACCCAGTCTGCCAGGATACCGTGTGAGATTAAAAACAAATGTATTCCTGTCCAATAAAATACTACTAAAAGTAGAGCTCTTCAAATACATGGTAATATAGGTATATTTTTGACTGGTTTTCTGTTTGGCTTTTACATCTTGACAACACAAAGCTATATTTTTCCCTTTATTTCTTTTCATAAGACACTGAAGGACATGTTACCTGAAGTAGGGGACTTGCAGCGATCCTCTGATGTGGCTGAGCCCTCGTTGATATCACAAAGACCTGCAGCAGAGATCGTACAATTAAATTCAAACAAAATGCCATCCACTTATGTTATATGTTGTCTAGTTGCTTGGTTAGTTATTGTGACCGTTTCTGACATGGGTTGTTGGGAGAGATGGGAGGATTCGTGTTTTTTTTTTCCTCTCTGTTCTTTTTCACTTTAAAGCATACACACTGTACAGCTGTAATGCTTTTTCTTGTGTATTTGTCTGCCTAATTTAATAAAGAAATTTGAAAATAAGAATCATACAAAATGAAACAAGCCACTAACACTACCTTTTTTTCATCATCTTCATCATCTTACATTCAGAGAGAGCCTCAGATATCAACTGGGATTGTGGTATGTTTTGGGGAGATTGGACTTAACCGTAAATACAAATAGATGATTTCCATCTGACCAACAGACGAAAAACATCAGAAAATCTGCCCCCTTAACTCATATTTTAAATGAGACATCTTATGCTCGTTTTCAGGTTTAATCATAACTTTGGGTTTCTACTAGAACATGTTTACCTGCTTTATTGTCAAAAAACATTATGTTTCTCATAGTATCTGTCTTTATACCTGTATTCACCCTCTATTTGAAATACTTCAGAGCCTGTCTCTTTAAGCCATCCCTCATGAAAAAGCCCAGACTGCTATGATTGGTCAGCATTTCTGAGTCTTCCGCATCTGCGCTCTCAGTGTCTCTGCCCCGTCATTGCAGCCAGGGAATGACTGTTACTACATCATAGTGGTACTTTCTACTTATATATAGTATCGTTGTAACATCACAACCTTACAGACATCTCTTCAGCTCATTTAAAGGCACAGTTTCTGAATACGGGCTGTGTGCATTTCTCTGTGGATTGAGCAATATATATATATATATATATATATATATATATATATATATATATATATATATATATATATATATATATATATATAGCACCTCGACCTGCTTTACAATAAAAAAAAAAAAATGAAAATCTCACTTTTTCCTGTATGGGCCTTTAAACATAAGAAAGATTCTGTGCATCTTTAATGTTCCTCCATCCAGTTCTAGGTCTAATTCCTCCCTTTGCCGCGTGCATGTATGTGTATGAATGTGTGAATGTGTGCATGTGCGACATTGTCCTGTGAGGCAGAAAGCCAAGCAGACAGCAGTCCCTGTTGGCAGAGCAACACAGCTGGACACCTGATTACTACTCACACTCGCCAAGCTCTGACAGGTGCCAGCCCACTGCTCACCAGTAAGTGACACCAGCTGCTGTGTGTATTTACATGTGCACGTGATTGTGTATATGTGCATAAGTGCATAAACAACCACAACATCAAAAATAAATCCCTCAGCATCCACAGCTTACTAATTCATCCATCCAACTTTTATTTAAGTATGGGCAGTGCATCGTCATGACACTGCGGCATCCTCTACGTAGCTGCACTGCCATCATCTAACACAGGGTGGCAGTGTGTCCATACGAAATGCATCTTATTAGCTATCAGTGGGACTATGAGGCTGCAGTGGCAATGTGTTTGAAAGGGATGGGCTGTGAGAGACAGAGAGAGGAAGATGGACAGAGAAAGAGTTAGTATTTGTGTAGTCAAAGTGCTTTGTTTTGTATCAGCCTTGTGAACTATGTGACCATTTTAGGTGCAACACATGCCGTGATATGACTTCATTCATTCTCATATTTGGTTCAGGGACATCCGGTGTGGGGTTACTGGAAACCAATAATAATGTTTACTGAAGGACTGATTATAATTTTAACCTGAGTCTTTACTGAGTCCTTAAATACAAAATGATTTTTTGCTTCTCAGTGCATTCCAGGAGTTATTTTGCCAAATATCCCTAAACCCGCCATGTGTTTGTCTACCTATGCTAGGCTCTAATCACATTGGAGCTTAATAAGGTTGTTGGCATAGATGTCGCGCCCTCTCTCTCTCTCTCTCTCTCTCTCTCTCTCTCTCTCTCTCTCTCTCTCTCTCTCTCTCTCTCTCTCTCTCTCTCTCTCTCTCTCTCTCTCTCGCTCTCTCGTCGCTATCAACTTTCAGCTGTTCTGCCAAATAAAGACATAAAAAGCCAAAAATAATAATCTAAAAAACTAATTTTAGTCAGATGCTGAAACCCAATTTCAGCTTGATGGCAGAAATTCCAAAAATAATGTACAGGATTTCAATTTGAGCTAGTGGATCTGAAAGAACATAATAATGTGTACATTAAATGAATGGTAGCTGGACAATAAGAAGTAGGCAAAAAGTGGAAAGTCCAGGAAAGCCTTTAAATATGATATGAAATGGCGACTCCTATGTTCTCTGGAAATAATCAGGCTCTGACCTTCCCCGATGCAGTACATGGTATACAGTATTTTTCTGAAGCATTGTGATTTTGATATTACAAACATAATGGCAACAATATAAATTCAAGAATCCATTAGATAATTAGTTGTGTCTGCTGGCTGCACTGTAATAGCAAGATAGCAAAACAAAGACAAAACAAGACATAGTAATTCTGTGTTTGGTCAGTTTCTTACTCTTTTCCTTCTTATCCCTTCTCCTCATTACCTCCAGAGGGCTGTCGTGACTTTCTTGGCGAGCGGAGCTGTCTCTGGTAGGGGTCATTGGAGCCGTAAAGCTCGACCGTCCCCAAGTTGAGCACTACCGTCTTCTGGATGAAGTCTACCACTGCCAGACCGTTACTGTTGCCAAACACCACACTAGGAGGGGGTTGACAGAGTCAGGGGAGGAAGCGAAAAGAAGCAGGGGGCGGACATAAGAGAGTCAGAAAAGGAAAGATGTAAAGGCAAGAAGAAAAGGAGAGAAGGGTTAGGAAAACATGCTCATGAGATATGATTTAGTTTTTAGAGCTAAAATCACCGTAGTCCAAATGATCCTGACAGAGGTTGACACTTGGGTTTTCACTGTGTGTTATGTTATCACATGTCAGAGTGAGGGGACTGTACAGGCACTCAGATATTCTATGCCTTGCTCAAGGACATCTCAGCAATGCTCAGGGACCTGAACCGGCGACCCTTCAGTTCCCAAGCCAAGTCCCTACAAAATGAGCTCCTGCCGCCCCGTACAGCTTGATGAGCTGTATAAACAGTCTGCACTTGTCAGAAAAAGACTTGGTTCTAGCCGTGATGGCGATATTCCCGTTTGTATACTTACAGGCCATAGGAGGAATTGAGCGCCAGACTTGTGATCTGCTGAGGAGGCTCTCCGCTCACCCACACTAACTGGACCACCAAATCTACCTGGTAACCTGCAGACTGCTTTAGAGGAGTACTGCGTACTCTGGAGAGAAAGAGACAGCGTAGAGTGGAAAGGAGTAGAGACAGCGAGAGAAACAGAAAGGAAAAGAAAATGAATAGGAGAGAGATTAAAAAAAAGAAAGGTTTCATAAAGTGAATGACAAGTGGTGCAGCTGCAGCTCTGAAGCCGCTGTGTCTTGAGGGCCTGGCATGAGTGGCTGAAAGGGGATGATGTGGAGGCTGTGGCTGAGAATGCTTCAGGCGCTGACTAAGGCTGTGCAAGAGTGCTTGAGGCCAAAGGCAAGACTCTTGTGTCTATAAGTGTGTATGAGAATGTGTGCAAGCGCTCCTGGTGCTTTTGAGAGTTTATGTAATCGGTACGTGTATGTGTGTTTCATACTTAAGGCAGGGCATGTTGCCTCCGTCAGAGTTGTTGCTGCTGGTGGAGGGGTGTGAAGGTGGGCCGCTTGTCTGAGGGGAGGCACCGGGGGTGGGAAACGCCGATGTCTGTTCACCCCCGCCGTCTGGAGATTCTATGTCGTTTAGCTCGTACTGCATTCGCACTTCTAGTAACTGTATAAGACAACACACGCAGATAAGTGCAAAATATTATAGCAGATTTAGAAAAGAGGAAAACATCAATATCATGATAAAGGCACAAAACTTTTGTAAACAACAGTTCTTCATGAATTCCTCTGAGGATGGGAATACTCATCCACAGAGTCACTTTGATGATAGAGATTTGTTTGACGTGTGTAGGCAGATTTAGAGTCAAAGAGGTCCTTCAATACTGAAATATTCCATTCCTTCTAAGTCCTCCTTCAGGCTATTTCTCTGCAACCTCCGCCTTCGCACAGTCATGTGCGCGCACACGCACACGCACACGCACACACACACACACACACACACACACACACACACACACACACACACACACACACACACACACACACACACACACACACACACACACACACACACACACACACACACACACACACACACACACACACACACACACACGTTGATAAGCTCCTCTCTTTTGCATTCTGTCAGTCTCATTAGCCCCACTGACATGTGGGAGTGAAGAGTGATTGGTGCCTTTCTTTGGATTCTCTTCCACTCCTGCCTGCCTCTGTCCTCCTCTACCTTCATTTCTGTGAGGTTTTGACCTTGTTTGACCTTGAGGGAAAGGAGGCTGTTCTCCCAATTACTGCTCGCTGCAACTGCATATCTAGTCCTGATCCCAGTCACACACTTGGAGCAGGGCAAAAAGTCCCTGAAACTCTCTGACGCATGCATCAGTGCACACCGGCAGTCATCCAGAGAAAAAGGAACAGGAGCTGTACAGATTCATGAAAAATATTGGCTTATTGGACAGTTAAGAGAAACAGTGCAGAAGACATTAAGGGCACCAGCTAAATCATTTTTAAATTAATTTACAGACCTGTGAGGAAAAAACTAATTACAGCACCTCCCACACAATTTGATTGACAAGTGATCTCTGTCTAGAACAAGTTTCATGCAGCAACACCACAGCCGTGGTCACTGAGCAAAATAAAGGTGTTGCCAGATATAAATAAATAAAGTATCCTGCTGGTTACCAATTTAAAACTCCTGTGCTCCAGCAAAAAGCATAAACTAAGCATATACAGAATGCACATAACCTCTCACTAGTAACATAGGAGCTGGGAGCGTGCTCACACAGATTTAACAGCATTTGTCTTTACAGTATGCCATAAACACTGACTCCCATCACACCCCCGTAAGCACTTACGTCGCCATCAAGGCAGATTATAATGACAGTCTAGCTTTGCTTGTTCTCTGTCTGTTGGCATGGCAACCATACTGCCTTTGACTAGGCAGATATTTGTATGCGTGTGTGTGTGTGTGTGTGTGTGTGTGTGTTTATGTCTCAACATCTTAAAACAGCACAGAAAGCGAGTGCTGAGGGCACAAAATGACAAACACAGGAAAAATGTATTCTTGTTAGGGGGTTAAATGATGTCCCTTATTTGTGTCCATGCTTGTATGGCTGCAAGGGTGTTACAATAAAAGGGAAAAGAAGGGGAAATGGGCGTGTTTTCTGTATTTGTATAGAAAAATAAGTATTTCATCCTGATTATCAACTCTTACCCACCTGCACCACCTCGGTAGTTACTTCCAGTTTGCTGAAGCGGTAGATGACAATGTTGGCCGACACCCCGGCCACACACAGCATCCGGCTCTCAGGGCACCAGGCCATTATCTGAATGGCAAAGGGGTCTTCATCTGACATCTCTGTGCTTCCCTTGTCCTCCTTGGACCTGTTTCTGTCAAACACCTTGGCTGTTTTAAGCTTGTAGAGCACCTGGAGCATTACTGGGGTAAAAAGGGAAAGTATCAGTTGCAGTCCAGGGAAATCAGACATGTTGAACGATTGGACTATTGTTAATATGAAACTAGAGGCAATGCTTTGAACTTGAAAGAATACAATTATTACTAGTTAAATTTTAATCTAAATACAATTATTTTGTTTGTATTGGCTAGGTGAACTGCTCAAAGTTTATTTGATAACTTTGTCTATA
The DNA here is from genome assembly GCF_963691815.1 of Echiichthys vipera. Classification (NCBI taxonomy): domain Eukaryota; kingdom Metazoa; phylum Chordata; class Actinopteri; order Perciformes; family Trachinidae; genus Echiichthys; species Echiichthys vipera. Next base: position 16,307,532 of record NC_139844.1, on the reverse strand, counting down.
TTAGTTTTTAAAGTTCTTCCTTTCCTTGAGCTTAAAGGTGCAGTCTGCAATTAATATCCAATTCAACTTTTGTCAAATTCAGAAAATGTCTACTTATGTTCTGCTAGCTGTCTGTATTGTGTGTGCACTGAAAGAATAGCTGGTGTTCATACACAGCCCTGGCTCTGCAAATGGGAAACCAAGTGGCTCTGACGGAACCACAAAAAACTATTTGTTCATGCTCAAGCACAGAACAGGGGAGAGGCCATGGATGTATAAAGAGAAAGAAAGTGGGAGTGATTGGGATGAAAATTTGGCTCGTTAACAACGTTCTGAGGGAGCACTGATGGGAGGGGCGTATTTGTTTGGGTGCTCAGTTCAAATATCTAGAATCTTTCTCCAGAATTTAAAGCTCTGCCTTTAACACTACATACTGTGAGAAAAATAATCATTTTGTGAAGCATAAACAAAGCTTAGTTGTTGAGAGAACTCACTTGCAGAGGCATCCCAGAACTTCACAGTTCCATCAGCATGCCTGGGAATTCAAGAGTGGGAGAGAAAGAAAAGATGAAAGTAGAGGAACAAAATATATACAATTTTAAATTAGTGCCGTGTTGTCTTGACTCCTTACTTTGAATTCTACTTTCATAAAAGATCTGCAGGATTAAAACATCTCTAGAATAGGAATTGTATACATACAAGATCTGATGTCTAGGTAGTAGACAAATAAACCAAATCCTAATATGTGAGGTTTATTTGTTTGTCATATCTGGAGAGTCTGGTGTGGATAATTTATATCATGTACCAGATAATGTCATTAAATAAATAAATTATAAAAAATAGTTTGGTCCTCAGTTAATCATTTAACACAACCATATATCTCCATATATCTTAGGACTTTAGTTAAGTTTAACCTGAAGGGTAACTAGTAGGTATCTTATATGGCCAAAAGTATACGAACGAAACTTTCTGAACTTTCTTTTGCACTTCAGTTCTGCAGCTGTCTTTCAATGTTTCGGTTTAGCCCGTTAGTGTAGTTCTCATGGGAAATCTTAATGCTACAGCATACAGTACAATGGTATTTCATACAATAGTCTGCATAAGGGCACAATGCTCCGGTGTCCATACAGTGTAAATTGTGTTACTAACAGAAACTGTCTACACTGTCTAATAAATGCCTAAAACTGAATTAAGTAAGCACATTATCACACCCAAGAGCAGGTGTTGAGCATGACAGCTTCTCGATTTGGTGTCACAGAAAAGGACATTGTCACAGAAAGCATGTATTTTAGTTGCCATTGCCTCATTGTTTTAGTGCCAGTTCAGCTGAGTGGATTGGGGGAGGAATATTTTGAAGGCTTTGGCACTCTTAGAAAGAGAGAGAAGCCTGTACAGAATAATAATATAGCATGTATGGGTGAGAAGAGAGGGAGAAGGGAGAGGAGCCAAACCCATACCTCAATGTCACTTCTTCAGTGTGTGTGTTCTGTGTAAAAACGCCCCTCCCCTTGTTGACAGCTTAGAGTGGGATAATAAACATTAAAATAGAGCGACGTGCACATGATTGGAATATATAAAGACCTACAGTAAATATTACAAGACAAGCGTCTTTGCTGTGGAGACCTCACAGTGCAGGAGAGGTGAAAGTAATTGAGTTGCAGCAAGACGATAATGCTAATGAAATCAGTATTGTCTTACCCAGTGATGATGATCTCTGGGTAGCTCTGTGTGCCCTGACCCCAGTTTCCACCACTAATAGGCCATTCCTGGATAGACAGCAGACACACACGCACGCACGCACGCACGCACGCACGCACACACACACACACACACACACACACACACACACACACACACACACACACACACACACACACACACACACACACACACACACACACACACACACACACACACACACACACACACACACACACACACACACACACACACACACACACACACACACACACACACACACACACACACACACACACACACACACACACACACACACACACACACACACACACGCGTACATTAGGGCGAATGAAAGACCACAGGTAAAAAGTACAGCTTTGTCAATAAACAGCATGTCAACAGAGACATCGATTGTAGGCATAGATAACATGACGAAACTGCACATGTAGCGTGCATAGGGAAACAGAGGCAGGGATCCTTTTGTGTGCCCCTCTCAGCGTGTCTTGTAATTATGCATTATGCACCTCAATGAGTGTGTGTCTCGGTCTGAGAGCGTGTGTGTGTGTGTGTGTGCGCACAGGGGGGTGGGGGTCTAGCTTTGAACACGTTGACACATACAAAGGTCATCAGGATGACTCATGGTGATCTTTATGTGAGAATGCCCTCCCGCAGCTCAGCCAGGCCTTTGCTTAACAAGAAAAAAAAAGTGTGGGAGGGGGGGGTAACAGCTAGGCAGCCAGTCTGGGTCAGTACATGTTGACATTTCCGACAGAAAGCTAGAAGAAGGTGACGGGGAAAAGAACACAGGCATATATAATGGCTGAAAGAGCAGGGGGTCTGTCTTAGATGATTCACTGATAAGAGATGAGAATGAGCAGAGAAAGGAGGTGAACAAAAAGAGGGGATGGTTGTTAGGTAATATGACACTATTCTATAGTCTGTTTAGCTTCACAGAAGCATTGAGAAATACAGCATGTATGTATGCATGTATGTATGTATGTATGTATGTATTAACCTATGTATAACCAGTAACCTTGTTGTTCTTGGAGTGCGGCAAGATGGTTAGAGGGTGTAGTGTGGAGCATTTTACATCTCTGATTTAGGCATATTAGCTCTTATTACGACACTGCTATTCAGAATGACACTAAGGGAAATTTCTCCCTCAGGATACTATTCCTCTGTTATACATCTTTAATCTGTGATGGGAGCTGTTTTCAAATAGTTATTTTATGATGGAGTTGTGGTGATTTATTTGATTTCAAAAGTAAAACATAAGTCTGCTTTTGCTTAATGAATGGTTCCAAACAATGATGATGAGGGGTCATCCCTATGTTCTCAGGGTCCTATGATTACATGTTCCTTATTTAAGAGACTGGTAAGGGCTATGGAACGAAGGGAGATGGACAGTTTGATTGGTAAAAAATAATTCAGATGTGGTGAGATCAACGTCTAGAGAAGTCAAGAGAACTGCCTGTCCATAATTTGGAAGGTGTAGGTTTTAAAGAATATAACATTAATTAGCTGCAAGCTGTAGGTGAGTGATTTCAACCGAGGAAGTCATTATATTTCTGTAGTGACAAGCTATGCTAGAGTTACACTTATTTTACAGCTCTGTAATTTCCTAACAATATTTTTCAATTTTGGTATCAATCATAGGGGCCAAGGTTGTACCTGGGCATAATGGTTCTTTTAACTAAATTCTAACATCTGATTGCTAACATGCTCACAATGATAATGCTAACTTGCCCACGTTTAGCAGCGAGGCTACTATTAACCAGGTCTGCCACCCTTTAGCCTGATAGTATATAGCTATATAGTATATAGTATATATATAGCTATCAATTGGTAATTGAGGCTGAGGCTTATGGGAATGTCTTTAGCTTTTCAAGTATTATTTAGAGTCACATGCAAAAGTGCAAAATGTGTCTACAGAAAACTATGAATAATACTAATAATAAATAAATAATTAATAATATTAACTTGTATTTACTTTTTTTCCTATAATAAGTACAACGTATGTAGGTCTTACAAGGAATCTTCCCCAGATCCAATACAATTTTAAGTATCCAAAGCATTTGTCCCACGCTTTACCTTAAATATACCTTAATTCGATATACATATCCAATTTGTTCTCTCTTTCCAATATTTCCCTTTCTTTGCAAAATTGTAAACCTGGGAGCATTTGCTCATTAATTCTGAGGGTCTCAATCAAAAGCCTGATTTTTACCACTGATAATTTAAAGAGGTGAAGGATTTTACATTAAGATTCCCAAAACAGTCTGAAAGAAACATCACAATAACCATACAACATTAAGCTTTAGTTGCCTACCTTTTTGCTGTAGCCCTGTCGTTTCTGCCGCGAGCCAACAGAGTAAAGTGCAGGTATGAGGTCCACAGGGCAGTCGGCAAAGTACTCGCAGCAGGTCACAGGAGACTCATGGATAGTCAGAGGATAGGGGTTCTCGAATATAGGGTAACTGTTAGCAAGAGGGCACAGACAAAGTCACTCTTAATTAAATTAGTCTGCCTGCCAAGTATCAGTGCATTAATCTCATTCAGTACTGCATGAATACGAAAGAAGATTTATGAAAGACTTATATTATCAAGATAACAAGCAATAATAGGCCAACTGTGACATTTAGCCCACATTTAAGAAACAAAAGATGATGAAGAGTTGTTAAATTACTTTGTTATTTAAGGAATCAGACTCACCCATTTTGTGCAAGGTCGATCACCACTATATCCTTTTCTAGAAGGACCACCACAGCGTAAGGTTCCTGAAAATCTGCACAGAGAAACAGCGGGACTTTCATCACATTTCACTTTCAGAAGTGTTGTAATTCCTTGAGAAAAAAGAACTCCCCTGAAACCTGCAAAACTACAGGGGAAGAATCCCTTAGACTTTATATGGCAAATGTTATTATCATATCTGTGCCCTGAAGATGTGGGGGCAAGAAAACGTAATGCTTCAAATTTATTAATCTATGTGCGTTTATGTCTGTGGGGATATTGCCCTGGTTAAATATTTGTATCAGTCTGAATTTGGAGTAGAATTTCATACTCAACCTTAAGATGATTCTCCCTTATTATATATTTTAAATGTTTGTACTGAATGAATTGATAAAATGAATGCACTGGTTCCATCCACAGATATATATAATTTATAAGGCACAACACTAGGACCAGTATAGATTAATCTCCTGTTAGACCTATTTATTTATTTATTTGTGTTATTTATGACTTATAATGCTCTCAGGTTGTGGCTAGAATCAGAGATATGTGGATTACAGAAAATGTGTGGATACACACAGAATATATAGAAATTCCATGCTTATTAATAATTAATGAAACAATGCAAAGCATTGCTTATAGATTTACAAGGGAACCTTGACAAAATACAATACAAAATGAAAAAAAAAGCTTCCACTAGTGGGTCAGACAGTGGTCAGACCGACAGCAGATACTCTTCCTGATTTCTTTTGGATGTTTGATTTAGAAATAGCCTCACACACCATTCACCAGAGCATTCAGATATTTGAATTATAGAGATGGAGTTTGTGTGTATGCAAACTGCTGTTATGAGAACAAACTGCTGTTTAGAGCAGCAGGCCTCAGGCTGTCAGAGGATGAAATACTTTGACAACTGTTACTACATCCCTCACTGTCCTTCTCATTTTACTTCACTGGCGCTGGTCTACAAGTGATTGACATTCTCTTGTGATTAGTTATACAACCCTAGATGAATGTACGATATCTCTATGTCCGTCTGTTTTGGTGTTAGGGAGATGAGAATGGCAACTGTATTTGTGGTCACTTTCACTGCTTATTTACACACAGCAGTACATTGTTCAACTTCAGTGTCGTTACGGCTGCCTCCTTCTCCAAACTGGGGGCGTTCTGACCACCATCTACTATCTGCAACACACTGATTATGGATAAGTACCTCATAAAACCCTACTTCAAAAGATCCAAACGATCCCTTTAAGATCAAATCTAATCAAATCTTTGTCTCTATCTGCATGCTGCACCTCTCTCCTAAATATGTTTGATGTACTAATACGTGTTACGGTACTTTATCTGTATGCCATTTGCTTTTCCATTCAAACGGCGTGCACATTGCATCATCTGCAGCCAGATCATCATGGATTATCCACCTTCTCTATGCACCGACGCTGGTTTAAGCGTGCAAACATACACAATTGTCAGCCAGACATGTATTGTGTAATCCAAAGACCCAGTAATGTCCATTATCAGATGAAATCAGCAGGTGGTGACATCAGGTTGACAGTGAGAAGTCACCATTATTACATAACTCTCTAATCTGGCTTCCTGTAATTGTATATGTGCCAGATAACGCTGCACCCAAGTTTACATGCTGGATTACATACCATTCAACTCCACTTCCATTTTTAGCTGTTGACTATTCTATACAGGGAATAAGATTAATAATATTATTTAGATGGAAGGCTATTGTGTACAAAGAGATGAAATGAAAATGTAATGTTGCATGTGTCATATAATGAAACTGGAATAGGATTGTTCCCCTTGGGAAATTTAATATTTATTACAGAAACACACCAACAAAGAGGAGAGGCAGTCCGACATAATTAAAATAATAGAAAGGGGTGTGTGTGTGTGTGTGTGTGTGTGTGTGATTCTAAGTACTGTCTAATGCTCAGACATGCACACACCATATGAGAACATCCTAAACACAAACTTACCATTAGGGTACGGTGTCTCACAGAGTGTGAGAAAGTCCACTATAGGATAGTCCATCTCCAGAACAGCGGTACTCTTCCCATGCATTACCGTCAAACAAGGTCGCCGGCCCACTGTGTCGTAGGACAGACCACCAGACAGGATCATGAAGGGCTCCCTGGAAAACACACACACACACACACACACACACAAACACACACGCACACACACACACACACACACACACACACACACACACACACACACACACACACACACACACACACACACACACACACACACACACACACACACACACACACACACACACACACACACACACACACACACACACACACACACACACACACACACACACACACACACACAGCTATAAAACATGTAAGGGTTTTTTATGGATACAATTTATATTGCAACTACAGAAAATACTCGTTTTTGATTGGTCTACCTATGTCCATTAAACGTGTATATCGTAAACCTTAGTTGTATACACCTCCAATATACTGTAGATACGGTCTACGTTTTTTGTTACTGGTTAGCTTTGACAGATGAAACCGCTAGTTTATATAACTACAAATGAACTTTTAAAACTGGAACATTTAAAAGACCTTTTTACTGTGATATCTGGACAAAATACCCCTGATACATGATGTCATGCCAAGAGGAGTGGGATTTTTTTCATCGCATTATTTTCATATCAGAAGACATAGACTATGAATAAGTGATCGGTAGCTCCTAGTCTGAAGCGCATGCACTTATGATACTCACATTGCCTTGGCAACAGCTTTTAACCCATGTCAGTAACCTTGATGTGTCTTTTGCTGTAACTGCATTGTATAATTAAGCATATTAATATAATGTCTGTATTGTGTGTGTGTGTGTGTGAGAGAGAGAGAGGGAGAGAGAGAAAGAGAGACACACAGAGAGACAGAGTGAGAGAGGGACCTTACCCAATTCTAGTGGTTTTGTATTCCACTTTGAGAATGGGTTTACAAGGCTCTGGCTTCTTCCCGTCCTTGGGCTGTTTTCCTAAAATAGAACAAACAGAAGTTACTTTAGTTTGCCAGTTCATCTCTATTCACCTCCTCTCTTCTTGTTTCTCCTGGGTTTTTCTCTCCCCAGAAGCTGCACTTAAATTGCACCTCTGAACAGTAGCCAGACAATAACAAAGGGCTATTCATCAGAGAGGATAGAGACAAATGCAGGGGCAGTGGGCAGGCAAAGGAGTTGTGACGATCAAAGGTGACTTACAGGATACATGTATTCAAAACTCAGAGGAGAACGAAGGCAACTTTGCACATTCATCACGTGTATATTTTTGTATCAGAATGCAAAATAAGTTGCTGAATATAGCTGAAGTATTACTGAAGAGGCAAAGTGAGCCCTAAGGCAGGTTATTCAAGGAATGTCTGTATAATAAAGAGCTGCTTTTAATAACTACATCTAAATAACAGATATCTAAAAAGACAATTAAAGGAAGAGTTATATAAGCCTGACTTAAACCCGTCAAAGGAATTTGCATAATTGCCCATTAAATACCAAACTAATTATGTATGCAGCAGTGGGAGAAACAACTAATTATAAAGCTTGTGTGGTGGTTCTAAAATCCCCTACATACAAAACCAGCTGGTTAGAAGTTTTGCCTTTTATTTAATTCCTTCCTTTGTGCGTTCCTTTCTGACTCTCACGCTCTCTCTGTCTATTTGTTGCACTTGCACGCGCCGTCTAGTTCTTCCAGGCCCTTCATCTGGGAGAGTTGTCAGAGTGATGTGTGGGGTGAGTAGGTGTGTGAGGGGGACATAGGAGTATGGATTTAAATGCATCTTCAGAAGAGCAGACTTGCTTTTCTGTGGGAAATAAACAGAGCACTGATACTAATGTATGCATGCGCAGTCACAAGTAAAGCACACAGAGGCAGGACATAATTGAACTGACGATAATCCTCTGACTGACATGGTGAAAAGATGAGGGCACCATGTGCCGGGAGACTCTTGAGCGATAGTTTTTTGACGAGAAAAGAGTGGGTCATAGTACTGACTGGATAATGTATTTTAAGAATCAATGGCATTTTTTATGTATAAACCTAAATAAATGGATGCATAAATCTCCATATGACCCATCTTACATAACGTTTGACCCACACAAGTAATAAGAATTAATTAAAAAAAATTTGCAGCAGTGGTTCCCAAACGTTTTTGTTTGTGACTCCTAAATACAAAGCAATGCCTATTTGCAATCCCTCATCACAGAGTGAATTTCTATAAGTCTGTAAAGGTGCTCTATAGCAGGGTAAGTTTCTTGTTTCATTTTAACACAATTTAAAGGCCTGAAGAGATACATTTATTCAATATTTTACAGAAAAGCAAAGATGAAATGTCTTTTTTCAAAAGGAAAACTAACTTTCATCTCACAGCCCCTCTTAGATGAGTCTCTTTACAGTCATCATCAATCATGCATCTTCTTCCCATTTATGTATGTGAACTCATGAGTATCTGTTCTATAGAGAATAGTATAGGAGAGTATTAGGGAGTGATTTCAGCCTCTGTGTGTGAGTGTGTGTGTGTTTGGTTTTGCGTGTGTTTCCGCCTTCTTACCGTGTGGGGTGATTGTCTGTATGGGCTTGCCCTGGCCTCTGATGTTCCATATGGTCAGAGTTCCATCTGAGTGACTGCAAATGAACTGCTTGCCCTCGTGATGCCAGGCAACTGAGTGGATTGCCTAGGAAACGACATGCAAGAAGTGGGGGGTCAGTGGTTCAGAAGGATCAAGCATCATGTGCCACCATCTCCCTACAAGTTTTTACCATTGCAGCAGCCATACGGTACATGGTATACTGTTCATATGGGTAAAACACCCCTGACTCCGGATTATATAATGTTGAACAGATGGTGAAACTGAGATAAAAGCATCTGTCCCCTGACTTAAGAGCATCTACTATGGCATATATGCATATATTAGAAAAAGCTTTTATGTGACCCATTTGCTGAATGTGTAGAAAATCCGGATATGGATTGGTCATTTTTTTTCAGGAACTTCAGTAGGATGGTTTTATTACCATAGCTTAAATTTTAAGAATTCTATTTCATAAAGACACAAATCCCCTCAAGGAGGGGAAAAACGATTCTACATTAAACACAACTAAAACAGTTGAATGTATGGTTATTTTCCGGTTCATTTTGGGTTTCTACTAGCAAATGTTTATATCCTTTAATTAAAAAAAAAAACATTATTAGCACCCCTCCTTAAAAAAATCCAGTCTTCTCTGATTAGTCAGCTTTTGTGGGTCTTCAGTACATTAATGTATTAAGAGAACTTGTTAGGCCTACAGCATACTGGATCAAGTATGAAAAGGGCCTGGTTCTGCATTTGTACTCTCGGGTTCTCTGCATTGCACTCAGATGTCATTGCAGCAAGGGAATGACAGTAACGGCACTGTAGCAGCACTTTCTACCGATATATATTAGAGACATCACAAGCTTACAGAAGTCCCAATGGCTCATTTAAAGACACATTTTCTGAATACGGGCTGTATGCATTTCTGTGTGGATTGAGCATTTTGATACTTTCAGAAGATATAACACCTCGACCTCTGACCAGTGAACTGCAGTCAGCATCCTGTTGCTTGTGCTTGTGTACTCTCACACTCCATAACCACGAGCAAGTACCGGCACAAAACAGTGAGACTGAACATAATTCACCAGCATCATGTTAGTATAATGCTGTAAAATAAATAACGATCATAATAACAAAGATGCTAGCTTGCTGTTTGTAAATCACTTAATCAACCAGCACCACCAAGCAACTGATGGCAAAACCATGCTGCGCAGCCAAGCCACAGCCAGCTTAGGTTTTGGTGAACTAATATTAGCAAGCAAGCTAACCTTGGCCAGCTAGCTGTAACCAAGCTAAGCTGTATGGATCTGGCGTTGATTGCTTTGTAACGTTACCCGGTAAGGTTATTTGCAATTGGCAAGTCAGCCCGACCATCCCAAGAGTTGGGGCTGCTAGCAATTTTGGCCACATTAGCTGGAAAGCTAACATAAGCTAACCCCTGCTGAATATCACAAAAAATATGTCAGTAACGTGTATGTAAGAAGTACACAAGGACGTTAAAAAACAATTGTTTAATAGAGGAAAATAAAAGTCAATCACAATTGTAATATCTATGGTAAATATTTGCATTAGGCCTTTAAAGCCCCAAGAAAAGTGGAAAAAAAACCTAAGAACCAAATGGAAAAATTGATACGGAGGAAAGCTAATAGATACAGATGAGAATACAGAAAGACAGTAAAGAGCTAGAGGCAGGGTGCTCGCTCCGTCCTCTCATCTTCCCCATCATCTAAACAGTCCTGTTGTTATTGTCAGCCGGGCTCACAATAATTTAATATACTGACATTCATTGAAAACACAAACGCATCATGAGCAAAGTATGCCAGTAAAGGGCAACCTTGCTTGTTGGTGCCCTTTTCCTAGCTCATAATTAAACTCCGCAAACGTTTTGACATTAAGTAAATACAATGATGTACACCAAGGCTGTGTGAAGCTTGCAACAGCTTCCAAAGCAGTTTTACGAGGCTTGTCACATATATTGTTGCCCAGGGGCATTTTCTAAGCCTGCAACCTCAGTAATATGTCCAACCACAAGCCCAGTGCTTTGTCAAGGGAAATATTCTCTCTCAGAGACAAGGATTGGACATATTCTCTGACATGATGGTATAAGATATAACCTTTTCTTAAAATTGTTCCTGCTTTTCATGCTTTTGTAAATTCTTTCAGCCTTGCACTCTTTAAGCTAAAGCACCACTTGTCGTGTGAACTTGTCAATTTTTTTCCTTGTCTCGTCTCAAATCGCTCGTCCGACATGAGTAATTACCTCGCTGCCAATGCTGACGCGAGCTCACGGTCAGGTTAAGTCAGTCTCTACCTATTTAAGCTGTTATTTATTTAGGTGTATATCAATTTTGCCTTTGGTGTGTCATTAATAATAAATGGTGCATGTCAAGCTCACTGAATGTGCTGAGCTTTTCAGGGGGAAAAAAGCAAAATGAGATGTTGAGGGTAACCAAAGTCAGCGCATGCTTATATGACAAAGGTGATATGCTCACCACAACTAATCAAATTGTATCAGTCCCAGAGTAATTTGTATCATATTTATATGTTTTGAGGGGTAATGAACCACATCTATTGCCTGCTGGTAAAGTATGTAATACATCATATAGTCCTGTGCGGCAAGACCATGGACTCAGGAAGATGAAAAAAATAAAGTGATACTTTGGAAAACTTCCTGAGGTGGGTGTTTTTGTATGCACAGCCTTGAGGAGTTTTAAAGGTCTCATTATCCTGGTTTTCTCAAAAATAGTCCGGGTCACCACGAGCTTGATGAGACAGAGCTGTGGTTATGTGACATCATGCTGCACAGACGCACAACTAACATTTGTGACTCATTCCCTCTCACTCCCACAAAGACACACAGATGAAACATGACCTAAGTTCTTTTATTTTTGGTTATAGAGTTTCCTTATTTCCTGTTTATGAGGACTTCTTTCTTGGAAATAATAATGAATAAAGGCTTTGGTGTCTTATCTAAGCTGATGGCGGCTGTTAGTCCTGGTAGGCAGAGTGACGGTGACAAGTGGGATGCAGTTTGTCAATTATTTGTTGCCAGAAATGATTCACCGGTGTGCAGTGCCAGGTGGCGTGGATGTAGTTCCAGCAGGTGTGTGAATAGAGTGTGAACACATTTTCCGATTCTGTACATTTTTTTTTATCATCCCACACTCTGGAACTACACTGTCATGTGCATGTGTAATTAGACATATAAGACATTCTTGGCGATGTGGGAACCGGCATTTGGAGCAATGGAGAGGTCTTGTTTACCTTTTATTTATGGATATATGATGTTTTAAAAAAAGAAGATATGTTAATGAGTTTGAATATAAGTGGGGGAGGGTCTACAATGTTTCCTCTCCATGTTGGCTGCAACCAAGATAAAGGATGTGATCCCCAGATATTCAAGGAAATGCTTAACACTAAAACTTATTACACTTTTAGGAGAAAAAAAACCCTCATTCACCCACTCAGAGATGCTTTGATGGACTGAATTCTAGAAATCTATCAGGGATTTGTGCATTGTCACAGTCCCAATAGGGAACAATGTAGTGCGTTTAATTGGAAATGAGTAGAGTAATTGGAACACATGGTACTCATCATATCGTCGTACCAATTAAAAAGACTAATTTCATGATTTATTACATTAGGTCAGTTTTCAGATTGGTCTTTGGGGATGAGATAATTCCGACGGAACTTATTCGAGTCACACAAACAAGCAAGTGTGTTATCACATATGGACACCCAAGCCCCCCCCCCCCCCACACACACACACACACACACGCACAGAAATTCACTGCAAAGACGGAAACAAACGGAAATTGAGATTGGTGAAGGAAAATAGACAAACACATAAAAATGCATATCACAGCCCTAATTAGAATAGCTTCTGCCAGCGCTGTCACACTGGGACACAAAGACAGCTTAGCCCTGAAGTGCCACACACACACACACACACACACACACACACACACACACACACACACACACACACACACACACACACACACACACACACACACACACACACACACACACACACACACACACACACACACACACACACACACACACACACACACACACACACACACACACACACACGCACACGCACACGCACACACACACACAGAGAGAGAGAGAGAGGCTCTCACAGCAGTGGCAGGCTAATTCCGCTCAAGTAGAAAAACATTCAACCAAAAAAGGCTTAATCTAAAAAACAAGCATTTGGGGGGCAAGTATGTCAACAGTGATTTCCATAGAGCAATCCCTTTTTGTTTTGGAACGTGAAATCCATTTGTTATTATATAAGCCCTGAAAGAAACAAGCCCCTGTAAGCCTCTATTCACCAATGAAGACTTGTTCTATATTAAGAAAGATGATGCACAATCATCAGTTATGATTGAAGCAATACAAAATGCTACTTTAAAAGAACAACAGAGACTTTGATTTATAGTTTTGGATGCATATATAAGTGCGAGAGAAGTGGAAATTTTGACATGTGTTGTGCTGGATGAAGTCATTAACTCTCAAATTCGTCTATATGACCAATAAACTACTTGTGATTTTTAGACCCTTGCCATGAACTTGGACATAAAGATTTCAAGGATTTTTAGCATGGCTAGGGATGACTTTGCTGGTCCAACTAATAACGTTGGGGATCCCCTGACATTTCATCTAACACCATAATCACATACATTTGTCCAATACTTTAGTTGATGCCTAAGTTCCCAGTAACATGAATGACATTGCCATCAGCCTTTGCTGTGCTACTAAGCAAATGCTTCCTAACAGGCCTAAATATTAATGTGAACATGGTAAACATTAAACATGCTTCACATCATGTTAGCATAATCTCATAATAACCCCTTCCACCTCTTCATTAGAAAAATTAATTCATCAACAAATGTCTTGTAAGAGGATTGTGAGGGAATCACTCTCTTCTTAACAAGTAGACTTGTTAAAATTAGTAGACTGTTATGAAGAGAGACATCCTGAGCCCCGAAGAAACTGACCATCATATAAAGAACGATATTCTATCTGTCTAATGGATGCTGCATCAGACTTGCCAGATGACCCATCAGCAATGCATAGTAAAGTTATCCATCTGTATTCTGAACAGGTCTTAGGGGAAAGAAAATACTTCTTAATGAAGCTAGACTCGTGTCAGATAGAGTTTGCCAATATTTTGTAGCATTTGCTTTTAATCTTCTCAGACAACCAGATGGGAGGGATTTACTGCATGCGGACATATCAAATAGAGTCAACTGAGCTGTCCATCAAAAAGAATACCTCAGGAACTCCTTTCTGGCAATGTATTGTCCTATATGAACAACCTCACCCGTTCGGAAGTAGATTAAAGAGTGACACTGATTTGTTTACAACTTGTTTTAAATCTAACTGAGTCTGAATCCAGCAATCAATGTTCTTTACAATCTGAACAACACAAATTCCCTCCTCACACAAAGTAGTTAAATATTTGTTTTGTATTGGCAATGAAGTAATTAATGCTTAGTGGTTGTGGGAATGACTTATTGTTGGCCTTCAATAATAGCTCTGAGAATTGTGTCTTGCTCCTAGTGCATAGGCACTAGCAACGGAGTTTCGAGGATTTTGGGCAAAAAACTGCGAGTGAGCGGCCAGTGGCACAGTGGTTAGGGCAGTCGCCCCATGTAAAGAGGCTGAAGGTCCTTGAGGCAGAGGCAGCGGCTGTGGGTTCGACTCCGACCTGCGGCCCTTTGTTGCATGCCCCCCCCCCCTCTCTCTCACCCCATTTCCTGTCTGTCCTATCTAATAATAGAGATAAATCATGGGATCAATGAGGCAAAGTACAAAAGGAGCAGAGTAAAAAATTAACAAAGAAAAGAAAGAAAAAGAGAAATTCTAAAACCATTAGGAGGGAAATACAGAAAATATTGCAGAAATGTAGAAAAAGAAAATTCACAAGATTGAGCTGTAATAGAAGGAAAAAGGGTAGGAAAATGGTCTGTTTGTATGAGCAAAGTCCAAAACTCCGATCTGGCTTCAATATCAGACATTCATCAGGGCCAGACTCTGGACCAAGGGGTTGATTCAGATGGAGCAGAGTAGAGCAGGGTCAGAGTGACGGATGATCTCTGGCTGGCACTACCTGGAAACCCATACTGCTGATCCACAGCTAAGAAGAGACATTACTGATTACAGAGTGAAAGGCATGCTGTTTTAGCTCTTTGAGAGCTTGTAAAAACAAAAGTTTCATTGCAATTGCCATTTGTCTGAACTCTGTCGGAAACTTTGTTGCTGGCTGGGGGCGAGATTTAAGTTCTGATTTGCTGACATTTGTGCAGTTTGACAGTATGTGTAACCCTGTAAAGCCTAGAACATTTCCTAATCCTATTTACACAGTCCACTAAATTCACACATTGCTGTCTGGCTAGCTTATTATGCTCTCTAATGATCATACTAAAATGGCAGTGGGACGCATCGACTATGTAAATGTAGTCTTTAAAAAAACATTTACAGATTTTTTTATACTTCTAGGTCAAAAATGTGCCATAGACCGACTTTCTCTTGTTACACAGCCACAACTTTTCAACAAAACTGAAATATTCTTTGAGACATGCTTATTCCAAAGTCTGACTCCATTACAGTCTGGTCTGCTGGCTTACACTGCTGTTGAAAAGCAGAAGAGGAAAAGCTTTCTTGTTCATTTCTGTTGACAACTTTGATAGTTGGCGGCAAGCTTCTAGGCAAATAGTGTTTGAATGAAAGCACACAGTGGGGAAAAAAGAGTGCACGGCAGGAAGAATATAGTTCGCAATGGATTTAATAGCTGTAAAAACGTATTTCACCCTACAGATTGTTAAGCGATACAGAGATGGAGTTTAGACACATTCATGATGACGGCAAACAATTCCAGCTGTGTGAACTAATCCATGCTCCATCAATGGCTTATAATTACTGTAAATATATTTTTAAAGGTGCTGTACTCAAAGTATGCTGTATACTGTATGTCTTTATAAAGCAAATATCAGTTTACTGCTATATTAATGTTCAGAATAACGAGTACAGTGCCTCTAAAGACAGGCTAGTGATGCAAAACATGTATGACTTTGCATCAAATTAGACCCATGTTTCCATAGACGACACAAGAGGTAAACCCCTGACGAGGTTAGTGTAGCTGCTGCAATAGTATCAGTTTTATCAGAACTGGAGAGTTTCTCTTCATTGAAAGAAGAGAAAGACACTTAAAGCTTTTCCTAATTGGAAGAGGTTCTCTCTCGTCTTCGGCAAGAGTTTGACAGACAGATGTGCCTGCGCTTTTTCAAACTGTTTCCCATGACAGCTTCTCAGGTGGTTTTGTGTAAGAAACCATCTGAAGAGTCAAGTTACCAAAACTGTATCAACTGAAAAGAAACCTATACAGGCACAGTTTCAGTCGCTCTCAGTTTATTAAATCTACTATGTTTAGGTCAGTAGACTAGATCAGGTAAAATTAATTTGACAACAACATATTCTCTATATAAACATCACCCGATAAGAGTTCACCGTTCAGGGGGGGTGAGAAATATCTCAGCCTTTCAGTTGTAAACAAGCAGTGCTAACATTCGCAAATAACAACCAACAAGATGCTGGAAACTAAGACGGACCACATACGTATGTGGAACATATACAGAGATAGAATTGTCTCACAATCCTCATCACCAAATGAGTAACATGAGCTGAATAAAATATGTTTCAGTAAATATACTATTTTGTGTAAAACAGAAAAGAAAAAAATTTCAGTCATTGTTATAGAAAAGAGGATTTCCTATTATGTGATTTTGATTAATTAAAGGGGCCGTACTCTGATATTCAGAACATTATTAAAGCAGCAAACAAATATCTGCTGTGTAAAGATATAGTGGAGTCATGGCATCCTGAGCACAGAATGAAGTCACTCTCTCCCCGTCTGTGTGCTGTAATCAGACCATCTTTGTTTCTTTGTTTTGATAGCCTGTCCAGCCGCATCTGCATGTGAGTACATGTGAGTGCCTTGTACTTCAATATCAGACGGCGAGGACCAAAACATAGGTATGTGACAAGTTGGGGAGCAATCACCGTCTGGAGGAGGCTACTTTTTCTTCAGTTTTTTTAGTCCAATCAAATAATCAAATGAAGCGTATATGTCCTCACAGGCTGCTAGCTGCCCGTTCTGTGTACATAAAAATCCAGTGTTTATACATAAACAATCTGGCACATGTTAACGTTCAGAAGGGGCACTGGCGGGAGGAGTGTAATTGTTTGGGTGTTGAGATCAAATATCAACAATCTTTCTCCATAATTGCAGACTCACAATGTGGATTGTATATCACATTGTTATCAAGACGTTTGATGTTTTATTTGTTATGTTTTATTTATTTAAGGAAGGACAATGTACATCCAACATTTAAATGTGTCAGATTTAGCCATACAGGCTCAATTTCATCTGCAGTCCCTGGCAGGTTGATGGTATTAAAGATCATAATGATTGTGTCCTTACTGCTCTCCCTTACCCTCTCAAAGTCCTAGTATATTCATCTTTCACAGCAATCACTCATTAGTCAATTTAAGTAGTGTTGGCTACAGCCCTGTCTACAACAGTAATAATAGAAAAGTCACTGCCCAATCATAACCACATTTCACGAGTGATGCCGCACAGTAGAACGCAAGGATAATCTTCAGTGTCCCAGAAGGCTGGTCTGGGGCCACATTAAACTTGAAATAATGTATATGTGACTCTAATAACCATTTGGATGTATGTTGGCTGTTTAGCCAGCGGACTAAAAGAGAGGAATCTACGGATGTGTGTTGCAGGCACTTTCTCTTCATCAGTGTAAATCATAGTGAGCGTAATGAGGATCAGTCCCCGCCCACTCAACCCCTGGTCTCTGGAGAGGTGTAACTGGAGGGGTTTGGAAGAGATGAGCTCTCGCTGGAGATTCAGTTCGAGAGACTGTAATGCCCTAGGAGCAGCGGGAGGATATTAGCTTATCTGAAAGACGGAGACAGAGCGGAGAGAGAGAGGGAGAGAGAGAGAGAGAGGGAGAGAGAGAGAGAGAGAGAGAGAGAGAGAGAGAGAGAGAGAGAGAGAGAGAGAGAGAGAGAGAGAGAGAGAGTCAGAGAACCGTACACATGCTTAATCCACTCTGATTTTTGTGTCCATGTAGTCCTTGGTGACTTTTGTTATCTCAACGTGCTTACAGCGCAACAGCACTGCCAATGGGGTGAGCACCAGCGTGAGTGATGATGTTACAATACTCTAATTATCTTAAACAGGCAGTTTGGCTCTGTGGCTAAGTACTATGGACACCTATGACCATGAACTTGTTGACTGTGTGCATGTCTGCCCACAACCTTTCAGTCGGCTTAAACCTCAATGACAAGTTTATGAATGAGATCTCCTGTGCATAGTCATATTCGGTCATATAAGCAGATGGAATAGAGGGAAACGGAAAGACTTTCCAACACAGGCTGTCACACATCAATAATAAATCATAAAAACAGATACACAAGCTACATTGGTGGAAATAAGGTTTTTTATATAAACTAATCGGGTAACAACAAACATAGTCTAGGTGTGACACATGCCATGTCCAGAGGGGATATGAGAAGCTCTGCCTCTGTGTCTCTTTTTTTATTTTGTCCTGTCATCATTTATTTATAGACGCACACTATTGTCTCTGGGGAAGCCAATAAAGTCACATGACTCAGTCTTTAAAAAGGTGAACCTTTTACAAAGTGTTACCCTTTTTTCCTAATGCGATCGGCAAGCACAATCACTGCATAACCTTGTAACATCACTCCGGAGATATGAACACATGCCCCTTTACTGTATAATTCATGACATTGTTAAAACATGGCACTACTCAAGTGAAACACATATCCTTCAGTTGTGACTGCAGCACCTTTCTAAAGACGCAACTAAACTGTCAACTATTTCAGATTGATACCACTTTCATGTTTGAATACTAAATATGAAACTACTGCCAGAAACCAGCTAACTTAGCAGAGCATAAAAACTGCAAACAGGCCTGTTCGCTCTATCCAAAGGAAACAAAATCTGTTACACCTCTTAGCACGTTATTTGAGGAATTACATGAGTAAAAGCGCCTTCCTTGTAGCTGGACAGCATAGATCCTCATAATGGCTTCAAGTTAGAGTTGGCTGTAATACTCTCCTCTGGCAAGCCAAACTTCAGATTCATCTTCATTAAACTGCACATCAGCGCTGCAATTTCCTATACAGACTAACCCAGCCCCCCTACTATATTTATACTTAGATGAAACAGAAAGTAGAAAGTCCTATTTCTTCCCAGTCAGCACTCTTTTATCGTACCATCATTAGCAGATGAAAGAGGAGACTAACATTCTGAGGTGTGTATCCATGTACATGCACATTCTCAACTCACAAGCCTTGTCAGCTTTAGTAAACTAGCGAATGTTATAGGTTTTTTCTAGGAATAAACTCTCTAACACACACACACACACACACACACACACACACACACACACACACACACACACACACACACACACACACACACACACACACACACACACACACACACACACACACACACACACACACACACACACACACACACACACACACACACACACACACACACACACACACACACACACGTTCATGACAAACAGTTCATGAATATGTGATTTGTGAATCAGTTTTTTATTGAAAGAAACTCTGTAGATCAGAAGTGTGTGTGTGTGTGTGGGGGGGGGTGTTAGAGAAGGAAGGAAATAGGGGACACTTGCCTACCTCATCGTAAGTGTAGCGATAGTCGGCCTTCTTTGATTTCAGATCCCACAGGACCACGATCCCAGCCTCAAATCCAATTATAAGCTGGAGAGGGAGAGCGACAGGCAGTCAGTGAGATAGGCAGGAGAGATGACAGAGAGGAGATAGAATAGACCCCATGATGAGCGGGAAAATAAGTAATACATTTGACATTCTCGCGCAGCATGAAAGGAAGTCAGGTGTATAAGCAGCATGTGGTGGCTCAGGAAGAAACCTGCCCACCCCGGTACACAAAAGATGATGTCAGAAAATACAAAAAGGTTTTTTTAGAACATAAACCATCACTTATTTATAGAATTTCAAATGTGTGTCACTAAGGCAGATCGACTGAACATGATGGGCCCTATTTTAACTGAGCAGTGTGAATTGCCCCACAAAGCTCGGCAGTAAATCATGTGTGCTGGGACAATGGCATTGTAGTGAAGCATACTTTTATTTGTGATCACATACATGATATGTGTTCTGTTAGTGGAATATTTATGAGAACGTGTGAAAGGTTATTATTGTCTCAGACAGTCACCTTACTTATCTCATATAGTTTAAAAAGCTAAACTAATCAAAGTGGTGCATGAGAAAAATGGCTTAATCATAATAGAGAGAGAGCAAAACAGCCCCCCCTCCAAGTCAATCCTTTTATACGGCCTATACTGTATATTCTCACAGCAACGTCAAATACTAACACCACTGTGATACTGTTTATGGATTGTAATACTGTTTATGGGTTTCCTGTGTGTGGTTGCTGAAGGATAAAATTGCATTGCATTTGTGTGTATTTGCATGTGTGTATATACAGAAAAGTGTTGTCCATTACCTTTCCCTCATCCATGGGGTTGTCACTTATGTGGACAACTGGTCCAGGGTGAGCCTTGGAGGACCTTATAAAAGGAGACAAAGAGAGAGGAGATAAGGGAGTGTTGTTCTCTTTAAGCTGTGATGCTACTAAGACATCAAAACATGGGAATTAAAGGGGAACTACTGCCATTTTCTAAATTCATACATGTTATTCCTATGATCTAAGACAGTCCCAAAATATGAGTAAACATGGAGAACTCTTTCTTAAATCCAAAAACTAGAATGAAAAAACTTAAATTTGTGATGTCATCAAGTACATAGCATAGCTGCTCCATAGACATTGAGTTGGGAAAGATGTAATAGATGACGGTGAGACTATCGAACGTTCTGAGTAAATGGGTACATATTCTGTTTCACAACTTGAGAACAATGAAATGGAATAAAGCTCATTTGGGTATGAAAAAAGAAGATCATTCTCCCATTCATTGTCTATGGAGCAGCTCCAGACTTTATATTTGATGACGTCACAAGTCTGAGACTTACTTCTCTGGTTTTCTAGGCCATGGAAAATAACACACTAGAATTCTCAATTTAGGTGTTGCTTCCCTTTAAACATACAGATCAGTCACATTGAACAGTGGCGCATGGAGAGGATTAAGGTGGCAAGCAAGTGTCTGAAACTATGGCAGAGGTCCACCAGGGAGGACAGAGTTGCCAATCACTCCAAGGCTTTAAAAGGCTGTTCAAAGACATAAGCTCACTTAAGGTTGTGATG
The DNA here is from genome assembly GCF_963691815.1 of Echiichthys vipera. Classification (NCBI taxonomy): domain Eukaryota; kingdom Metazoa; phylum Chordata; class Actinopteri; order Perciformes; family Trachinidae; genus Echiichthys; species Echiichthys vipera. Next base: position 16,286,141 of record NC_139844.1, on the reverse strand, counting down.
GATGGCCCTGTCAGGCCAGGAAGCCCCCAATGGCTATGTGTATGTGCGTGCATTTGTGTGTGTGTGTCTGACCATTTGCATCTCAACGGAGACGGCACAAAATGCTTGGCTGCCCCTTCCTGTCTGTGCTTTACCCTCCAGACAGCCTTATGTCAAATCCCCTGTCCCTGTGTGCCACGTGGGCTGCAGAGTTTACCTAACATTCCCTGCCTTAAAGAGCTGATGAGGGCTGTGGAGCGCTAGATAAGGTCATAGCTGAAAAAGAGTGACTGTTAGAGCCTGAAACATAACCCCAGTACCAGGGAGCAATGGCACGGATGCCTGACAAGGAGAGGACAAGGAAAGAGCTGCAACCAAATGTAAGTAATGCAAAAAGAGGCCATGAGTTTTCCTTAAACTCTGACAGTGAAGGACAAAACATGTTGGTGATAATATAAGTATATAAGACTGTGGGATGCCCAAGTAGCTCACTGGGTAGAGCGCCTACTACGTCCTTTTTGCAGCGGTCCAGGTTCGAGTCTAGCCCAGGGCCCCTCTCTTCTCTCTCTCTATAACTACCCAAATAAAGCATAACATGCC
>NC_139844.1:15948062-16283062 GCF_963691815.1 Echiichthys vipera | reverse complement strand
TTTAACAGACAGTTACCTCACCTAACCCTGCAAAAAAGCAAATAAGCATGTCCCAAAATGTAGAACTGGCCCTTTAAGTGTTTGCCAAGCTGTTTACTTATATAAACACTGCTTTTATAGGTTTCCTTTTTTTAATAACTGAATGAAACTATCCGAACTAGCAACATATTGAACTCATTATGAAGTTAAGACAGTCAGAAGCAACACAGAATAACGACACGATGGCTCACTAATGTGGAAACGGAACAGTAGGTAAATACAAATCTTTGCAATTTCCACGTCTAAGTACATGGGGTATGTGAAGGCTGTGTCCCCCAGGAAAGGTCACTGTAGGCTACCAGGGGTGCACCTGCTGCCGGAGTCTTGGAACCACAGCAAATGGCTTTGAAGATACTGGAGGCTATGATGCTTCCCTGGTAGCGCACAGCTGTACCAGCTGAGGACCTCACTTATGCATAAAAACACAGTATGCAAGAACATACACAGAAGTATGAAACATTCAAACAAGTAATTACAGTAGCTTCAGGGTCCTGAGTGGGAGAGTAGGAGAAAATAAAAGAGGACAGGAGAGTCCTCAGGCCTACATGTTCACGTGAACTATGTGTCATAGTAAGCTGTTAACATTTCACCACTCCTGTCCCACTTCTCCCTGGGTCTGAACTCAGTGACCATCTAGCTAAATCAAATCAAATACACACAGACGCTGCCAAGGTACAAATTTATAAACAGCACATACATAAAATTATGCATCAAACAAGCCTTATGGCAATGCCCTTAATGCCAATAGTACTGACTGAACTATAGTGCCATGCAGTTGGTTACGTTCTGTAAGATATGTGTTTGTCTAATAGTGTGTCCAGTACAGTAGCTTGGGAACAGAGTTGTGAGTCATACAAACACACAAAGCACTGGACCGGGCCAGGCCTGGGGCCACTGGCATAGCTATTGCAGACTGTCTCTAAATAGCAGGGCCCAAGGGATGATGACCCCAGTAAACACCATACCCTAGCCTCATTACAGGAGTCACAATAGAACAGAGGTATAGCAGGCGGGGCTTAACAAAAAGTCTTTCATAATGCTTTCAATAGCACTATATGTATAATGGTCTGGGTTGACAGTGACAGTAATACTAATGTAGGTTCGCAAGGCCAACAACATCTCGGTAAGTCAATAACATGTCTTCAAAATTGTGAAAAATGCCTAACACAGGTTTCCCCGAGTCCAAGGTGACATCCTCAAAATACTAAAGGTAATCAATTTATGATTAAATAAAAAAGAGAAAATCAATAACAAATTATTAAAACAATTAATTTTTATTAAAAAAACAATTGTATCTGGACTGCAACCCTACCAACCCCACAGCTGGCAGAGAGATACAAGGAGAGAAAACAAGAGAATCACCTCCCGCCTGTCTGATCTGCATCAAAGCAAACCACAGACACACTCAAAGAGATATGCAAACTGAGAGCATCTATAACAAATCCTGGGATCAATTCCTGGCACTGCAGCCATCTTCAGGAAATAGTATCCCACAGAATGGTTGTGTGAGCGATTAAGGCCTAAACCAAAAGATATGAAAAGCTCATTTGCTTGCTAATTGTGCAGGTCCACAGTTTGAACGTAACCAACAGCATGTCAAAGAAAGTGTTGTTTCTTAACAAAGTTGTTGCAGAACAGAATGTTAAGTTGTCGATGAGTGCAATTAATCTTTAAGTTGGTTGAGGGAATGGAGGTGATGTGGAGATGTATACATATCAGGAAAAAGCAGGAACGTGAGGGTATAAACCAGGTCATGCAGGTCAATATGGTTATATTGTAAAAATAAATGTAAACATTTTGATTTTTATTATGGACAAGCAATATGGTGAACATGCTTTAATGCTGACAGCTTCTGCAATCCGTAATGTGCAGAAGGCGGTATTAAAGTTCCATTCACTGGCTGTGTAAACGTTCGTTTTATGTGAAAGTGGTTTATTTCTAATTCTGACACAAGCTCCGGTGTTTTGAAAAGGACTCATCTACCTTCTAGCAACGTCCTGCCTGCCAGAGGTTATGGCCAATGTAATTAAAAAAGGATTTGTCATCAAACCAGAAAAAATATGTTAAAACGCTGAATGAATGAATAATAGTGCCAATAATTGAATGAATAACAATACATTTCGAATTGGTATATTTGCAGAATCAGGACACTGACTTAACTCTAAATTAAAGCAACATGATGTAGTTTGTTTCTGTGTCTGTTTTATACACATTTATTTTAATTTATAAATTTTGCATTTTACAGATCCTTACAGCTGAAATGGTAGATTTTGTTCTAAAAATCCGTTAGGGATGCTTTCAGATCACACTTGTTGCAGTGGCTGCGGCCGAGCAGGTAGAGGGGTCATCCCTTAACCGCAGGGTTAGGGCTTTTTTTCCATGCTCTTCCCATCCACATGACCAAGGTGCTTAACCTCAAATTGCTCCCAATTACTTTCAGAGTGTGTGAGGCTTTAGTTACATAAATGCAGTCCATTATTTTTAATAGTTATATATTGGCTGAATTAGTATTCACTTGCTGCAGACATTCTAATGAAATTATGTGGTAAAGGCCAGAGGAAAAAACTTTGAAATCTAGGTAAAACAAGGTGAAGGGAAGTGAAAGGTACTGTTAAGGTGAAGGAAAAACAGGAGAATATAGTCTAGCAGAGAAAAGTGGAAGTTATTGCTTGTCCTTCGGTCAAGAAGAACTCCTGTATCTACCTCTTTATCTTATCATCCACATCAAACCTCTATCTCATCTTAGCACTCCTAACCTTTCTCTTCTGCCCTTTTTTTCTTTAATTGGAAACCCTTTCATTCCACCTCTCTATCCTCACTTATCTGCATGACTCCCCTTCTGCTCTGCCCTCTGTTACCTGCATTTATCCTTCTGTCACCACTCCATTCCTCTCCTCTGTCACTCTTCCTCTTCTGCATGTCCTTTTCCCCCAGGCGAAAGCCCTGTCTCATCCATTCTGGTCCTGTCTCCTCTCTGTCATAAACTCACCCTCCTCCTCCTCCTCTCTCTTTCCCACCACTCACTCTCGCCTTTCCTTCCCCTGCAGCCCTGTCGAGGAGACGAGACGTCTGTGTGTACCATACACTGATCTTGGCAGACACCTGTTCCACTCCCTCCCTCCTTCCTCTTTGTCACACACACACGCGCACAGAAGGGGATGAGGGGAGAAGTGTGAAGCAAAATGCTCCAGTGAATAATTTAAGTCTCTACAGCAGGGTACCAAAATGGAGCCTGTCAAAGTGACAGATCCATTGAAACAGCAAAGAGACAGGTCGCTCACTACCTGGAGTCCGATACTGTGTCTGGTAACAATAGGCTGGCTAATGACTCTTTCTTATATCATTACATTTAAGCTACAATAACCTTTTGAAATGTAAAATACTGATTACACAGCATCTGTTACCCACTTAAGTGCTGCAAGGTAAGTCAATAGACCCTGGGATCAATGTTGCAGTGCTGGGTATATGAGTTTGATTCCTACCGAGTTCAAACATTGATCTACGTATCAGTGATTTGCTGTGGATGAAAACCCCCTCTATATGGCACAAAACCTATACAGCAGCATGGTAAATTGTGCAGCATTTGAACAAGAGTAAGAAGCAAATGCCAGGAACTTTGAGGGCATTAAGGGAGGGAGGCAGCATCAGAGGGTGACACACGGGCAGCAACACTCACAGTTCAATGGCTTTGTTCCACATGATGACGTAGCCTGAGAGCATAAAGGATTCCACGTTGACGAGGTGGATGTTCCCTCGTTCTGTGCCGATGTACAACCATTTACTCTGGAAGGGCAGGTGGCAGAAAGTGATTCTGTGAAGAGAAGGAAAAGGAGACACTGGTTAAAAGAGTAGCAGAGAATGACTGAAGAAGAGAAAGGATGGACCACGTAGAAAGACAGCGTCTTGAAAGTTACTTGACGTCTTTTTAAAAGGAAGACGAATAATGTAAAATTTTGAGAGGACTATTTACCACTACATCAGGTCAAAGCAGTCGAGAAGAGAGTGGCAAACCAAAGAGATTTTTGAGTCAGTCAGCCACCTGCTCTCCAGCCCTACAGGATACACGAGGGCAAAGAGACACCCATAATTCTCTTGTTTTCATCATCACTCCCCTATCTCCTCTTTTCATCCATCCATCAGACTTAAGTTTAATGAGAGGTTAAAAACCCTTCCCTCCTTAAAAGTGGCTATCCATTCATCTCCTCATCCCTTTTTCATCATCTTGTTCTTTCAACCATCCTTTCAATTCAACCTCTAATCCGTCTGAGGAATTATAATGTACAACCTTGGTAATCCGTGCTTGCTAATATTTCAAGGTCGTCCAGCTCCTCCAGTGATCCTTTTGATTCTGCACAGTGGTTGGAGCTACACCTGTGGACTGGCTCATCAGCTGGGACACACCACCCAGGTCAGAAGAGAAATAACGTCTCTTATGACTTTCATTCCAACAGGAAGGACACATTGATGTATTTAATTTGCATTTGTTACAGATTAGCTCGTATTTACCAATGAAATCAGTCTGTAGAACAAGTTTAATATCCATATGAAATATCTGCTGTCAAAGATGACTTGCGTAAATACAGAATGTCAAGAAAATATTTCATTGAGATAAAATAAAGTGTCTTTTTTTTTTTTCTTATAATCCAATCATATGGTATCCGTCAGAGCTGAATTAATAAAACTGACATTTAATTCCAGACCAGGCCTCATGCAGTATCCAAGAAAAGATCAAAATAAACCCATTCCCCAAGCTTGAACAACTTTACCTAGAAAAATATACATTACAGGAGAAAAAAAGATTATAACATGAACATAGTAAATATCAACATAACGAGTATGTTAGGGGTTGGAGGTTAGAGTTGCTCTGTTTTCTTCTTTCTTTTCTATATTTGTCTTATGGGCTGCTTTCATAATAAGAGATAGTTGTGGGTGTGGTTTACGCTGTGTGTGATAACGGGAGCTGGACCGTCAGTTTAATGAGGCTGACTCGAGCGCCTTACGGAGACTCATGGTGAAGACGCCATTCAGACAACACAGTGGTTACACACCATACCATCCAATGGACACCTGTACTATTGTAAGTTGGTCGCTCACGAGAGTTGAGATTAGAGCTGGCTGGACCGAATCGGAGAGACGAGCTAATGGCTAATCCAGCCACAGACCTGCTAACATATGCATTAGTAGTGTGTTATGCACGAACTTGGAAATGTAATGAAAGGCTGGGTATGGCTGGGTATGGCTCATTGCTCGGGAGACATTAGCATGAATGTCGTTTGCAGGAAAAAGGGGTTAAACAGAAACATTGCATTATATATATATACACAAACAGAAAAACACAAATTTGTGTAAACATGTCCTTGCAGTGACTTTGAGTATCTTTCTTGGGTGTTTTAATGCTCAGAGAGCCTCTCCCCCCCTCCTCGCTATCTCCCTCTAAGACTTTCACACAGTTGCTCCAGGGCCACACACACACACACACACACACACACACACACACACACACACACACACACACACACACACACACACACACACACACACACACACACACACACACACACACACACACACACACACACACACACACACACACACACACACACACACACACACACACACACACACACACACACACACACACACACACCCCTTCCCTCTCTGCATGAATATATTCATTTGTATAGGAGGAGAGGCATTGTTCTACTTAACATAAATCTCATCCGCACAGTCAGAAATGTGTACAGAGACTCACACAACAACATTTAAACACACTAACCTACATTCACAAACAGCAGGAATATAGTTTGATCTAACCAAATATGAGAACAATAAGAGTTGCGCAGGCTCATTTAAATGTCATCTGACCAGGCAAGTTCACTAAGCGCATCATCATTTTTTATATACTACCAATATGCTTTGCAAGATTAATTTTCGAGGAAACGTTTTGGCTAAATATAAAAAAAAAACATCTAGCCATACTGTCTTGTGCTTCTAGACGGTGAGGACTTTTTCATTATTGAAACAAGAGCACAATCTTTTTCAAACCTTAACAAATCGACTGTATAAAAGAAGTGGACGTAGCTACCTGAGAAACCTGAGTACACTATCGTCGAAGGAACCTATTATAAACTCCTTACGAAAATGTTTACTGTTCTAAATCAAGTGAAAAGTAGGAATGTAGTAGTACATTTCCTCATACAGTAGACTTCTGTACAATCTTATTTTTTTTGCAACCACTAGAGTCCCCCCCCCCCCCCCTGCTGGCCATTAGAAAGAATGCAGGTTTAAGATACTTCTGCATTGACTTCACTTTTCAGAGCCAGATGTTGTCACTTTCTTTAACCAAGAGCTTAGCTGCCTTAAGATTACCATAAAATATTAATCATGCTTTAAAAGCAGAAAACAATGTTGTCGTAAAAACATATGAAATACGTTTAAAAACGTAATCCAGACATTGTGTTTCAAAAAATGTGTTTGCGAATGCAAATTAGTTATATAGGAACATGTTGTTTCAGGGACAGGGTTGAAAGAGCATGACCTAAATTACTACTGTATCACGGATAGTTGATCATAGCAATGCACACGCTAGTACAAATTTACTACAGATGACTAAGAGCTACATGACTTTTCATGACATCTAGTGGCATCCTTATATTCAGTAGGCAACACTGTCTACTGGATTTAATGTCCTTTTCCATCTGCACAAACAGATGTGCCTCATCTATGCATATGAGAGCTGATGTGTGTGCATGTGATGTTTTTTTGGGGTTATGATTTTGTTAACCACAAACACTGTGTTTATTTTATCTCTGTATTTACGTATGTGCCTGTGCATCTGCTTGTGTTTTTGTACGTTTGCATGTGTACATGCTCTTCAGCAATTGATATGAATGTAATTACATATGTACTGTATGTAAATGTATGTTCTTTATAAATAGTTTTGCTCTGTGTATTTGCGCACATACAAGCCAACTGATGAAGTGTTCTGAGAGCCAGTATGAACGGCCAACTGAGAAGCAGTCAGGAAGCATAATTATACAACGTGCGTGTGTGTGTGTGTGTGTGTGTGTGTGTGTGTGTGTGTGTGTGTGTGTGTGTGTGTGTGTGTGTGTGTGTGTGTGTGTGTGTGTGTGTGTGTGTGTGTGTGTGTGTGTGTGTGTGTGTGTGTGTGTGTATGTTTCTGTGTGTGTTTGTATGCACTCGAGTGTTTGTGCAAGTGTACTTATGCGCGTGTCATTGTGTTCACACTTGTTGTGCAAGCACGTGTCTCCTGGTGAAATCTCCAGCTTCAAGTGGTCACGACATACAAAGGCAGCTGCCAGTTTGCAGGCTCAGGGCCAAACACATTGCCTCAGAAATGAAATGACAGACGCCTGCCACACACAACTCTGAGGATAACTGCACTGTGGGCTAGACGCATGAGAGCATGGTTCACTGCAAATGAACTCAATAGAGGGGATACTTTAGGAAATCAGCATTTTAAATAATGGTTTTATATAATGTTCATATCAAAGAGGATTATTGCTACACATGTAGTTATATGTGCCTGCCAATAGTTTGATCTAAGCTGCCTTGATTTAGTGAACATTTTTATTAAACTGCCCTTAAGCAAAGCACTGACCACTAACTGCAGAATGGCTGACAAGACAATAATGTGGTACGAAAAGGATATCATTTGGTTCCAGTAATGAGCAAAAAGCAGTAATGTAAGACTCACAATAGAACATTGACTTGAGTTTTACAGTTTTCCCCATCGTTAAAACACATTCCCTGAAACTATAGCTCAATTTCTCAAAACTCTAAACACAAAACTGAAAAGAGCTGGCCGTTTTGTCAAAACTCCACAAATCTCTTGCCAAATGAAAGACTTCACTCTCTTCTCAAAAAATAATCTTTCCACCAAAACCATACACACAACTTTCATATGAATATATCTTACAGAGCATCAAACAAACACAGGTGTCAAAATACTGTTTATATATATGCTTTGGCTTCAATGAGGCAATGTTACATATTCAAATGTATAAAATTGTGTGTTTTGTTTTCCTCCTTTTTCAAAGATCTGTGTTTAATTTGTCCCAGGATAGGTTGTAATCTTATGATACATACAGTATAAAGACTGTTGTCATATTCTTCTATACTGTGGCGGAATCACTGTATCAATTAAGCCAATTGAGCTTGAACAAAATAAGAAAGAGGGCTGGTCATGTTTCAAAATATAATACTTGTCATGTATTGTGTAGTAATCAAGTAATCTATTTGTTTATCCGCTGTTATCTGGCCAATATTCTTATCAGGACACAAAGGGGTTTTAGAGTAATTGAGAGTACAAATATTCCTTTTGGCATTGTGTGGAATTAGTGATTTGGACAATGACAAAGCAGATAAAATGACGACACAAAATTGATTAGATGTTGGATAGCCTTTAGATATTGGAGACATTTCCTTTCCACTGTTAAAATAAGAAAACACAAATCAAATAGAAGTCAGAGACATATTTTGGCAATGCTCTAGACCGGATGGGGAAGTTCCTAGAGTCTCCAAAAGTAGAATGGGAGGCTTCAGCTACCAAGCTCCTCTCTTGTGGAACCAACTCCCAAGTGTTATTTGGGAGGCAGACACTGTCCCCATATTTAAGAGTAAACTTATAACTTTCCTTTTTGATAAAGCTTACAGCTAGGGTTTACGAGCCCTTAGTTATGTTGTTATTTTTAAGCTGATTTTGTTCTGCTTAATTATGCTGCTATAGGCCTAGTCTGCCGGGGAATAATACTTTTCCAGATACTCTGAACTTCTCTCCTCTCTGTCTGTATCATTCATGTCTCATCAATGCATGTCACTAATTCACTTCTTCCCCGGTGTTGTTTGTGCTTTGTCGTGTCCCAGGTCTCTGCTGATCGTGGTGGTGCCTGCTGCCGTGGTCCTGCATGACGCTTCCTGCTACTATTATAATCTATAACCTTAGCTGTGCTTGTTTCTACTATTCTGCTGTATTAACTGCCATAACACATGAGTCATATTCACATTACTATGGATATTATTATAGTTACTAGAAGTGTGTCTGTCACTGTCTTTGTCTCTCTCTGTCCAATCTGTCCGTCTTTTCTCTCTTTCTCTCTCCTTTTCTTCCTCCCCAACCGGTCAAGACAGATGTCCGTCCTCCATAGAGCTGGGTCTGACCGACGTTTCTGCCTGTTAAAGGGAAGGTTTTCGTTGCCACCTTACTCTATGGGGGAATTGTTGGGTCTATATAAATCATAAATAAGTCAGAGTGAGGTCTTTACCTACTCTGTAAAGTGTCCTGAGATAGCTTTTGTTATGTTTTGGCGCTATAAATAAAATTAATTGAATTGAATTATGTCTGTTTGTTCTAATCTGAGAGGCCAGAGACCCCAATCTACCTACAGGGTCTCAATTAAGAATAATCTAATCTGATGACAGACTGCGTACACACACGCAAACACACACAAACACAGTCTCTAAAACACATTTACATGCTACACATCAAGCACCTGCAAAAATGAATCCAAGCTTGGGCATTTATCAGAAATAAAACCCTGCTGAAATAATTCACCTTCACAGTTTTTTTTATCATACGTTTGCACAGTTAGAAGGTTAAGTCGGAGAAAAAAAGGGAGAAATGGGAGAAAAAGAAGCCCACCAGCAATCTTAAAAACTAAATTATCTCTGGATAAACTGGATAACACTAAAACTCTCTCTAAGTTTTTCAAGTATGTTTAGTAATTTAATTAATGCACTACCCGTGTCAAATACTGATCATACATTATAAGGTTTAAGTTTTTAAAAAATACTTCAAGACGGGCAGCTGTGACCAAACCTGAGATTTAGGCTATTTAAATTCCAATATTTAATGACTCTGATTAGCTTCCAGACGTAGAGATTAGAGCAAGTAGAGACAAATATATCAAGAATACAATAAGTTATTATTCTGATAGAAAAGAAACCATCTAAAAACCTTACCAATGAGCAAGCAAAAGTAAAGAAATCAGATCTCATTGGTCTCATGTTGTGTGTACCGTTGTGGTGTGTGCATGAGTGTGGTGACCCTGGCTCCCCCCTCTTATTATCACCCATCATATCACCCTGCATTGATGATAGCTTCCACATCTGCAGTGCATTCCTGCAAGGCCAGGGGGTGACGAGAGCATCCTACGCCAGAATGACTCGGCAGGAATTCTTTTGCACTCCCTCCATCCCCACACGCCTACCCACAGACTGACTCACTGCTCTTTGGCTGAGGCCCAGTCCGTCTCAACTCCTCCTCTCCTCTACTCTTTCCTCTCTCCTCTCCTTGTGCCTGTAATCTGATGTGAATGGATGCTGATGTTGGAGGGCTTTCTGCAACACTGCTTTTACCCATCAACTCAAACTCTAATCAGGGGAAGGAAGGTGGGGGAGAAGGATTTGTTTTGAGTATTGGAATGGGATTATAATTCAAAAGATGATTTAGGGTAGTAGAAAACAACTGTGCAAAGAAAAGATAGTGGAGAAAACACATACAATTTGGAATTTTTAGATCAGCAGTGACACAAATACAATTATTTTATTTTTGTTTGCCTGAGTACAGTCATACCTTACTTTAAAAAAAAGCAAGCAGGCATAAAGAAAGACGTTAGCAAGAGAGCTATAGGGCCTACTCAGTGAATGCCATCCAACATCAATGTCCAAAGCAATTTAAAAAAAAAATAAAAACACTTAATCACTTTATTGCAGAGTTTCAGAAGAGACATTTTAAACTGCTGTCAGGTCTGTGCTCTAAGTACAAACTTGGATCCAAGAAGCTATTAGCTTAGCATAAGGAAACAACAAGCCTAAAATGTTTTTTATATTGTTTATTTAATCCGTACACATACAGAAATATAAAAACAACAATTTGAGGTTTTATGGTGTTACTACGTAACTCGAGATGGTCATGTTTAAATTTGTGTATGCGTACAGATTAAACAAATGAGATATAATGTGTTAATATGTCAGGTAGTATTTTTTATAACGTTGGAGAGAGCCCGCTAGTTGTTTCCCAGTGATATCTTTTTTTAAGATATTTGGTAAATTAGAAAAATTCCTTAAAATAAGGCTGAATGACAACACTATACTCTTTTTTTCTTTTAGAAAATCTTTTTTTCTGAAAGAAAGAATCTCCAATGTATGTACCTAAAAGTACTTGGGGTTGTTAAAAAACAAATGTTTTATTTGGCTTGTGACAGAATGTTGTTGCGTTTTATTCTGTTGCATCCTTTTATAGGCTGCTGTGGCAGTTTGGTTAGGTGACTGTCGTTTTGTTGACAAGTCAATGGCTGCCTTCTCCTCTTTACCCTGACAAGCTAAAGGCAAGCTTTGAAAAAAAAGTCACCCCATGCCACTCCATCCCATCCCCCACTTTTTTTCTACATTTGCTCCTCTGACTTTTATAGGTTTTACAGTTCTGTCCAATTAAATCCTGTAATGTTGCTGTCTTGGAACATATTTATAGGTACTGTTTCTTGGCTTCACTCCAACTCACCTTCAGATGACATTTCAAACTGTGATCTTCTAATAACCATTTGGAAATGTAAGTAACAGCTATATTTTGCTAACTATATTAAGCCGCGGGTACAAGCGGCCGAAATGGGTTTTCTCAGGAGGGTGGCTGGAGTCTCCCTTAGAGATAGGGTGAGAAGTTCAGGCATCCGTGAGGAACTCGGAGTAGAGCCGCTGCTCCTTTGCGTTGAAAGGAGCCAGTTGAGGTGGCTCGGGCATCTAGTAAGGATGCCCCCTTGGCGCCTCCCTAGGGAGGTGTTCCAGGCACGTCCAGCTGGGAGGAGGCCTCTGGGAAGACCCAGGACTAGGTGGAGAGATTATAACTCCACACTGGCCTGGGAACGCCTCGGGATCCCCCAGTTAGAGCTGGTTAATGTCGTCCGGGAAAGGGAAGTTTGGAGTCCCCTGCTAGAGCTGCAGCCCCGCGACCCGACCCCGGATAAGCGGTTGAAGGTGAATGAATGAATGATATATTAAGCCTTAATCCAAGCAACGATAATGTGCGCACGTTCTACAAAAAAAAAAAAAAAACAATGCAGAGAGAGATTTTCAGCCATTAGAGTCAGAGGAGATCTTAAAAGCTTCTCAGGGCACTAGACACTTGGCTAAACGGTGTGATAGGAGAGTTGAAATACAATGGGCTCAACAAAACCCAGATGGTCCCATTACCTTGGGACGCTGCTCCTTTGAGGCAGCTATTATGATAATAGCTATGGAGGACTAAAGAGTTGTGTATCAGTTCACAGAAAGGAAAAATGGAGTGCTGATCTGCAAACACTTGAACACAATTAGATATCAATGTATGATACATTTACATTTCCTTTTAAAACATTTCACATGTAATGCTTGAATAAGGAGGCAAGAGCTGGTTAAACCCCGGAGAAGCGGTTGAAGATGAGATGAGATGAGATACTGAAAAAGGGGATTTTGTTTATGTTACTTTGTATCAGCAAAGCCAGAGCATGTAATAAAGGAAACTTAATGCAATTAATTAAATTGTATTGAATGACTGACTGAAATTAGGAGATAAATAGTTTAAAAAGAAGTATAGCTGTAACAAACATTTACTACCATGCATCAGCAGATCTGCTTATTCCTGATCAGGGTCCTTAGAAGCCCAGCTACCCAGCATGCAGTGCCAAAAGACACAGAAATGCTCTTGACAGGTTGCCAGTATGTTGCAGGGCTATAGGGCAATGCATATGACAATGTATGACATGCATCAATGCACCTGCGTCCATTATTTTGCATTTATGCTCATAAAGCAGCTGGGTCTTGGTGTCCATCAACATGTCAGGATAAGCAAATTTTCTATTTCCCAGCATCATTGTGTAGCAATGTTATCACATTCACTTCCTGGATCAGCACATCCCTGCTACTGTACTGTGACTTGGTGTGTGTGCTATGGGCATCTGATGCGATGCGATGCAGGTTTTGTGTGTTGCACTTTCACATCTACCAGTGGAGATTGCTCTAAGACTGCAAGGGAAGCTCAGCTTCCCCTAAAATGTCACCAAAAAAAAGTGGTGAAATATGTACTGCTGTGTGTTCATTTCATTGACTAAATATGCGCTAGAAAGCCTTCATCTTTTGTTCAGAATCAGCTACTTATCACAGGAAACCAACGCAACTTCCTTCTCATTCATCCACAGTGCCACAGCGCTTTACAGAGTTGGCTTCTACTGACTTCAGTGGGGAGGGTAGAGCAGGTTGTTCCACTGCAGCGAAACTAGACACTGACTGGATAAATGCTGGGCTTTGTCCCGCCCATCGGACGCTCAGTGTTTCTGGGGGTCTATGGGGCAGTGGGCTGGCCCGGACGCTCAGCTTCTGCATGATGATTGGATGAGCTGTCTTTTTTGATTTGACAGCTAAATGAGCAAATCAGCGATCTTAAAAAAATAAACAGCCACCGGAGCAGTTTCACCCCCGTCACTCACACTCAAAGGCGGTCACACTTCACAGTAGTCTGGCGCAGCAGCTCCAGCTGGGCCAAGGCCGTTTAAGCAGCCTAGCTCTGCTGGCCATTGAGAGGACACTAGTCAAGTCCCTGGAAAAGACGCCTAGTTGGTTTGATAAGGTCACAGATAATTTTCTTGAAAAGGAACAAAGGGTAGAATTTACATATAAATAAACAACACATTCATGATGTAGGCCGGAAAAATGAGCTTCCCCTCCTTTTTGTTGGTATTACTGTTGTAATGTTTTGTTGTTACTATAGCAGTTAGATCATTTATGTTGTGTCACTTACCATTTGTGTCTTGCCACTTTACTTATTACTTACTAATTGTGTCTTGTCTTTGTCTTGTCTAGTCTATCCATGGGATAGTGAGAAACGCAATTTCCATTCCTTGTATGTCTTGTTTATGTGAAGAATTGACAATAAAACTGACTTTGACTTTGACTTTGAAAGAACAGCAGCCACTACTGACATCTACATATGGCAGTCAAACATATTACCACTTAAAGGCAATTAAGTTCAGATCAACTAAGCTGTACTGTAGGTCTTTGACATGTGGGGGATAACCAGAAACCTGATGGAAAAGATGCAAACTTGCTATTATTAAAGGGATAATTTGCCAATTCTAAACCAGCTCTGTATCATGGCAGTGTGGGCAGATAAACAGTGTTTAGCTTCTCTCTGTGGCAGAGATCGCTGTAGAGCAAAGCAGCTGAGGTCAACCAAGATTCACCAGATGCAGAACAGCACACTGATGTCTAATGCTCAAATCAACTAGTAAGTATTTCGCATGCATGAGGCTCAAGTACTGTATTTGCATTTTCTCCCCCTAAAGTCAATATCTTACACATTATGTATGGATGAGGACTGAAAGCCAGCATTCATCCTCTTGAAATTTTAATAGGATGAAAAAAGGGAATGAGGAGTGGGATCTATGGTCCTTCTCAAGCAGCCTCTTGCTCGTGCTACATGTTCCTCCTACATATTTCATTCAAGTCTGTTACTCTTCTTTTCTCAGACTCTTGAAGCACTCTTCCCCAAAAGCCTCCTCTAACACTTCTTCCCACTGCTTTAGCTGAATTTTCTCTTCCCATTCAGAAAGTCTCATGTGACTCCGCAGCTTCTACTTCTCATCTAGACGTCTCTTTTGAGATGCAGTAACTCCCCTTCTTTCTGCTACTGTGTCTTGAAGTTCTTGCGTCGGACGGCGGTGCTTACTTAATGTCAGAGGTGGTCAAGCGCCTCCGCATGAGGAACACAACAAGCCCTAAAAGCTGCTGCTGGCCCCCTGTCCATCACATCAGTGTTGTCTCAAATCAATGGCTCTGACGTTTAACCCATTCACTACTTTTCACTGTGACAGATCACTGGTGTGATGATTGGCCCTGATGGGTAATCACTGCATCAGTGATGGGACGAGACATTAGACAGCAACTTCCTTGAGATGAGGTGATTCTGCACTTCACTTGTATTGTATCTCAAAACTTAGACATTTACAAATGGAAGATTTTGATTTGTTTCTATGCAATGTTTTTTGCTTGTCTGCCAATTATCAGTTCCTGGGTATTGTCCTTGATGTAGTACCAAGAAAAGTTTTGAAAATGGTTCATTCTGCCAACTGTATAAACACATGTAATCTAACTTTTTTTTGATAGTGGATGGTAGAGGGGGAACAACAACAATTAGGGGGTAGAGAGATGACATGCTAGCCTGAGAACCAGACAAATCTGCAAACTCATGTTCCATTTGCTCTGGCAGATACATTTGGCCATCTTCCTGTTCAGACAGGAAAATTACTGACAGCATCACTGTCCTGTAATACACCAGGCTCACAAGTCTGAGATCAATCTGTCAAACCAGGCAGTGCCACAGGTTTCTCTTTCAGATCATTCACACATTTAGTGTACTGTTTAGCTGTAATTTAAGAAAGCTTTTTGACCCGGCCAATATCTTTGCTAGGTTGATGACATGCAACACAAGTTCCTGGACTCAAAGCAGGGACATTGCTCTTATATGGTCATATGGTTATGATCTTGTTGACTATTTCTCATAATTTTTCTCAAATTAATCAGAATCTCAGAAGTTTTTATTTCACATACCATCCACCATCTCAAAGTTTGTGTGTGCTGTTGTGTGTATTTACTGTATGTTTATGCTATGTTTGCTTGTGTATATGTGTGTGTGTGTGTGTGTGTGTGTGTGTGTGTGTGTGTGTGTGTGTGTGTGTGTGTGTGTGTGTGTGTGTGTGTGTGTGTGTGTGTGTGTGTGTGTGTGTGTGTAACCACCTGCTGGTGTAAACCTTCAGGTGTTTTGGGTAGGTTCACACATGTGCCCCAGTGATGGAAAAGCCACAAAGGCAGAGAAAGTGACCCAAATAATGAGTGTACAGTTAGAGACCAACAGAGAGAGAGAGAGAGAGAGAGAGAGAGAGAGAGAGAGAGAGAGAGAGAGAGAGAGAGAGAGAGAGAGCGCCTGACCTCCTTTGCCCTGCGTGCAGACACATTTGCTAATGAAATGCCGTCTGTTTGCATACAGCATGTTAGTCAGCGAAAACTAACAGTTCACACAGGCAACAAACTGTGACACTGGCCCTTGCTCAGAAAAACACAGTTCATGTTGCACCAGAGTGAGATAGAGAGTGGTGGTGAGACGGACACCTCGACTAAGCAGAAGGTTTTTTCTCATCATTTACAGTTTTGCATGCCACATTACCTCTCTTTGCTGAACTTGAGGGAGTGGAGGATGGCTGGTCTCTTCTGCCTCAGGTTCCACAGGTGAACACTGTCGTCAGCCAGAGCACTCACCAGCGCTCCCTGTCACAACAGAAGGGGCATTTCATCAGTGAAATACATATAAGTTATAATTTCCGAAACTTCAACAAACATATCTACAGACTGCACATGCTCTGTGAATGTGGCATGCATGAGTCAGACTTTATTTCCTGGAAACTGACTTTTAATCAGGCAGCTTTCTCCCAAGTTACCACAATGATTCATAAGATGTATATAAGTGAATGTGCGCATGTAGGAGGCATTAAAAATGGTCTCTCTGAGGGTTTGTTTGAACTACTGAGTCACAGTCACACAGACTATGACAGACACACACGACTAAGCATGAAATACTGCATTTCTCATAAACATGAAGTGAAGTTTCTTATCCATATAAGTCAGAAAATGCTGTACAGTTGGTATTCAATACTCATAGCAAGTGTACTTGAAAAAAGTAGTAAGAATGTTTCCTGTGGCCTGTAGATTTTTGCTGCTTAACATGAGAGAACTGCCTATTTCAGGTGAGCAATTGCCCGAGGGTTGGGTGAATTGTGGAATGATTCACATGAGAGATCTTCTTGGATTTGAGAAGAGGACAAACAACTGCAAGTTATACAACATAGTTAGCATGCAGAGCTGTTGGATAATTGGTGAGAATCAACTGACAATATCAGTGCTGTGCTGTGCGGCCCCATTAAATCAAATATGCCAAAGTTGCATCACTATCTAATGTTGTTTCAACAGAAACAGCAATGTATATTGTTTAAAATTAGCAAACACTTTTTTACCAAACAGATTTACCAGTTAGGTGAAATGGATATTTGACCGTTTAAAATACTCAATGCAGTGAACACTGCAGTACTCAAAAAGTACTGTGGATCATTACCCAGCCCCACTGATACCAGGGGACTTGACTGACCTGAGTTACTTTCATACTACCAATACGATCATCATCATACACTCTTTCTGACACCAGCACACAGCAGGAAGAACTTTTTGAACATTTTAGGGGTTGAAATGCGATTACCGGGGATTAGCTTTTATGAATTTGCCCAGAAGTCTTATTAAATGACATAGCACAGTAGACTTTTTCTCACCCACAGAGTGACCTGTCTTTGGTGCTGTAAGACAGCACTGGTCTTACTGGTGAGTACAGACACCTCACTGGAGCAATAAGCTGTTTGCTGACTCCAAATGATTCTGTGACCTACCTCATTGATGAGAAACTGTAGCTGGATTACGGCCGCTCCGCTCTCGTGCTGACAGTAACACTCCACGCCTGGACGACCAAACCTGAGAAGTTCTCTGTCAAGGAACGTACAGTACCACCAAAGGGATTTTTCACCACACAGCTTGTTTTTGTTTGTGTAGGCAGCCCAGTATGCACTGAATATGCATGAAATGTTTTGGGTTTTTTTTTCGAATGTGCGGCAGCTCATGACAAATGCCTCAGCATTTGAAGGTCATTTGCTTCTCGCTTCACCTCAAAGGTCATGATATCTGTTGCCTGGTTAACCTGTAGAAGAACAATGGAATGTTCTCCATGGTGCCTTTATTATGGTCGCCCAACAGAGCTTGAACATCACATACAACAGGGAACGATTGCAGGACTTTCTCACTCCCCACATGCCTGTAAATCACATTCCTTTCTTAAATTTATCGTAATCAACACCTTATAATAATACACCGTAGGGCTTAGTTTTACCAGAGAGATTTTTATTTTGAGAGAATATGTTCTTAGAATAAAGGCAGCACAAAAGAGCCAGTTACCTAACACTAGATAGAAGTGCTCATCATGAAATGTAGTGGAAATGTTGACCACATAAATCACTGACGTTATACAGAAACAGCAGCATGTTAGACAGGAGAGAGTGGTTGCAAAGGGGTATAGACATAGTCGAAACAAAGAAGGGGCAACACTGGCAATGCTGCAGCGAAGGAAGAAATCTGTAATAGGATTGAGGAGGAGAAAATGGAAGGGGGGGGAGAATTCAGATATTGCGATATATAGAAAATGAATCAGCAAAGAAGAGGTGGATATTATGTGAGCAGATGGGAAAAGACAAGGAGAGAGATAGAGAGGGAGAGAAAAGGAAGAGAGAGAGAGGATAGAGTTAAACAGAGATCGGTCACTCTGATAAAAGATGCAGAGCTGAGAGAACACATGCAGAGAGAGGCGGATGGAGGATGGAGGCTGGGGGAAAAAAAGAGAGATAAGGGAAGGGAAAAGGGACTGACAGAGAATAACTGGCTTCTCTTCCTGAGGAGAGTGAATGGGTGAGCGTACTGATTATATCCATTCATTACATCCATTCCCAAGACCTGCAGGACTAAGGTGGGGGGTGTCAATTTTTCATACAGGAGCGCATAGAGGTGTAACACCCTGGGGACAACGCAATTGCTCATCATTAGTGTGTGTGTGTGTGTGTGTGTGTGTGTGTGTGTGTGTGTGTGTGTGTGTGTGTGTGTGTGTGTGTGTGTGTGTGTGTGTAAAGGTGGGGTTGGTAGGTTGTGTTTCTGCATGTAACCAGCTACTATAAATTGCCTGCTGTGGTTTCCAACTACAACAGTTTGAACCGCACAGTGACTTATGAATACAGATGAATCAAACATTACCATTACTATTCTATTTTTTTGTGCATCCACATAGAAAACACATAGAAAACAGTGGGAACTGCAAAAAATGACTGCGGAAAAGAAATATTCTTTAGATGAACCATACAGCAGAGGAACCTTCATCACAAAAGGTTGCAAAGGTAGCCACAGCAGCAACAGAAGCAGAGCCCTAATAATCTAATTCAAACACCAATAATCAAGTCCTCCTTTTCCGCAGAGCAAACTGCACCTTCAGCCCCCAGAGATGCGCCAGTGTAATTTATTAAGCCGTAATGAATGTAATCATTCCTGAGGTGTGTTGTGACCGTCCCAATGAATAAAGCCACCACATCAGTGGAGCCAGCAGCACCACACACCTTGTTTCTTCTCAGCCAGAAGCCCCTTACTTACTGTGCAGCATGTATTCCATCATCATGTATTTCCATCCCGTCTTCCTCACAGTTTACATCATTTGGTTCAATCTATTGATCTCCATCCAGTGGCTGTTACTTCATTTATAGTTATATTTGACTAGGTATCAGTTTGATTCCGTAGCCCTTGTGCTGTCTGAAAAGCTGCCCCTCTGCTTCTCATGTGGATTAAGCTTTGTCCTCAGGACTACAGCTCTGAGCCAGTAATGCCCTGACCAGGAGAAATCTACTAGATCCACTGGATTTCAGCAACTAAATCTTCTGGGAAATATTGCAGACCTAAACTTTGACACCTAGAGGGCGCAACCAACTCTATGACATATGACATATAGCTTAGCCTCAAAATAAACTTCTTACATTCACCAGGCACCTCTCTGTAAACCCTCAAGAACTTAAGTTCTGTATCACTCCACAGAATTTCAGAGTTCCCAGTGGGAGATTCCTCAGAGCCTCGACTTGTAATCTAACATAAAAACGGCACCCAGCATCAAGATTAGTAAAACATGTAGGAATACACTGTTTATTCTCACTTCTGTCTTATTTGTGTCTCATTAAATAATCATACACACACACATACACTTACTGGTCATCTATCATCTGCGGACATGATGCTACAGCGTTTGTAAGCACAACATACAGCACAACGCATCGTTATCAGCTGGTATTGGTAACAACGGCTAACCTGGCTAACCCCTTAAATATAATGGTTTTCCAACTTTGTAACTGGAATGGAGTCAAGTTGGTAACTTGTGACATCATTCCTAGTCCTGAGATCAGACTTCTGAGGTTAATGGAATACACCATTATAGGAAACAGCTTACCTATCCCTCTGCTTTTTTTTTTTTTAGCCTTTTAACAACATTTAGCCAGTGCAACACAACAGATAAAGATTGGCCACTGCAATCAGTGAATATCATCTTATTTTCCGATCCCAATCAACAAGGCAAATATCAGCGGACACAGATGCTTGGACGATAAATCCATAAACATTGGATTTAAGAGAGGTCAAAGATGAAGAAACTTTCTTGGAAAATTCCTAGAAAGCTAACTATATATCACTTAGCACCTGCTTAAGAGAATAAAAGCTGGAGGCACATACAGTATTAGGTTGTGTTTTGTTTGTCCTACCACATGTGCACATGTGAATCTTTGTCCACTTGACAAAGAGAGACCTTGTGTTGAGTGTCAGAGCAGAGGCGATGCTGTCTGGAGGGTCTCAGCACTGGTGCCTCAAACTAAGTGAAATATGTAGAAGGACAGAAGGTCATTCCTGCACTAAACATCCAAACGTTAGAGCTTCATATGATGAATGAAATAAAAAAATTAAAAGCACGCTGATTATAAAGAGAGAGGGAAAAAAGCTCATCAGCACGCACAGAATCACTGTCACAGCCAGTGGATGAGGACAGTGGACCCCGATGCTCTCCCCACTTGACCTATATAGCTGCGATCCTCAAGGATACTGCTGCTGGCTAAACTGTCACAGACATGGAGAGGGACACTGACGTCCATGTAGGTCTAAATGTGCAAGTAAGGGGGAGCAAGCTAGCTTAGATCATCTCATTTAATGAGGATCATGATGTATGGTATGCCTAAAAGCTTTAATTATGTTTCTCTTAATTGTATCCAAGCTCAGAAGAGAGGAAGCGATGAGCGAGAAAGTGGCACCCATGTCATTGCTGTTTGCAAAAACATAAGAAAGAGACAGTCTACTACCTTAAAGTGTGAGTTTAATTACTGATTGTTCATGAAGATAATCACTATAGCCGGCTATTAGTCTTTATAAACTGAGGAGGAATTATACTGCAGGATGATAATAAGTGCTTCCTAAACTGAGGAAAGGGTGAACTTAACTTAGGCAGTAATATTACTTTTAGGTCACCGTGCTAATGGTTATATATTTTTTAATTTATGCCCTATGAAGTTTTCAATAAACACCAAATATTACAACACAAAACCATCACAATTTTCCAATAAATCTGTGGTGGTCTCTGACAGTACAACCTCTGTACACAAGATGTGTTTCATCTCTGCACAGAAAGTTATCGAGCATACTTTTTAGGTAAACCTGTAACCTTCATACATGCGGTGTTAGTCAAGAGGGTCTGGCACAGCGACAGCAACCCATCTCACTCAAAATGATTTAATTGTAAACTCTTTTCTAATGTTGCCAGGCAACCAAACCTTCCAGGGTATCAGAAAAGAGAGGGAAGGATTTAAGGTTGTGCTTTTTAAACTGCTCACACTGCCTTCTCTCTGAAGAGAGGAACAGTTCCCACAAGCACATTATCATGAAGCGCACACATGCGTGCCACACACACAGACATGAGCATAAATTCAAACAGTCAAAGAAGTAAAAATGGATTTTGTTCACGTCGCAAGTGAATGTTGGAACAATAATTATCAGAAAAATGCAGCAGGCCACAACAAGACATTGTGTCCAATGGGAGGAAACTTTGCTTCAGTGTGTGCAAACCATTCGACTATGGACTGAATTTCACCACAAGCAGCAGACTCAGGGACGGCTGTCTTTACATTTACATGAATTGAATTAAGAGACTAGTACATGCAGAATAACTTTTTTTTAGCTTGGCTGAGGTGGAGAGTTGCAAAAAAGTACAATGGAAACATATTTAGGAAACAAGTCATGACATATGTGAAGCATGTGATTTAAGCATCACACAGGTCAAAATGAATGATGTCATCTCATTGTAGTCTCTTCTCTCCTAATGATTTTACTGACACCAGGTTACCCTCTGTTTATCTCAAGGCAACTATCTCGTTCATTCACATAACAATAGTTGTAATAAATGTGGATTTAACGAGTGATTAAACAAACATTCAATGAATATGTTTTTGCAGCCCCTATGTTAAACTATTCAGGACAACAAATGTCTCTTGACAGTTAAAATTCTTTGAGGGCTGCCTTTACCAAAATGTTTCTCACAGATGAGTTGTAGCCAGTAGGAAGGTTCGTCTAGGCAGTTAATGGTGATTGAGTTGGAGTGACAATCCAAGTAAGAAAAGCTTCACAATATCTAAACGAGAATTACCTCCTAGCGGTTGTATGCCTCTGCTCACCAGTCAAGTTCACATCCATGCGAGTAATGGACTCTCAAAATGGCAAATCCATTTAACTCAGTATTTGATAGATATTAACTTAAAATCCAATTAAATTGATAGAAATACAGAGTGTACAACTTTAAAGGAATTAAATAAAAGGTAAGAGTATGAGATATATTTTTGGGTGAAATGTGGGTGCTTCACGTTCATCTTCAACCCGGAAGCACAGAAGATCACCACGACAGTTTCAAGATTAGAGTCACCAGTTCAGCATCTGATCAAATGTTAAATATGGTTACAATCTCTGTTTCTGTTCCCGAGTTATGGTGTTGAATAATGGCCAGGAAAGCCTTTTTGCAGAACATTGTGACAGTGAAGTTGACCTTTTGAGTATAAAATGTCATCACTTCATTTGACATTTGTGAAAAATGTCATTATTAGCGTAGGAGATTCTTGCGTTATAGTCAAAAATGGGTTATATGTTGTCACAATGACCCTGACCTTCGACCAGCAAATTCGAATCAGTTCATCCTTGAGTCCAAATGGGTGTTTGTGACAAATTTGAATACATTTCCAGATGGACGGGTACCTAAAAAACACAATGCTTCAGGATGGCATAAAAAGCATTAAATGACAATAGTAACTGTTTACAAATGGTTTGTGAACTAATACTTCTAAAGGTTTATAATTTGCAATAGTTTTATGATAAACCTGAAAATTATGTATCAATCATTTACAAATAATTTGCTCATCATTGACCATTGGTTAAAAAAATAATGAAATTTGTACAATATGGTGTGACAAGAAAAAACGGCTGCTCCATCTAAAAAGTAATACTCTGTGTTGTTTATTAGAAGGCCCTTTCTGCTGCTCTCAGTATGTGATGCAAATTCAATCTTTACCAAGTGCTCGAAACCTTTTACATTTGTTTTTGGAACCCTCCAACACTGGGTAGCTATTTACCACTGTTGTGTCAAAATGTGTTTCCCATAAAATACATGTTTCCTCTGGCAGTGTGTCCTTGCCTCGATTTCACGCCAGGGTGGAAAATAAGACAATCTCAATTTCTGTGGGTTGTTTTCACATCATTGGATTTTGACATGCTATAATAACCTTTACAAAAATCTTTCACAGTATTAAAGAAAGAAAGACAGCAGGTGCCTATAATGGACATGATCATACTTCTTGTATTATCCTTGAACCAAATAGAAGGTGCATTAGCCTGCATGTTATTAATTGAATGCATTTTATCCACAATATTTCCTCAGGGGGAAACATGATGATACACCTGGAAAAATCCCCATGCGCCGAGAAAGTGATTAGTTTCATATTGTAATATTATTATGCAGAGAAAACAATGTGTGTTTGAAAGAAAAATAGGAAAATTTGATTGAGGATAGAAATATGTCACATTACTGGCCACAAGTGATCTCGAACTGCTGAATCGAAATGTTCCAAGTCCTCTGAGGACTATAAATGCCAGCAAAACAAAATAAACTTTTAAAAAATCTGACCTTTCCTGGATCTTAAAATAACATGCATTACTTTACAGGAAAAGTTAGACATCTCAGTTCCCATATTACATTTTTTTCCAGAATTAACAAACAAGCAAGTTACTCCGAAGTTCCTCTACTCCGTTCACACGGGACAGGCTCAGTAGGAGATGTGTCACAATTGCTGACAAGAGCATTGCTCATTCCATTCTAACCGAGCCATGTCTCTATCTCGCTCTGCGCCCCTCTCACCACACTGCACCAACGCTAAAAGTCGACAGACTGACCGCAGGCAGCGATGGGAGCGAGACAAGAAGACAGGAAAAGAGAGGAAGACGGAGAGCGAAAGCAGAAAGTGGGTCAGCTTTCACGTCTTGTCAAGCCCGATGAAAATTTTCTGGGCTATTCTGGAAGTCAAAGATGACTGACAATTCACTTTTATATTGCTCCTCTTATATTTATTTTTGTCAAAGCCACGGGCAACTTCCCTGACAAATAAAGGTGAGTCACTGGGCATCTGGCAAGGCAAAGTTGTCATAGAAAGAATTGGCTGGGTACATTGGGAAACAGACTGCAGGTTTTATGAAACCACGTTATCCAGGAATAGAGTTGATCCTGATAAGTGTAATTGAATAGGGATGAGCCTGTTTTTCACAGGAGAGAAGGGTTGGCTCACTGCTTGTCTGCTTACGTCAAACATATCATGCCTCTGTATATTTGTCTGAGAGGAATAAATTGAAAAAATAAAGGAGAGCATGCAGCTTTAGATGAAAATACAGTAGAATGCTCCAGAAGGATGAGCACGAGGCGGTGGCTGGACAAAGACGAGGCATGCTTTAACATGAAAAACGATGGACAAGATAAAGAAAATGAACGTTGAGAGGGGGAGAGGGTAAAATAGAGGAGATGTCACAGAGGAGGAGACACGGAAAGAGAAAAAGAGAGAGGTGATTAATGGAGGATAAAGAGGAGAAGGAATCAGGGAGAGGCACTGAGAGAAAGCACCAGAAAGAGCAAGCCTGGGAGCACTGAGTTGCTATGACGTTGGGCCTGGAGTGACGTCAAAGCTAGCCACTCATACATCATCCTGCCAGGGAGGGAGGCTTGGCCACGGGGCACAGGCTGCTCTGCACCGGACCCAGGGACAGCAATGAGGCGATGGAAGATAGGAGGCAGAAAACTGAAGGCACAGAAGACAGAAATAGTAGTCAAAGGAAGACAGAGAGAAAAAAAGAAATGAGGAGGAAAGGAGTAAAGTACATGAAAACAAGAAGGCCTTTTCAACAA
Organism: Echiichthys vipera; assembly: GCF_963691815.1. Taxonomy (NCBI): domain Eukaryota; kingdom Metazoa; phylum Chordata; class Actinopteri; order Perciformes; family Trachinidae; genus Echiichthys; species Echiichthys vipera. Next base: position 16,257,888 of record NC_139844.1, on the reverse strand, counting down.
AAAAAAGGAAACTATCCAGTAATAAGCCTTGAGAGAAAACAATTATGCATAGGTTCCCACCGCAACCGCAGAAGACTTGGTTCAGCTGCTTGTCAACACATTATTCGGTTCCCATCCGGAGGTGATATATCATCCATAATTCTGCAACCCACCTTGACCTAAACCTGCTTGAATGCTCCCAGATCACCCAACCCCCCCTCCCAGCACCCTAGCTGCCTGCGGCTGTTTACATCACATTTAAAGGCTGCTGAGGGAGCTGCATCTCCATTCCTTCAGGCCCTGAGCCATCCCTGCACTGTGGCCGGCACTCTACTATTACCACGCACTTCACTCTACCTTCTTCAAGTCAGCTTTTTTGTCACTTTACCCTGACTTGGCACATTTGAAGTTATTTTAATCATTTTTTTGAATAATAGCTTTTTGACGCATCTAATTTAAAGGGATAATTGTGTTTTATATAATAATATATTAATGTTTTGCCACTGTACTTCCTTATAGGTTTTGACTGCAAAGCTGTACTGCATCAGATCAATGCTCTCATTTTTTCTGTTTGCAGCAATGGAGAAACGAAAGCATATCATGTGTCCACCAGGGACCTCTCTTTACAATGCTGACATGGTTTTCTTGGTTCAGATGGAATGGAAGACATTCTAGGGACAGAGAGGGCAGGGCATTTTTTGTGCTGAGCAGCACACTGGTCAGTGAAATTCGAAAACGTCTCAACTTGAGCAAAAAATGTCCTTTGAACAGGTTTTCAGCTGTCGCTTAGCAACAGCAGGAACAATGACTAGGATCCTATAAAGGTGCTGGTGCACTCTGCAAGCTTAAAAAAATCTCTCTGGATGCAGGTCTGCACTCCCTGACTTGTAGAGAGTTTGTTCGTTTTCCTTTCCCCTTCCTCTGGCAGAGCATTCAGACAGCACCAAATCCATCACTGAGATTCATGCTCCCTCACATGGTAAAAAGGAACATGGGTACTGTCATGCAATCATACTGAAATGCTAGCTCACACTACTGAGGCACCGACACACAGCTCCACACACCAAGGAGAAAACATAGAGTTGACTAAACTGGTAATTCATTTGTTTAACACAGTCCTTGTATAAATAATCTCCCTTGACACATTTGATTTATTATGCAGGCAAACAATTAAACTGCGATGGGGCTGCTGAGTATTTGGTGCTGCCTCAGCTCCCACACACTCACCATGACACACACACACACACACACACACACACACACACACACACACACACACACACACACACACACACACACACACACACACACACACACACACACACACACACACACACACACACACACACACACACACACACACACACACACACACACACACACACACACACACACACACACACACACACACACACACACACACACACACACACACACACACACACACACACACACACACACAATCTATTATAGCCCCTGTCCCTAAGACTCCTATAGATGACATTCTTGACAATGGCCATTTGCTGAGGTACACAGTTCAATGTTGCAGTACTCAGAATCCTGCAACAAAGAGGCCTGTTCTTTAAGTTTGCAGGTACAGTAGAAGGCTGAAAACATGCTGCAGAAATTAGGTTTTCACTGGCGGGTTCAATGTGTATGCAAAATCTTACCAAAAGGAGCAATGTACAGCTTTAATAACATTGTACAGTTGAAGAATGTTACACAGATGACTTTTAACTTGAACACCAATTTATAGTATTAGTTTACTGCAGAGGAAATGTTACAAAAACTAGCCACCATCCCATTGAGCTCTTAAAGTCTCCCTCACTGAGCTGTGAAGATTGCAGTGAAGCACAGTGCTGAGACACAAAGGGCTATGTGGACAGTTATACTGGAATCACGGCTCTATTAAGAAATATTGTCTATGAATTAGTCTGGGCTTGAGCCAGCACAGGCGAGGTGGGCACAGTGGTGATACACAGTAACAATTGTAACCCCCATCCCCATGCTGCAGGGATAATGTGGATTGTTGGTGTCTGGAGCATGGCCAGTTCTGCCCAGTACTAGGGTGTTAATAACCCAGTGCATCATCTATTTTTAGCAGGACAACTCAGCACTGAGCTACTGTGCGATCACTGCGAGGCGAATATCTGAAAAGAAAGAGATGAAACAAAGGGAGGGAGAGCGATAGAAGGAACAGACTAAAAGCAGGGAAAGAGGTTTGAAATTCACTAGCTTTAGAGATCATATGGGGGGGGGAGTAGGGGGGGGGCGAAGAGGTAGCGAGGATGAGATAGAAGGGAAGCGGGAGAGAGTAAAGGGGCAAAAACTATAAAGGAACAAATGCTGAGTCAGCAGAATAGCTTGTGGCCAAAACCCTCCTGCAAAAGCATGCATAGGATAGGAAAGAAAATTAGAAATGTGGAGGGGGAAAAGCAAAGGAGGAGTGAAATGAAACAGGCCAGGAGGATGGAAGAGAAAGACAGCAGAAAGAAAAGGAAGTGAATGAACTCACCAGAGAGGTAGAGGTACCGTATGAAAAACCTGATCACCTTGAATAGGACAGTCGCGATTTTGAGCAATGCTTGTGCAACTGTCGGACTGCAATAGTCTCATTTACAGTGTGTGACACACAGCAGCTTAGCAGAAATCATAACTTCTGCTGTTTTGATAGCAATGCAAAGACAGTTAAAGGATTATGTTCCAACAGATGATGAAGCTAAACAGTGCTGTTGATGTCTGTTCTGAACGGATTCTGTACGATTTATGCAATTTAAAAGTAGCAATGTATGCACTTTCACCAAATGAAAGTGAATTACCTGAAGGATTTTGGTGTGTACAGTTTACACAAATTTTGTGTCTTTTATTCATCGTTAGTGCGTAGCTCACATAGAACACATAATTAGTTGGGTACAAGGCGACTATGTACTAAACATGAGTTCTGGCCTGTGGACGAGTGCAAGGACACTGTCTCCATCTGCTGCTAACACGCTATCGGTCTGAACCTCACTTGGCCAATTACAGCATTACCTGTGGTCAAAGCAGAGCCTCTCAACTCACCCTACAGTCTACATCATATCTGCCCTCTGGGATTTCCAACTTTACTATAGTTTTATGTTTCAGCTACAACTCTTCAACCCGATCTGCCGTTCTTGGCTATCATTTAGCTCAAAATAGACTTTGAATATTTGTCCAATGGGTCTTAGTGCGCCATCCATCAAGGTGTGAGACTAAATATCCCTTGTCTCCGAATGTTAAAACTACGATATTAAACAAAGCTCTGTAACTACTGTGTTGTATTGGCAATCAGGTATCTCCTGTGTTTAGCTCTTTATATGTCCCATATTTTATGAAATTTCATGTCTTTTTTTTTTATTATAAAGCAGGTCGAGTCGCTGTATAAATACTGTGGAAGTTTCAAAACGCACCCACAGCGAGATGTGCACCGCCCGTATTCAGAAACAATATATACCTCATTTAATACAATGACAACTGTACTCTTCATACAAGTATTCCCTATATCGCTCTTTGGTTTTTTAATACTTCCTAAGGTTTACATTAAAATAAATAATAAATAATTAAAAATAATTTTATTAAGGCTTCATTGCTGTGCAGTATATACATCTAACTTGTAACAAGCTTAATCTATAATTAAAAAATAAAAAACTAACCTCAAGGTGTCCAAATGGATACTTGTAATTCCCTTGCACAGATAGCTCATCCCTTTTTCTCTCCTGACACGTTCAGTCCACTGTTATCATCGGATTGCACATATTGAACATGCTCACTATGAAAACAGAGCGTTCAAATCCATAAACAGACTATCAGATTGTCCAAACAATGGGGTATGTATTGCCAGCAGGGGTGGGGAGAGGAGCACGTACAAAATCCTCCCTGACAACTGATCAATTTCACCATGTAAACATAATGTTTTACAGTGATGTAACAATGACTTCTCATTATTGGATAATGAAGATGGGGAGAGTGAAGAGGCAATAAAAAGGGCAGAACCAGATAAAATGCTTATACTTGATATATAAAATATAAACGTCATCCTCCACTCAATTACGATCAATGTCTGCCTTACACAGCTGAGAGATTTAAGGACTTAAAGTAAAAAGAGTAAAAAGGGGGAGATAGAGGAAGATAAAACAAGTATAACAGTCTCAAAGATAAAAACTCAAGGGGACATTTAAAATGACAGCGGTGAGAATAATTTAAGGTGAACATGGTTTGGCCATATACAGAGATAGAAGAGGGGAAAAAACAGGGAAGGAGAGATTGGAAAGAAGAAGACAAGGAAGTGGAGGACTAAAAGTCTGTGACTGAGTTTCCTTCTGTCTATGAATAATGGATGTGGCGAATGGGAGCAAGCGTATGCATTTAGATGGCTTTATGTATTAGCCTCTAAAAGAGGTAAGGAGGAAAATGTTTTATTAGAATGTAACTTAATGCCAAATTAACCTTTTACACATTTAAACTGCAAGATCACAAGTATTTGTTTTAACAAGCTCCAAAAGGCAATGAAATGCATCTGGACGGAGGAGCTTTCTCATCAAACACTAATCTAATCTTACTTAGAATTGTACCACTGTACTGTACTGTAATGTAGTGTATTGTACTGTACATTAGCTAGATAGTGAGGAACATGGGAATTCAAATGAATGTCTTTTACAAAGCTGAAAACCAACTCAGCCAATTATCCAGTTCCTAGAGCTATCCCCACCATATTCCCAACACTATCTCAAAGCAATCAAAGTGTACTGTGTGTGTGCGCTCTCTTGTTCCCTCCACCCTCCTCTCTCCGGACACGAATGCACACACACATGCACCCTCTGGCACTGATATCAAACAAATCTTTTCAAAGGTAGGACCACGGGAGATTAGCCACCGGTGGCCTCTAATGCTTTTCAGTGTGCCAACCGATGCAGAGCCAGGCCCTACTTTCAAGGACAGGTACCTGTAAGCTGCCAGCACAGCAAGAGTCAGTATATTGCCAGCCGTGCAGTAACACTCGACTGGCTGTATACTCACACCTTAGAAACTGGTGTGCATGTGCGTGTGTGTGTGTGTCTGTGTGCAAGAGATTGACTGTTAAACTAAAAATGGGTGCACAGAAATGCCGTACAAGGGAGGGAATAGGATAAACCCGGTCTTTCTCGAACCGCTCAAGGCAGGGTTAGTCCGCTTTTTTTCTATCTATGTATTTTACTCAAATACAAAGTGATGAAACATTAGTATAGTTAGGGAGGTCAAATGAAAGGTAACCTGGTGGATGAGGACGTGGTAAACAGACACCACTCTCAGAATAAAAAGATGCCAGATTGCTGATTCGCATTGCAGAACCACAACACGGGCATCTATAGATTTATGCTGATGGACTGAGTCTCTGCAGTACTTCCTGCTGGCATGAATTCTGTTGTGTCTGCTTTAGGACTAATTAGGCACATCGTTGGTACATTGTATGTTTGTCACTTTGCCAATACTATGCCAGTGAAGGGCGCCTTGCCAAAAGTGTCATGCAGCATATAAAATATTAATCGGACTGCTGTCCTTTGCTCTTTGATTAATGCGAGACAGAAGGCCAAGTATACCCAGCATTGAACCGAAGGCTGCATACAAACACTTTGTGAAGCAACTGCATTTTCTCTCTACTGGAGGACAGAGGTTGGTGACCATCTACCCTGCTGAAGTGTCCTCGAGCAACATGCAAGATAGAACACAAGAATAAATTAAATATATTTGTAAGATGCCACACAAGTATAGGGCAGATTATATACAATTTACATGACATTACACAAAGGGTTGAGATGTCATTTAGATCAAGAGGTTTTCTTCCCTTTAGAGCTCAAATTATATTTCCATCATCTAAACAGTTTTGAGGGTCAGCATATATTTCATCGAGCCCCTTGCAGACATGAGCAAACATTTCGCTACTACTTCTATATCAGGGCCTTTATTCTGTTCTGCAAACGTGATGGAAATCTAGCCTTGTCTTTTAATTTTTTATTACTCTTGTACAAGTTTTTGACAAAAGTTTGGCTTGACATGAAGGATCATCCTCTATTGACCTTGAACATCCCCAGCCAACTTCAACAGAAATCAGGCCACTTGTTTTTTTTTAAGGAGCTCGTCTTGGACTGTGTTGGTCAAGGGGATATTTTTGAGTTGGACCATGGCAACAGACCAAAGATCAAAGCATCACCATGATTATTAACAATGAATGTCGAAAGATCATGAACATCTCTACCAGATTTGATAGCAATCTAATATGTGTTTTGAATCGATTGAATGAGCTGAAACAATTAGCTTATGAAGCTGAGAAATTGTCAGAAAAAGAATCAGCAACAAGAAAAACAGGCTTAACATTTCCTGGTTTTAGCTTCTCAGCTGGGAGGAATTGTTGCTTTTTCTTCGAGCTGTGATATAGTAAATCAAATATCTTAGGTTTTGTGACTATAGTTGGTCAAAACAAGCTGTCAGAGGTAGGACAAACAGACCTTTTCTAGTTTTAGGCCACACCACTAGCTGACAACAATGCATTTAAATGGACAAGCGGCTTAAAATGGATGAGTGGATGTATGAAAAAAAGTCATATTAATACTTTTTAAAGGATGAAAAGTCCTTTTCACATGTTAAGAATTATCTACAGGGACCAAACAGATATCCTTTTATTTGTTGCATTAGTATAAGACACTGTACATCTGCATTGTACATACTTTTCCCACTGCATGGCATCAACTCAAGTCCACTCAACCTGACTCGACTCACCAGCCCAGCACATCAGGAATGTGCTTTCCCAATGCTGCAGCTACCTCCCTTACGATGTGTCTTTAGTGTTGTGCTTTTTCGGGGCTACGTCTTTATGTTAGCTCTGTATTTTGGCCGAACTATATCTCATGTCACAAAACCAACTGACAGTGGATCTTGTGTTACGGATGTTACTTTCATACTGTCGGTGGTGTTCCAGTGTCCCTGCTTTTATCACTGTCTAGTGCTCAGTGTGGGGCTGATGTCTGGCAAAAAGTAGCGGATTCTGCTCAAGGTCCACAGCTAGACAATAACCTTATTTTTAGTTTCATAAAATGCAGGCTACCCAAATTCACATATACATGGATTTTGCTACAGACATTCCTATTCTTGCGTCGCAGCGTCTGCTGTTGCTAATTAGAAGACAGTGAGCTCGAGGAGTGGTAAAACAGCAAATAAACACATTTCATTTCCCCCAAAATCTTCCCAATAATGTGAATATTGATAGAATTCAAATGGAATGGGTTTTCATCAGTAGAAGTAACACTTTTAAAGCGCCTTTCTCTCTGCACAGGCATGAGTTGAATCTCACAACACACGTTAAAGTCCACATTAGTATCGTTTCAGCTCGCTTGGAACCTCAACAGAGTCGAGTCGAGCTGTACCGTGGAAAAAACGCCACTAGGTATAGCACATACAAGTCAAGTAAGGTACATCAGGGGAACAGGCAGGAGCTGAACAGCAGAGAAACAGAGGGGCTGTGGATTTATGCAGGTGATGAATTTGATTGGATTAAGCTATTCAGACCTGCAGAAAGGAAGACATCCTGTCTGAATGGCAGGATTAATAAAAAAAAACATACATTCACACAGACAAACACACCATGCACTTGAATAAACAGTCCTTTGATGACTCACTTGTCCATCTGTGCAATATAAAAATGTGCGCCGTTTGACACATGCACAAACACTACAGTGCATGTTTGTGTGTAACGTATTTCTATACTGCAAGGGATTATAACGGACAGGTTGAGAAAGAAGAGAGAGGATGAGGAAGAAACAGTCATCACACACCATACACAGGCCTTCAGAGGGAGGGGTCTAGAGTGAGTGCATGGTGCAACAAAGGCAGTTACATAAGTCAAGAGGGTTGTCCCTTCTTGCCAATGTGTGTGTGTGTGTGTGTGTGTGTGTGTACACATTTTTAGTTCAGTTTGGAGGGCACAGAAGATGGATGTATTCTGTTTCATCACTGTGCATCAGGCAAAGTGCCTATAGTGTGTAGAGGAGAGGAAAAGAGCAAAGGAATGAGAGCAGGAAAAAGAAAAAGCGTCTTCCTCGCTCTGCTTCTAATCCCCTCTGTCGCCCCTCCGCCTCCCTTGCACGTACAACCTCTGTCATTTTTATCTCTATCGTCCCTCTGTCTGATCTCTTTCTCTTCTTATTTCCTCCACCCTCTTATTCCATCACACTTGCAGGATGCCTGCTAGGTAGCCCAACCATGACGAATGGTATTCAGCATACACATACATGCATACACATATTGTAACTACAACCCAGTTTGTGAGCAGTGTGTACATATGACTGGCAATTAGGTGAGTCCTATGTGTTGGCACCTCACTTGTACTGCTTTTTGGAACCAGGACAACAGATTATGGCTGTGTGCGTGTGCGTGTGTGTGTGTGCAGCTGAGCGTGTGTCTGTGTGTATACAGATTTATTTGCAGCATCTAACTGTCTTGCCCTGTCTTTCCAGACATCATCAATGCTAGCATCCACCCATTAGGGAGCATGGTAGAAATTTCCATGGTGGTAACTGTTTTAATTCTGCATCTTTGTCTACAGTGAACAGGAAGGAAGAGTCAGGTCAAATGTTTTTATAAGGTTGACTTTCAAATTAAATGGAATTGATCGAAGTGCTGCTGCTACTAAAGTTATTACAATAACAAGCTGGTGATTTATACCGCCTCTCTAAAACTACACTTTTATTAGCTTTCAGTTGTATCGGACAGCATTACACTGCAAGGTGTTACTTGCCCAAAGACATATATTGCTCCACCGTAAACACATTAAATGAAGAGGACAAAAATACTGGAAATGCTATTTATTCTAATGCAACAATATCAGAAAGTACAGACTCAAAATGTCAACACATGAACCACTTAACCAGAGTCCATTTAGCATTGCGGTAAAATTGTTACTCTCATGATGGACAGTTTGAAAATAAATATCATAAAGCAGAACCAGAGATATTTTCTTTATTATTCCACACTTTATTCTTCCTAGTCCACTGGTTCTCAAACTGTGATACTTGTACCACTGGTGGTAAAGGAAGCCAAGGAATCTTTAAGATAGAAATAAAAGGCAGAAAGCAAAATAAAAACATTAATTACTAAATAAATATAATACTAAGAAAATACTTCAACGTTTAAGAGCCGTGAAATGTAATTTAAGATAAGTTTAGCATTCCCTGTAATATTTTTGTTTCGATATCAGCCTGTTACGTAGTCACGGTCATGAGTTAAGAGCTAAACTGTGATGGCAGGATACTAGGCAGAGGTAAAATAATTGACTGACATGTCAGTTCTGATGCTACCCTTCCTACAGCATGGTTGTGGCTGAAGACAGTCAACAATAAATATAAATAAATCTCCTGATTAGGAATAAACCTTCCTGTCTGTGTCGGCCTATGCTGCTGTATTTGAACATTGGTCTTTGAACATTGGTGGTGGTGCTTGAGAGAGCCTGATATTTTCTGAGGTGGTACGTCATGTACAAAGTTTGAGAACCACTGAGCTAGTCAATACATTGTGCCAATATTACCCACAATGCAATTGCAACCCTTTCTCATTCTACACCCCCAGTTTTTTTTAATCATTTTTAAACTTGTAGTCAGATTTCAAGTACCATTAAATAAGGCAATTTATCTGATTTTAGAGAGCTCCATCTTGACTCACCAAAGGCTTTTTTAAATACAGGTATGCAGTAGCTCTACCCCAAACAGAAAAAAATAATATTTTGATGTTCCGACGTTTGAAGTATAAATTATTTTTGGCATATACAAAGAGTTGAGCCAACGACAATAATAACAGATACAGAAGCTCACAGATGTATGTCTATTATTTACAATTTTCGACTATGTTTCATCATCACTCATTCTTACCAGAGTTGCATCACATAGTTAATATGCTTTTCTATAAGACATCCTGCTCTTGTTCTCAAATTATTAACTCTCATGCAATGTCTTTAAGCCGTGGTGCCATGCAAGCTGATCGTATGTGGGGAAGGGAAAAGCCAATCATATGACAGTTAATCCTGGTTTCGGTTCTCTCGTGATACTGTGTTCCAAAGTGAGAGCACACATTTATCAAAGATTACTGCTTTCAAGTTTAACTAATTTCTTGCCCCCTGCATTCAAAGAACTAAGATAGATGAGGATTAAAAGATCATACTATGAACTGCTAACACTATATTAGACAGGATTAATTAAAGCTGAAACACATATTTTTCTTTTCTTTACTATAACTATGATTGAGTATCTAATATGTTTTTACAGTTCTTTCAAAAGATGTCAGCTAGGATCGGTCCCAGTCCCCCCTCCCCCCGCAATCCCGATAGGGACAAGCAGTTGAAGATGGATGGATGGGTAAATGGATGGAGTTCTTTCAACCTATTGTTGTTGGTATGCGATATATTATGCAATATATGTATAACAGGGCCAAGTGGGTAGATATTTTTTCACAACAAAAAACACAAAAATGTGAGCTGACATTTTGTCTATAATCTTGTAATATATTTTTTGTTTTCCATTCTATTTTGGACAATCTTTTTAATAAAGCATCAAATTAATTTTGCAGAGATGCAGAGGAGCCATGGAAGCATTAATAGAGAGACCCCTGGGAATCTGAATCCCACAGGTCTTATTCAAAAGGATTCAGGGGTGTAACTGAGGCCAAAAGTTATCGCATCAGATAGGTGTCTAAATCAGTGTTGGCGAACAAAACGATATACAAACACAGTTGGAAACAGACACTCACGTACCAATGTACACATATGCTGACAGAGGCTTACACAAACACAAACGCACACACACACGCACACGCACACGCACAAACACACACACACACACACACACACACACATAGTGCAGACAGCTGCACGCAAATGCTTTTTACCTAGCTCCACATATTGTAAATCTCAACACACATGTTATGTAAAAACACCCATCCACACTTTCAAAGGACAGACATGCAGCTTGCTACAATGGCCTTAGCCATTAAAAATGCATGGCAATGCAGCAACAGTTTCTAAAAATGAGCATCAGGGTAGCTGCAGATTGGTACGCTGAGAACTGAGTGAAGGTGAAATCTCTCCCACAATGTCATCTGAGTATTAGACAATAAAAAAACACTCTTCTTGTGAAGTGTAGCCAATTTCATTAAAGCCAGTCCTTGTTTATTGCATGTGACTAAACTGTTAGGGAAAGGGTTAACAGCATGTGTTATCTCTAGATGCTAATATTGTCAGGTCTGCGGCAGTGCCAGTGAGGGTTAATGCGCTCACCGTTGTCCTCCCCATCATGTTATCAGCAATCATCGACACTCGCGTCTAATGTGAAAGCAAAAGTGTTGCCAAGCACCAGACAGGAAGAGAAATCATGCCAATAGACCCCAATCGAGGCTTAATGTGCGCCGAGTGGCGCGGCTAGCTGAGACCTCTCACACTGCCTGTTCATCATTCACTCCCGCTGGTGTCTGGGAGATGGCAAGGGCTCCTGGCTTATCAAACAAATTAGCTGCTTCATCACTGAAATGAAGGTGGTGATGAACAAGCTGCAATGTTGTCCTTTCCTATACAGGCTGTCCTTGTTATGAATCAAAGAAGTAAAATGCATAAAGAGAGGATGCTCTGTATATGGTTTAGTTAAGACGGGGGGGGGGGGGTCTGCAGTGCTCCGTGTGCTGGGTAAAAAAACAGTGGGCGTTTCCCACCTCCTAGGGGTCTGACACTTTGTCCTGCTCATACAGTGGGCAAACAACCAACTTGTGATGACTTCTGCTTGGACAGTGGTCTGATTACAAGTGGGTCAGGAGCCAATTGTTGCCGTTCCAGTCCATGTAAATCCTACCCACACAACACCAGGGCTCTGAATCACTGAGCAGGATGGCTGCAACCACTTTGGCTCCACTCCATATGCAGACACTCCTACAGTACACTCTACCTCCTTTTAATTTCTCTTCCTCCTCTTCACTTTTCTAAACTTAGATGCAACTTCGCCAGTCTGCAGTGATGTCATTGCTCCAGTCTTCCTGTTGCTTTTCCGCCTGTCTCCTATACTGTAGCTGCAGGGATTCAGGCCTGGGTGTGCTGCACTGAATGACAATCCAAGGACACATCTGCAGCACTTTTAGGTATTTGTATCTTTGCAGATTTGCACCATGTTGATGCTATTCCACAAATCTCTATGTTCATCACAGTGTACATCACTCCTGCTGAGTCTGCCAACTCCCACTCTGGATGATGTCAAAGCAAACCGACACAATGCACCATAGAGCTTTGTCTCTGAACAAACATACAATAGGATGAGGGAGAATAAGAAGGGAGTGTAACTCCTTTCTTATTCTCCCCCATCCTCCCTCCTCTCCGCACATCTCCTCAACTCCTGTGATGTCTCGACCCTTATGCTCCTCCCAAGCCGTTCCCACATCTCGCATCACAACAACCACATTCTATTTCAATCAGACAGAAAAAGCACAAATAGCCCCTCCGTCAGTCACGCTCCACACATAGACACACATGCTGGACACAAACAGACTCATACGCACTTAAACATACTGTAGGCCTATATAACACATACCAACAGGCTGTGAGCTGAGGAGGGGGCTGTGCGCATGACAGCCATGTAGCAGGGCATTAAAGCCTGAGTCATCACGTCATGCGACACATGTGTGTCTTCCCTGCAGGCGTTCAACATGATGGTATACGAAAGGGCAGCCTACAGAGGAGCAACAGGAGGACAAATATCATCGTAGCTACCAGCAGGAAAGAGGACGGCAAATGTCAAGATATGCGTAGCATTTATTGCCGAGCAGATGCGCTGCCAAATTCGGTCCAGAATCACAGCCTCAGCCGGCTAGAGTTAGTCTAGGATATAGGCTTTACTCAAGAAAAGTCCAATACAAAATGTAATTTATTTAGGCTGGCAGCAGTGAGGCTTAAGTCACTGAGTGGATATTTAGAGCCCCCTTTCTTGAGGTGTATGGTTTGTGGGTTCAGCTCAGCACACACACACACTTTGTGGTTGAAGCTGCTTCAAGCATAGTGGTGTTCCAGTATTTTTACTGTTACATGCAAGATTTCTCAAAAATGTTACATAAGACAACCAAGTAAGTTTTCTTTACAGCTGTCTGTCAGTTTGAAATTCACATTGTTTAAGTCTGCAATAACCATTTGCAGGCACCAGAAACAAGCCGTAAAAACAACAACATTGTCTGGCTCTTTAGCTGCTTAACGCTCCACTATGTTCATCAGGTAGTCGCTGACTTTATCTGTCTGCCTTTTAGTTCTGGAAAGTTGGTTTTTACAGCTTTTTTTGCTGAAAACAACTGCCCGTTTCGACGACGACAATGCTGTCGGCCAGTGTGGAATGAAACTAAATACATTTCAAGTACAATTTTGAGATACTTGTACTTCATGTGAATATTTTTATTTTCTGCTACTTTATACTACTTCTACACTATACCTCAGAGGGAACTATTGTTATTTGTACTGGACTACATTTGTTTGACAGCTTTAGTTACTAGTTTCTATTTACATACTATAAATCATATGTTGTATTATATGATCCAGTACTTTGTTACTAATCTACCCAGTATTTAACAAAGTACCAAAAATTCGGTCGACATTGACAAACTATCAGTGCTTGATTACTCTTAAAAATGCTGTTTCAGAAGTCTTTCCACCTTGGTAAGGAATGTTCCTGTTGGTAGCACACCGCCGTGACTGTGCCAGATATTATCTTAAGGTAAATATCATGGAAACTTTCTTAGACTGGTGTACAAATGTAAACACTAGCTAACATATTTTTGTGAGTATGTGCTGCAAGGAGGGCAGTCTTAGTCTCTGCTTGAGGGGATGCAGTGCAGTTAAAACAGTAGCAAGTGAAATATCTAGTGATTGTATGTATTCTTTAATATGCCTACAAGCAACATTACCCACAGTAGAGGCTTGTTAGCTCCAACTGACAGAGACACTAATATTCTCCAGCTGGAGTTGGTTTAGTTGAGTGTAGAAATTAGCCTTTAGCAAATAAGGTATAAAAGCATGAAATAGGTCAGACTCAAATTGTGTAGTTCTACATCGGAGCTTTGAAGGAATAAAACTATAGATATGTGTGTGTGTGTGTGTGTGTGTGTGTGTGTGTGTGTGTGTGTGTGTGTGTGTGTGTGTGTGTGTGTGTGTGTGTGTGTGTGTGTGTGTGTGTGTGTGTGTGTGTGTGTGTGTGTGTGTCGTAACAGATGGTTCACCTGGATGCACATTTTGCTGGACATTAAGGTCTTTCAGAGGCTAACTACACATAAATACAGAACAACAGGCAAGGACACACACCTACTGTATGTATGCAGCTGAAATCACATACAGCTCTGTCTCTGTCTGCCGGAGCCTTGGCACACACATACATCCACCTCGCAGCACGCATAAACATGATGACAGGCAATTCCTCAAGGTCTGTACCTTGAGGAACCTCTCTGTCTCTCCTCCTGTGTTTGTGTATGTGAGTGTGGGTGTGCGTGCACATGTGTGTGTCTGTCCAGAGCCATGCAAGTGTGTTTGTGTGTTTGCAAGTGCGTGTGTGAAGAGAGGCCTGCATACAGAGACAGAGCGTCTAGATTTCCGTAAGGTCATAACCAACCTTTTACACAGCCAATGGCCATAAGGTGCTTATGGTTTGTCACCTGTACGCCTTCAAACCAGCACAGTATCTGTCTATTAAAACACCTTATATACTACAAAAATAGCAGCTCAGAAAAGGGTTGTTGCAATGGTACAATGTTATCCTGATATAGTACATTATTAACTGACTAACTGAAATCATTTCAAGTGTCAGTGAGTCAAAGTCAATCAAGTTCTCCGTTATATGTATATCATTGTGAATCAAAAAATTATTCAGTTAGGAAAATCAACTCTAGTTAAAGCCCTAATCTTGTATTTAACCTTAAGTACTGAGATCCATTTTTATGTAATGTTTCCAGCATGACCTTCACTGTGAACACTGTGAATTTAGATCTTTGCAACAGTTGCCTCTTAACTGTTGCATTCATATGTATTGTTAAGGCGTGACATGACGATATGTTGACTGCAGGAATTTTACTAGTCAAACAGAACTATGTATTAAGATGGTTGGGAACCAAAATATGACTGTGTAGAAGAGGCATTATTCAAACAGAGGTGCAGAAGTGGAATTGAAGCTTCCATATTGTAAGGAGTGAAGTTCCTATGTCTTAATGTTTTATTAAAAAGCAGGAAGAGGTGCTATATAAATACTGTGAAAGTGCCAAAACGATAAATTCAAAGAGACATGCGCATGCATTCAGAAACTGTGCCTTAAAACGAGCCGCCAGGACTTCTGGACGGTTGTGATGTCACAACTCTACTTGCTGGGTGCAATGACTGTAACGGCAGGAAAACATCTTTCCATCATCTGAAACTGCTTATCCCACTCGGGGTCGCGGTGGTTGAAGCCTATCCTAGCTGACATTGGGCACTAGGCTGGGTACACCCTGGACAGGACACCAGACTTTCACAGGGCGGACATATAGAGTCAGTCAATCATTCACGCTCACATACACACCTATGGGCACAGCAAAATATGTTCAAGTAAGAACCCAGAATACAAGCATGAACCTGTAAATGAGCATGGTGCGCCCCTGACTGTGACTCTACAGTTCAAATGATAAAATGAAATGGCAAGAAAAAGCATCCAATGGAAAAGGTCGCTTCAATAGCCCATGTTTCACCTGTAATCACGTTTCACAAAGATTAAGGGTTTGCTTTTAACTCAACTAGTATGTATGGTATTTGGACATGCAGCTATTGCTCAATTCATTTTGCTCACCGTAACAATGGAGTGTCAGGATATCACATCCTGACATCTATATGGGATGACCCGATTACATATTTGCACATCTCACTGCATAAATAGGTGCATTAAGAACAAAAAAAGCTTTATCACACAAAGACGATCATGTTACTACCCCCTACTGTACATGTTACATACAGTAAAAGATCATGTTAGCCTATTAATTATAATTCATTTATCACGGTAGGGCATGAAGTGCATGTGATGACCATTAAAACAACATAAGCCTCTATATGTTAGGATAAAGCACTAGGGAGAGGAGGTTACAAAAACCAATGATAAGAAAACATATGAAACATTAAAATGGGGAGGAGGCAGATCCCTGTGAGACAGAGTGGGAGATTACCTACAGCAGCAGGACAAATATAATGAGCTGCGGAAAAGCAGCAGGGGGACCAGGAGCACAGAGAATCCCATTACTACAATCCTGAAACAACTAAAAAATTACATCTCAGGGAATGTGAATTTAAAAGCATTTTTTAAAGCCGGATGTAATACAACAGAAGTCGAAGTGAGGGAAAGAATAAACGAGGAAGGAATACTTCATAGATTCAGCGGTGCCGCCCTGTGGACACCTGGAGGTCACATGATGGGCAGAGAGAAAAGAGAGATGACAAAATCTTTGTGCTTCACTGCATTCTGCAAGCCAGTCCCCTTACAAGCACCACAGGGAGTGTACCAACATGACAGCAACAGTTAGACCCAAACATGCCACACTTCCACACCTCAAGCAAAAAGTGTCAGAAATCACTGTTAAAGTTATATTCACACAAGCAACTAAAAGGAAGAACTTTTGTCCATTCAGTCAAGAAGAACCCCTTTAAGTCAGTCAGGTCACCTTGAGAATAAACAGACATGATGATTAAACAGAAGGTACTGAAGCTAATTAAACACCTCAAACAACAACTAGTACTACACAGCTTTATTTATAGGTAAAGGGTGATGTGGATCCCTGCATCATTTTCTTAGTTTTGACAGTTGTGAAAAAAAAGAAAAGAGAAACAAAGTACTGTCAATATGACTTTAAAAGTACTAGCATTTAATCCTTGGAGATTTCCCCAAAGTGTCATGAAAATGATAGCCTCAGACTTACAAATGAACCACAATTTGAAATCAATAGGAGGTATAGTGTTACCATGTCCTGATGCACACATACCATAACTTGGAAACATAACGCTCGATGATGATGGACCTCTGTGGTAAAGAGACTGTACAGTGGCCAAACACTCCGGTCATGAGAGGGCCGTTACAGTAGAGAAGCATATTGACCAGGACTAATATGAGTGCAAATCAGTAGTAGGTACATGATCCACACAAGTGACCCCAAGCCGTGCTGAAAAAGCAGTTGTGTGAAGTAAACCCAGTCATAAATCACACCAAGCTGACAGCACTGCGTGTCCCTGGATGTCACTGTCTGCAAGGTCGAGGGGTGCAGCAAGTTTGTTTCCAAGAACACGACACACTGAATGATTACACCGGGCTCAAATTCCAAATTACAGTAAAGTCATCACCATACTCAGTACCTCCAAACAGCTAAGGGATAATTCCTGTTTATAACAAATTGAAGCTTTGGCCTTTTCTCTATTCTGTATTAGTTAGAACATTGTAATCACCGAAGACATTGGGATGAAGGCAAAATTGTAACAATCAAGTCTGACGGAGCAATAAACAAGTGGTCAGATGATTAGACAGGTTATAAACAAGTTTACAGTTAAGCCAGCACCTGTCTTGCAGTTAATTGTCTCCAATTACACAGGGAAACTGTGTGCAAGCTCATTAGTAGCTGGCTTCTTAATCCTCTAAATTGCTGCCCACATTTCCAATTTGTTCAGAAAGTTCTAGTGTTGTACCCACTGACAGCTGTCACTCAATCAGAGATTGGTAGGCAGGATTGAAACTGTTGATGGCATTTTCCAACATAGCTAGCTCTCTGGTTACCCCACTACAGCCATTAAAATAGAGATGGCTGCATCATACATTGGATCAATGTCTGTAAACTCTGATGGCAATTTACAATGGACAACTTGGTTAATTGTCCTATTGTTGGGCTATTGTTGTGTCTTCCAAATACAGCCACTTATGTTCCTTGAGCCTTCAGACCTCATTTTAGAAATGTCACTCAGTTCTCAGACTACATCAAATAATAAACAATGTCATCATTACAAATAAGAATGATGGGCAAATCTATGGAAATAAGATACAAGTTGTAATAATCATGACAGTGTTTTTAAAAAATATACACTCCAGGCATTTCCCATGGTACCCAACAAAAGCTTTTTGCATTCACTATCAGCTATCACGAGTTGGTCAGAGATGAATGCTTCCTCATTTCTACTGCCAGGTTTAATACTGCTTTCTAAAGTCCAGTTGTTCTCAACAACTTCTATCTGAAAGTATCACAGGTATGTAAAATGATGCCTGCAGTACGCATCATTGGGTTTGATGTCAACTGTGAAAGTCATTTTAGTTAGTCTGTGTTTACTTTTAATTAATGCTATCTAATTAGCACTTCAAAACATTATGACAAGCAATCCCAGAGCAGCAAACAATATATAATTTGCGTGGTCAAAACACTGGAGCTTCACTCATCTACAAGCAGTTAGAATAGCGCCAACCATCAACTGGTGCGGTAGGTACACCCTCTGAGTGTATGTGTTCAAATTTGACCCCATTTATTCTTTCCAGTCCACATGACACTGTATTTATGATGAATCGTTCGAGCGTTGCCTGCCGTCTGTTGGGAATAATTAGTGCACAGGTTGGTGACCTCTGAGGCACACGCATGCATTTCTCTGCAGCTTGCTTTCTATTATTTTTGAATGCAGATTGATGAGAATTTAAAAAAAAGAGCTGTTTGAGCATGAATTATTTACTCCTGTACGAAGGTTCGATCAATGTAACCCTAATTTACAAAACACCGTGTTGACAGGGAGAAAATCACACACTGTTCCAGACAAAACGTCTTTAGTATGCATCCCAAACCACAGCAGCAGCTCTCACTGCCAACCTTACTCCAGGTCATCCAGATTTCTTGTCCTCCAATGACATTGCTTTCTAGTGAGAAACATCACACGGCTTCCTGATTTATGATGACTCACTGGAGGAATAAAGGCTCAGTGTGTTTTCAGCCTTCTACCTGCAAACTTTAAGAACAGGCCTCATTTGTTGCATGATTCTGAGTACTGCAACACCGAACTGTGTACGTCAGCAAATGGCCATTGACAAGAATGTCATCTATAGGTCAATAGGAGTCTTATGAACAGGGGCTATAATAGGTGTGTGTGTGTGTGTGTGTGTGTGTGTGTGTGTGTGTGTGTGTGTGTGTGTGTGTGTGTGTGTGTGTGTGTGTGTGTGTGTGTGTGTGTGTGTGTGTGTGTGTGTGTGTGTGTGTGTGTGTGTGTGTGTGTGTGTGTGTGTGTGTGTGTGTGTGGTTTATTGTGTTCATTTGTTTTGCATGTTTACATTAGTGAACTGGTAAAACATAACAATTCTTCAAAGTCATATATCTCACTTGACCATGCACACGCAGGACTATCATTTCTGACAAGACAGGAGCTGACAGAGATAAAGGACAGGGAGCAAGAGGAGTAAAAGCTGGAGGTAAATGTACACTAAATTATTGAAGAGAAGCAACATGGCAGCACAACTTTAATCACCCTAAACCCGGATCCCATTTGGGGGCTTGTCAGGGCTGAAGGACTTAAGCAGGACACACTGTCAGGATACTGGACAGAGAGAGGCAGCAGCTACATTGTTGTGGTACTGATGCAGCAAAATTTGTTTTCCATTTCTAAGAACCAATAGAAGAGAGGCAGCTGAGTGCTTTTTGGAGAGCCTGAAAGATGAAACCCAGTACTAAAGAGGTCTTTGATTAAGAGTACTTCACTACAGTGAACAGGTACGCATGTGTAAACATTCACAAGCACGCAAGCACACATGCTGTGTTCCAGTAATGGTGCAAAGTTGATGTGCACTGAACTGACATGAAAGACACATCTCTGCATCTCTGGTGACCTCACCACGGACTCTACTTTAGAACATTTTATTAAAAAAGGCCATCTGGCAGACACAAGCTGACTCTTCCACCAGCAGCTCTTTGAACACACACCATTAAACTCTCTCATCAGACGTAATAAGAGTACTTCATTTCAAGCTATTCTCCCATCTTTCTCTTCCTCAATCCCTGTCCCGCTTGTGCGAAAGGTAAAAGGAGGTCAACTGGGATGAGATACTAATCCCTCTTGATTTTGTGCGATACCTCTCCTCTTCCCCAGTCTTTCATCTCCCATATAGTATGCTACTGATAGCTAACCCGCTAACCAATGAGACAGTAATGTGTTTTCCTTGATATCACCCCAGGAGCACGGATGCAATATTGCTTGTTGTAAATGGTAAACATGTTTGGATCATACACACTCAAGCCGTTCACACATGCAGCAGCTTAACTCCTTTGATGAGGCTGTTGCTGTCTCAATCAGCGCCAAGCTCTGGCACATTGCATAACTGAAGACAGACACAAACACACAACCCCAGGCCTGGTCTGCGCTACACTATGGAGAGCCATCTCCAAGAGTTAGCTCGCAACTGTCAACCCCAATGTGGAGAGAGCAAAAATGAGAAAGAGAATAAAGATGCAATGAAACAGATAGAAGAATAAATGAATAAACAAATGATCTGTGACCTGAAAAGAATCTCCAGCACTCTTTGAGCAATAAACTGGAAAGAGAGCTCGACACAAACACTATTTCAACATTTGCCATCCCTCTGTCTCTGAATATGTTGAAGACATGCAAAGAGAAGAAGCCAGATCTCTGTAATCGCTGATTACAATCAAAATATATTACCATGATTACAGACATATGAATAATATACAGTCAGTGTTTTGTCACAGGCATCTGTGAACTACTCTGTGAAACAAGAGCTTATATCACATTAGAATCATATGGGGGATTTCTACCATACATTGAATTCCCATTGAATTGAATTGAAATATGCATGCACACACGCTGTGAAGCTCTGTGGAGCGCATACTTTCATTTGCACATACTGTGCCAATGAGATTACAACATTGCGAGCACTTCTGAGCTACAATTTCTATTTCAACACTTTAAAATGACTCAAATTCAGTAGTCCAGTCAGAAAACTGCTGGCTCAGGGTTCTCCTGTGACTAACTCGGGGGGGTAACATAGGTACTGTATGAATCACAAGGAAGATTAATAAAGGAGATATGTTACAGTCAATCTGTGCTACGACCAAAAGCTATACAGGGCCACTGCCAGCCACTGCCAGTCACAGCAGTTACCGCAAAGCCTGTGTGTGTGTGCGTGTGTGTACAAAATTGTCTCTGCAGACACGAGTGCGCCGCTGTCCACCCCTCATGTGCAAACGTTTGCCCTCCTGTGTATGTTAGTACACATACAGTATTTGCGTGTGCACATCCACTAACATTTGTATAAGTCATCGACCGTCATACACCTGTGTGTGAAAGCACAAATGTGTGTGTGTTACCTCTTCCACATCCGAATGTCTATCCTGAAATGATAACTATGTGTGTGACTGTGCATGTTTGTCCCCTTTTTGTAAGTGTGAGTCCTATGATGCCCTGCGCCTGCCGATGAGATAATCTGGCAGAGCATGGAGTGACAATTTGATCAATTGCTAGCTCACAGGGATTCTCTGAGTTATAGTGCTGCCATCTCTCCTGGCTACCACCAGTAAAGAGCCGTCTCTCCACTGAGATGAGCCGCCACACTGTCAGACATACAGCTGCAGACCACCCAGCAAAAAGACACACAATAATACACACAAAGACAAATTACTATAGTTTGATGGTAGAGGGCTGCCAAAATTTTCCAATAAGGCCTATGACATGTTTTCTGTCAGGAAGTGACACAATCTCCCGTTACATAGTGCTCTGGAAAAATCAGTAATTTCCACCCACATTATGCTTGCCTTCAGCATGCGACCTGAACCAGCAGAGTACAATTTAAATTACGAAGGGTGGTGATGGGTTTTTTTCTATAAAAAAAACAAACTTGTTTACATCCTAAATGGATTCCGTCAAAATACTGGGAAGCTGGTTATTAAAAGCATGGGATACTGATATTCCGGGTACTGTTTGAAATATTTCGATACCACTGCCATAAGATACCTGAAATATAATTTACAATGATGCCAAACTTCCCAATGCATTAGAATTTACTATTGTTTTAACACAAACAGCCACCCGATAACTGAATAAATTACAGTCCAAAAAAGTGGAAATATCTGGTTAAAGAGAAAAAGATATTTTCCGTTTTTCTCAGTTCTACAGATGCATTGAGATTCCATTGCCCAGCCTACAGGTTACAGATGGTGATTATAATTCCACTTTGTTATAATTATGAAAGTGCGGCAGAGACTTAGATTGTAGAAAGTGTTTCGTCTCAGATTAGGCTGCATGTTTTGGTTATTGCAATCTTTCTGTCTAGAGATTGATCAATATCAATTCACATCATCATTAGCTCTGATGAAAGTCCATAATATAATCACATTACAATATATGGTTAATCAATATTAGTATGCTGAATTAGCCCCACCTTTTTAATCTGTTGTCTATGGCTTTATGATGCCAATGCTGTGTGTCAATAATCTGCAGCTGATGTTTTTAACAGCAAGGCCATTAAACTACTTGTGTTGGGTTTGAGCTTTATAAAATAAAATGTCCAGTGGCATCAGTACAACACATTTAGTTCAGCCTGGTCAAGAAATAAAGGAAATACAGATGATCCTCTTATCACAAATACTCTGGCTCAGCATTCAAAACCAAAAGAGCTTTTAATATTCAACATTTTAAAACACAGCATTTCTGTTATTTTCAAAATGACACTGCTAATCCTATGGATACCTAATATGCGTGGACTTGCTTGCACAGCAAAACCTGTTTTCCAAATGCCCACAAGTTCTTTTTCACTGAGAAACTGTGGAAAACAATTGGCAGCAGTGTGTGCACTTGGGCATATCTGTCTCAGTGCATTATCACACACAGATCAATAAGGATCCTATTCTTGGCCATTAGATCTTGACGCAGGGGATAGCCTGCCTCTCTCACTCTTTCCAATCTATTCCCTCTCTCTGCTCTATTGGCCTGTGCTCTCCACTGGCTCTCTATCCCCCTCGTTCCCTCCTCCAGACAACACCTAAGGGACATTGTCATATTCCCAGCTGGACAGTGGAAGCAACAGCAGAGTCAGCGGCAAGCATAAAACCGGGGACAGGTTTGGGTGGATCATAGAAGTGATTGGCTATGGCTAGAGGGATCAGCCCCCTCCTCAGAGGATTCACACACAGACACAGACATGTTAACAGACATGCACATATTTACACACATCCACACACACCTCCTGCTACTGCTGTAACACTCGGTCCACTGCCACACTGCCAGGCTGAGGCCCTTGATCTGCCACTTCCTGTAATCCTCCCCAGGCAATGGGTGCAGCCAAATGTCCTGGCAGACCAGCGAGTCAAACAAACACACCATACACACATGCACAGATACCGGTAGCCTTATGTTGCAAAAGTAACAACCTCCAGGATATACAGTAGATGCGTATCAACGCAGGAGTCCCCGGATGTCTCAAAACATCACACACAAAACATGCAACCTGATAAAACTGAAAAACCCATGAACTGCAGCAAAGCAACGCAAAAAATCTCCAATGTTCATCAATGCCACGCTGGAATTGTTGCCATCAGATAACGAGACAAGGCTGAATATAAAGCAAAATGACAGGGGATGAAAGCCAGAACCAAAATATAGATGGATGACTCCCAATTCACCTTCCCCTGACTCTGATAAGACTATATCGGATCCACATCACTCAAACACAAGAGATTTCACTTTTTATTCAATTTCAAAGTGACCAGTTTTAGCCAGTAACATCTGACAAGATCAATTCAGCCAAACTCGGGATAGTCTGAATGAGAATGCATTATGATATCTAAGCTGATTGGTTAGGCTTCTTTAAAGCTTTTTTTCTTATACTGACTTTACCCAGACTGAAAGTCACATTAGTAATGTACACAGGTACCAGCCAGCTAGCCAGCCATAAACCCCATCAAGCTTATTAACCAGTTCTTGCATCAACCATGACATAGAACAACCACATTAGGGATTTTCATATCCTATCTTCTAATACACGTGTACCACTGAAATAAACCAGGACTTTTTTTCATCAAAAGTACAGGAACTATAGAATATATACATCTATAAGAACATTCAGTTATCTCCAGAAAAAGTGGTGCAACATCTCACTCAAAAAACATACTAAAAGCTACATGGATCGAACACCACAGCCTTTTTAGAAGTCTGTTAAACATGTCTCTGTAGACTCATTCTCCTCTGCCTGTGAGTTTCTCTGGTGCAGGTGAACAAGACTGAGTCACAGCCTTAGCTGCCAGCAGGTGGGAACAAGGGACAGCCAGGTGGACAGCTCTTCATCATGCCGTAATGAGCTGGCAAAAGTTGTCGGACAGGCATAAGGACACATGGAGAACCTGTAAAAGCAGCCTGACACAAGCAGGCTTGCGGGCGTTCTCTGAGTCTATACAACTCCCTGCGGTGCCATTTCATCACAAGCTGTTGTCCCCGTTTGTGTAAACGTCCTCATATTACAAGGAAGCCGACGCAAGGTACCTTCCTCCTGCGCAACTGCAGCACATGCTTCAATATGCAGTCAAATGTGGACTTTTCAATGACATTTCTTGTGATTTAGAATGTGTTTGCAACAGTGCGACAGTGTCTGTAAAGCAGATAAAATGAGGAATTCAAGGGATGCTGAGTTGAGCTTGTTCATGGTCTATGTTTTAAGCATTATCTAACTATGTGACAATATCTGGAGCTTGTAACAGAAAACTCTTCAGCATGCTCTGAAATTCCCTTGAAGTCCTACCAATCAGCATTTGACAATTGCAGCTCGGACATCTGTTCACTTACTTGCTGCTGCTTCCCAGGGATGCAGGGACCCAAAGGAGCTGCTAAAAGCCACAGTAACCTATAACATTGTCAATGACAAGTGAAAGGATACAATCTGAGAGCTCCACTTTGGGTGCCAATAGCCAGTATCTTCTGCACCGGGTCGAAAGCCATGGACGACGGCTGGTAGGGGAAGCCATGACGAACAGTCTAAGGTATGTGCAGAAAGATGAGAAGAGAAGAGAATGTGTTATCAATTTGCATTTCACAGCAGGGGTGTTGTTTCTATCAAAGGATATTATGCACATTTTGGTAAAGAAATGGCCTAGATGAATGTGGAAAGTGTTATGAAACAGAATCGTAAAGTCTGAAATTGCACAGACAAGAGAAAAGGAAAGAGAGGAACAAATTCCCTTTCCATGCACCGTTTACTCTGTTCTTCGTGATAGCTGATATTTGGCTTCGCTGTTTAGGATCCTTTCATAATCATGGGCCTATTTTGAGACTTCTTCTCCCTCATTTTATTCTTTTTTATCTTGTTTTGCTTCTCTCACTGCCTCCCACATGAAGTCGTGATTACACTGTCTGGAGATGAAAAACACACCAATAAGTAATGTTTGGTTATGACTTGTGGCAGGGCCTTCTATTGGAGAGCATTGAATTGGAAGGCGTTTCTGTTTTTTTGTCCACCCTCTGTATATTTGTGCGTGTATGACTGTAGCTTTATGGCATCAGTCAGCTGGTGGTGGGCTGTTGGATTTGTTTGCTTAGCGGCAGAAGGCTAAAGCACATTACATAAGAAGCACTCAGTGCAGCAGAGACAGACACCTGCCTTCTCCACAGAGAGACATTACAGAGAGATTCTGTCCAGAGAGACAGACAGACAGTGAAGGTGCAAGAGGGGGGGGGGGGGGGGGGGGGCTGAGTCTTGTTCAAAGAGACTTCCATCAGATGCCTGGCTGTTGATAGACATATTTAGGCTGCAGTGTCAATCACACCTGCATCACTGGTCTAGTCTTTATAACACAATAATCACCTAAGCACTCTGAAGTGTTGACTAGATTATGTTTTCTAGTTTTTTAGCTATTTCATCGGGTAGACAGGCACTCTAACTTATTACTTCTGTCATCTGTTAAATTGATTGCAGTTTTTAAAAACTTCACCTGCCCTAGCCTTGGTGTTTGGTTGGTTGTTGGTCTCTAAAACAGACAAGGTCAACGATCCCATGACTCTTCCACAACGCTGAGTTCCACCGGCACACAGAGAGTCTGCCATGTAAAATAAAATGAAACCTTCCAGACGTTAAGGTTGTTTTCAGCATCATATCCAATAAGAAAAACAACTGCACAACCCGATGGAACTCTTCTAATTCTACAGTTAAAAGCCTGAAAAAGAATCCACAAACAAGCCAGTAATGACGGTGCAAGTTAAAGATGTGAGGGAATCAATAGCAAGCACACAGTGATGTCTATAAAAAGACCACATCAAACCACTGGGGCACACGTGGGGTAATCCTGATTTACCATTATGATGGGAGAAGATGTAGCATACATACTGTAGTATGTAAATTGCATGAGTGTTTATTAACCCCAGCTATTATTGTGGCCAATTCAGACAGTGGAGGGCAAAACACACTCACTTTAGGCGCCATCACTCCCCAATGGATCAATGATGGGGGTAAAGTAGTGTGTGTGTGTGTGTGCGTGTGTGTGTGCGTGTGTGTGTGCAACAGAGAGAGAGATGCACACAGAAAGAGAGCAAGGAGTAAGAGGAGAGAAAGGTGGGGAAGAAATGGATGGAGAGACACTGCAAGGAAAAGACAACACAAAGGGGATGACACACTGACTCACACACACACACACACACACACACACACACACACACACACACACACACACACACACACACACACACACACACACACACACACACACACACACACACACACACACACACACACACACACACACACACACACACACACACACACACACACACACACACACACATACATTAACCAGAAACCACCGTTTTGCTAATCCATTCCAAACCCAGCAGATTATGCAAGAGGGGATCAGTTTGGCCCAACCCCTCCATATATGACAGTTCATGCCAAGCACACATACAGCAAACGATGGTGATTTCACGGAAGATGATGTCCTATATTGCCATAACCGACTTAGTTGGTTTGAGAAATCTCATAGTAAAAACTATAGGACAAAAACATGCAACCATACGGAACTTACTTATGTTTATTGTCCTGTCGCCAGCGCGCATTCGATACAGGCTACAGTATGCGCAATGTAGTTGGGCACATTGCGGGCTATCTAACATGGCTTGGACAAGCACAGAGGGCTCTAATGATTCTTTCTGAATGGGATTATTGGCAAATGTTAAATATTCCTTAACCCAGCAGTCGTCCGTTGTTGTTTAGACTACAGAGCAAATTATTTTCTTGATTCATTAATTTATTATGTGGAGCTCACTTGCACCTGACGTATCCTGAGATGGGATGTACGCGCAGTACAAACTGTGAATAACAAAAAATACATGGGGAACCGTAATGAAAACAGCTGTATAATAAAAGCAGCAGGCTCGCCCACCTTGCAGAGCTGGAAATGATCGGACTGGAGGGTCTCCTGGATCAGATGGTTCTCCTGTGGCCCCACTTGGACAGACGGGGTGGAGGAGGACGCCTCTTTCAAGCCGTCCAGCACCTTCCTGATGTTGAACTTCTTCATTTTCAGACTGCAGAGCAGAGCATTGAGATCACACGCAAATGATAAATAGGATAGCCACTTTGTCGCTCTCACACACACACATACGCCTGCACATACAAACGCTCTCTCTCTCTTTCTCTCACTCCCTCTCTTCTGATTTCCTCTGTTAATCTCACGTTTTAGTGCTTGCTTTTTAGCGCAGTCTCCATGCTGGAAGGCTCTGGTGCGCCACCGCACAGGTCGCTTCTTGATGTGTAAATTTGGAGACGGGCCGCCGGGTGTTGGTGCGTCGGTGTAATTTGCTCGGAGTCCGTGCTATGCCCCAATGCGTCTCTGTGGCTCCGCTCTTCCCTCCCCTTTCGGCTGTGTGCGCCGCTCAGCCAAGGCGGAAACGCAGCGCAGCGGTGGTGTTGGTGCTGCTGCTGACGCTCTTGCGCATGTCTGACAGAGCAGAGGCTTCGACACAAATCCCGCCACCTTGCCAGCCCCCTCTCTCTCTCCTCCTTTCATCTGCCCCTAGCGACAACGCCCCCTCCCTCCCTCCCCTCGCTCTCGCACGCACACACAGTGGGTTTTGCTCCACTGCACCTGGTGATGTTGGGATGCTGCAGCGTTGTGAATGTCTGTGGAGACGGACGAGCTGACAAACGGGGGCTCAGTCCCGTTCTTTCCACTAGTACACGCTCGCCCTATCCACTCCCCCTCTTGTTTCTGTGCTTGCGTGGAAGGCTCGCCATATTTAAGGCCATGCCAAACCACAGTGGATAGTGGAAGTGGACTATAAAACCTTGCTGTGCTGGATCAGGGACAAACATTGCATAAATGTGCTGTTTTTTTCTCACAATATGTTTTTCCTGGTGGAATAAAGAAAAATCTGTGACATTAAAATAAAACAGTTGTCCCTCAATTAATTTCACAATTGACTTGTATGATCAGGCCTCATTTAGAAAAATAAGATCATGTTGGCATAATTCTGCATCCTGACTTGATTTTGTTGAGGGACAATTGCATTTGCAGGGAAACCGTGCATAAAACAACCCAACAGCTGAGCAAGCAATGCCACTATCAGTATCCATGGTGATGGCTGCTTCCTGCCGATGATGGAGTAATACCCTCCCTCTGAATGTGGAGAACCTTCCACAGTTTCAAGTGTGACTTCATGAGCTGAGAGCTATTGAGGGCTGAGGTGGGTTTGGGAAAAGGCGCCGGAGGCTGCCAACCAGGGGACATTGCATATCCTTCTTGACAGAAACCTAGACATGAAAGGCAAAATGTCTTTATTTTAAATTCCTGTTGGGGCACGTCCCTTCAATGGGCTCGAGACAACATTTCTCTAGAATTCAACATCCAATATTTAAAACAGAACTGGTCAACAGTTACTGACTTAATTTGATCTTGTTCATGTTTTGATTCATCAGTTATCGGACATGTTGAGATGATAACTATTATCTTCTTCTGCGTTTCAACTAGTGCCGGGATATCAATCCTTTTAATTAAAAGGATCAACATTCATGTTTCTTCTCTACAGGCGCTTTCATATAATTTGAAATCTAGTGGGTCTATTGGGGCATGGCTTAATGATGCAGATAGTTTAGCACTATTTCCTCACGGCAAGAAAGTCCTGGGTAGAAATACAGAACTGTGTGAAGTGTGAATGTTCTCATTATGCTTGTTCCAGGTTCCTCCAATCCTAAAGATATGCCAACTTGTGATCATGAGAGATTGGTTGTATGTGAACCCTATGATAGACTGGAGATTTGTCCAGGGTTTACACCACCTCTAGCCCAGTGTCTAATGGGCTCAGAACTATTGCAATCCTGCAAAGCATGG
Source organism: Echiichthys vipera (assembly GCF_963691815.1). Lineage (NCBI taxonomy): Eukaryota > Metazoa > Chordata > Actinopteri > Perciformes > Trachinidae > Echiichthys > Echiichthys vipera. Next base: position 16,228,518 of record NC_139844.1, on the reverse strand, counting down.
ATGATGGAGATGGATGCATAGCTATATTTGAGCCATCACCAAAGAAGGACTAAACAAAATAACACTCAGGTCATAAGTATACAGCTGGGCCCCCAAAGAGTGAAAAATAAAAATAATAATGAAAATCTCCATACATCACCATCACTGTCCCATTCATGGCGGGCTTTGGTCTACCTGGACTAGCTGCTATAGAGGTGTACCACTCAAACAACTTCATCGCTGTTAATGTTTCCTCTCAGAGATTCAATGAGTTGAGTTCAGATCCTCAGTGCACCTGTGTATGGTTGTAAGGTCACAGATGAAAGTACGAGCCTTGACAAGCTCAGCTGAGGCTGTACATGCTTGAGTGACACTGATGTTGCCACCTGTTTGGGCTGTTTGTTAATACGTTCATCTTCGACAGGTTGCCGCCGGCAGCACGGACATGGGTGCAGCAGCGGAAGTAATAGGTGAGTTTGCGCGCTGGCTAACAACACCTGATGCCAACTCTGTCCAGACCTGGAGAAAGTCCAAAAATGGGCATTTATATGTCCACCATAACTGCACATTGTTATAATCAATGCTGATTATATGAGCTTGTACGCATGTGTTTACACGTAAGCAGTCCTTTGTCGAGACGCAGCTGATGTAAAGGATGCATCAAAGAAATTTAGAAGCTATTGAAATAAAGGGCACCAAAAGATAGAAAAGAGGACCAGGGAGCAAATTATATATTCAGTAATCATACCAGGGTGGCTTGAGAACAATTGTTGCAATGCTGATTTGCATAATGAACTCAAATTGACCAAACGCACCTTCCAACCTCAACTGATATCGCCTGATCCAGAATACATTACACAGGCAAACAAAGAGGTCCTTATTAGTCAATCCTTGCATGTGAGTGAGTGATGTTGGAGGGGAGGGCTTTTGGCGACTCTGACATCAGTGATTTAATTTAGCACCATTGTGTTGTGGCTGGGCCATTCATCTGGCTGCATTGTGTGTATGTGTGTGTGTTGTATTTGGTGTCTGACTGCTGTGTTTGTGCTCTTCGATAAGGCTTTCCACTGGGACACGGCTGTATTAGTATTTTTCTTGTAAAACGCCAAAGTGTAAATAGAGTGGGACTGAAAGAGAGAGAGAGAAGAGAGTAGGGGATGTTCAAGTAGAGGTGTAAATCCCATGTAAAGTCAATGCGATATAGCTTTATCTGTTCATTTGATCATTAGGTCTTTAAAGGAGACATATGCTCATTGCAGGTTCATACTTTTATTTTGGATTTCTATTAGAACATGTTTACATGCTTTAATGTTCAAAAGCAAATTATTTTTCTAATCCTATCTGTCTGATAAACCTCTACTCACCCTCTGTCTGAAATGCTCAGTTTTAGCACCTGTCTCTTTAAGCCACACTCCTGGAAAAGCCCAGTCCGCTCTGATTGGTCAACATTTACTTCCGCATCTGCGCTGTCAGCTTAGATGGCTTCAGAGCCATGGTCGAGGCCATAGATTCTAAATTGCACAAACCTCAGTATATAATTTGATTTGATTGATTCAAATCTAATTTTGAAAAGGGTCATTGTGATATTATGGCCTTCCATTGTCATTGAGAATCCCTGGGTTGATGTAACAAAGTTCAATTTTATTCTTGGAAAAATATTTGGTACTAAGCATTCAGCAGTGGCATGTTTTTAGGCAACCTATCAGATATTAGTCGACAATACATGTTTCCAGCCTGGTCTTTCTGTAGTTTCTGAAAGTCTTTTAGGCATACAGAGTCCCTGAATATCTTGCAGTTTGAACTATTCTACATCATGGTGAACTTCTTTGTGACAAGTGCAGGTGGACCAATTACTACAGTCTAGAACACCCTGCCACTGCAGCCCCATTAACTGTGTATTATCATTCAACACAACAACCCTGTGAAATATGCAAATTGAGCACATACAGATCTATTAGCTGTCATGCACATGAGCGGAGCACTAATCCAGTGCTAATCCCAGGTCGGAGGTGAGGGTGGATGAGCCAGGAGCATCTACAATATGATGACTATGACTGACTCTATCAAGCAGCTTCTGCACTAGCATTATGTCCACTGGCTTTGCTCAAATGACTAGATTACAGTAAACAGTAGCAGTGGCACAAGTCTGATTAAGATAATCAGATAACACAGAAACAAAACACACTCCATCTAGGTATATTAATGTGTATTTGACTAGGAAAAAAGGCCCTCTAGTTTTGAAGACATGGTGGTACAACAGAAGGTATGTTGTCTTGTTGGACAGCAGATTGCAGAGTGATGTGACACTGCCTATCTACACACACACATTTGCATATATTACACAGATGTTTGCATAAAGAGTATGAATATGCATCTACATACTTCATATACATACACCTACGTGCATCTCATCACTGAATTTACAGTACAGGATACTATGTTCTCTGATTATAGAAGAATGTAGTTCAATTGTATTATATTCCCATTTTTAATGTAATGTTGTCGTTCCTTCAACTATTAAAAAAATGACAAAACTAGAAACAATCAATGTGGTGTAACATAAGCAGGCAATGTTCAAGCAATGCAAAAAATGCACTAAGAAAAAGATGATTCACCTATTGTGCATTTTAGCCACTTAAAATTTTACCTAATATGGATAGACCTACTCTCACACACTCAATAAACAGATCCAGCTGAAGCACCACACTGCGCAGCCCCAGAGCTCGGTATCACAGTCAGCCCTGTTTGACCCCTACAGCAGCAAGTCCCTGTGATGTTTGCAGAAAGTGAAAAACAGAGGGGGACGCAGGGGACAACGGCAGGTTGTAGAGATTCGGGATGTCTATCTGTCATGCAGAAGGACTGCAGGGACAAGGACCTTCCGCCCTCACTGACAACTGTAGTTAATCAAGCGGATCATAGCACACCTGAGTTTAGGGCTTATGACCCCAAACCATCCCGTGACATTCAACCATGAGTCCTTATACGGCAAGTATATGCAGTATAGCACTAGCTAACAAGTGAGAGGACAAACATTATCCTCACACGTATAGCTCATGCACACATATGCTGGGGGCTTGTGCTTTAAAGGAAGAAGCAGAACATGCTCACACAAGATGGTGGTAACAAGAACGTACACACTCACAAATCAAAGGAGGCATACCAAAAAATGTGCGTGATACACAGGCACACAACACGTCCCAGAGGGATTTTAAGTTAATGAGTCAATGCCCTTGAGGGGACACTTGATTGTCTCTGGCTGCTTAAATAGGAGGATGTTTTCAATGTCAAACATTCCCCCAGCAAACACGCATGTAGATGAGTTGCATGCAGATGGTTACAAAGCTTAGAGACACATGTGTAAATTTCACTCCACAGAGCCCCTCCCCCTACCCACCTACAGTACCAGTCCTTATGGTTACAGAGGGGCTTATAAATATTGATGGGAGGTAGTAGAGATAAGATGGGGTGAAGAAATGGACAATATCATAAGGCGTCATCACATCTAGTTTATCATCCTGGCATCACACCTAATTTTTGACAAACGTGGGTGAGGAGAGTGCTCCGTTTCCACCACTACAACAGCTAGATGTGTCATTAGATCAAGCATTCAAGGTCAGACGGTCATTTGTCCCTAACAAGCCAGAAATGACTGAAATTGCATTTATTTTGTGGCTCTTGTGTGTATGTGCAAGCATGTTTGTGCAAACAGCTGAGGGGTTAAAAGTGACACAACATCAGCTTGTCTCTCGTTGAGGCAGCACAGCTGGTATCAATTCCAATATACAGCCAAGGCGATAAGCTGACCATCAACACACATGCACACAGTCGAGCAGATGGAAGCCACTGTTAAGGAAAGGTGTAATGCCAATTTTACTGTTGCAGTGGCACATGACCTCTGGGAGGACAATTTCTTAGAAAGAGATAGTCGGCATGCAGCCAACATTAAGTTTACTTAAAACCAGTCTTCATCGAAATTGAAGAAAGAGACATGGGAATCACATTTTGTCCTCAGTTCAAAGTCACTGACTCAATTAATCGAGACCACGGCTACTCTCAGTCCCAGTCGTTTGAAGGAGCATTGGGGAATTTCAATACAGTCAAAGAAGGGTTGAAGATGAACCTCAAAGTATCACTATCTTCTTTCCTAATTACAAACACAAATTAATACAAGGGAAATTGGGCTTAAAGCGATGTGAGTGAGTGAGGGGGTGATAAAAAGAAAAGTATTTTGCCCTGTTATCTAAGATAGCAATAATCAATGCTGAGTACAGGACAGGATATCGATGACTCCCTTGTACAGCCACCCCCTGTTGGTTTCAGCTCTAATCAATTCACACGAACATCAAAGAAGCCCTTCCCCATGACCATGCCTCTGTCGCTGAACTGGTATGAGTCCTTTCTGTCCACACATTACAGTGAAAAATGAAAAATTTGGAATGAAAGGCAGATTCTGAGGAAAGTGAAATTCATTTTTCCTCCAGGACTACAGCGTCGGTGAGTCCACTTGCCCAGGAGTCCTTTCGTTTTTTGGCCTCTGATGGTGAGTTTGGCCACACAATTATCCTCTGTGATTGGTTAAGGCTATTGCACAATCCAATAAAGTGGGATGAAACTTAAGACTCCTGTTTTACTGGCAAGCTGACAGCTACGGGCTCTGCTGTATAAACTGCACTGCTAAATTAATGTGATCATCTCCAACGTGAGGCAATTAGGTTCATTCACAGTCGCTGTCACACTATTTAAGGAAACTGAGTATCCTCTCATCCATCATGCCATCTATCTATCAGTCAACCCTTCATCCACCTATCAGATGAGGCAGAGCTTTGAAGTGGTGACCTTAAATGATGCATGATTAGTGCTGTGCTAAACAAAAGTGTTTCTTATATACAGGTACATACAAACAAAGAACCACATCTGGGGCAGTCTAAATCACTGTTCAAAGATCTTTTGAAATAAACACTTTGAGCAGGCTGTGGCACAACAGCAGGAAGTAACAGCTGTACACAATAACTTCTCTATAATTACTACAGACATATGCAACTTTGAAACACACAACAGTGGCCACCAAAAAAAGTTCCCTTACATCAGTAGTACTTAATATAAATGTCAGGGGATGTAGCTGGGAAATAAAATATCCCAGAAGGCAGTTCAGATGCAAAAACAAACTTTGATCGGTATATTTGGACAAATACACAAAGCAATGTTCCCACACAAACACACGTTGTTGTGTAGTGGCGTGCTGAGTGAGGGGCAGCTGTCAACCCAGGCCTTTGCTTTGAAAGCAACATGCCTATCTCTGCTGTCACTCTCAAACCTACAGAATGCTGGGTTCTAGACTAATCTGTACAAAGAATTCTCTGGTAGTCCAGGCAGGATCTTGTAAAAGCCATATGGAAATAAGGAAGATACAATTAGGAAGCTAATCTGTATAAGTTACAATAGAACACATCTTTATACAGGATTTCTCATGCTATACAGAAGGTCTTCGAAATCTGATGACAGGTAATGTTTTTATACGGTTATGATGACCTTGTGTCTATTGCTTTATTCACTCCGCACCTCTAAAACTGAAGTGTTGCAGTTTTTTTGTGAGGTTCTCCGGACTCATTATTTGATTTTCACATCCCCCCTGGTGTCTGCAGCAGAGCTGCGCTGTGTTGGCTGATGAGAGAGGTAGTGTTGCTTGAGGTTGGGCCAAAAAGAGAGTAAAGAGAATGTGAAGCCAAAGCAAGGTGAGGCAGGGGAGCAAAATAGTTGGGTTACAAGAGTGAGGCTTCAACCAAGTCAGCATTTCTGTGTCTGCAAGTCTGGGGTTCCGTGTGTGTGTGTGTGTGTGTGTGTGTGTGTGTGTGTGTGTGTGTGTGTGTGTGCCTTAGAGACAGCGTTACAGGGGTTTTGGATTACTGCAGTAAAGTCTGAACGTCAATCTGTGAGCCCTCACCTTTTCTCCTTCAGTGCTATTGTTCTGTCAACATACAGTAAAGGCTTGGCCTTTTGCTCCTTGTCGTAGTCTTAACTGCAGCAGCACAAGCTTCTCTCTCTCAAAGCCTTGCTCTTCTGTCTGTTATCAGCATAGCAGGCTTGGAGAACGGACCTCTAGAGACATTCAGTCCCAGAGGGAGAAAGAAACAACAATGTGACAATGCTGCAGCATGTTGAGACAATAAGCCAAAGGACCCTGTATCCACCCCATGTCAGCTGGGAGTATGTTTACGTGTGTGTGCACTTATTGATATGGGGGAAATGCATGTGCCTGTGCAGGGCAGAGAAGGGTGAAGGAAAAGGAAAAAGGAGCAAACTGAACATAAGGCTCTTGGATGCTTGAAGGGCACTGCATATTCTTTGCCGACACCAATTTATAGATTTTATGCAAAACAAGTCTACACTCATTTTATGGCAGAAAATCACTGGGTGGTGCATAATTCAGAGATGTACACTCAGAGGAATAGTTCAACATTTTGGGAAATATGCTTACTCTCTTTTTTTCTGAGAGTTAGATGAGGGGATCGATTCCACTCTCATATCTGGATGAAGCTACAACCAGGAAACGATTAGCTTAGCTTAGCATAAAGACTGGAAGCAGGGGGGAGCTAGCCTACCTATGTAGCCTACACCTCTCAAGCTCAGGAATTAACAATGTATATCTTATGATGGTGTAAGAACGTCAAGTTGGGGTTTCACAAAATGTACACGTTTGAACTATTGGCAAGGTGATCTCAAATCAGCTATTAGCTATTTTTATGCTAAGCTAACAGGCTCCTCTAGCACAAGATGATTAATCACTAATCAGTTTAAGAAATAACTGAAGATTACAGTAATGAAATTATGAACTTGATGAAGACTGACTCCCTGTTACTGAGTGTGATTATTCCTATGTTCCCAAGGTCCAATGTACCCAGGGCATGTGTGTCTGTATTGATATAAACTCACATAATAAGAGATTGGTAAGGCCCATCATTCTGTTTCAACTGAAAAAGAACGGAGGGAGACGGATGTTTGAAATGCCTTTTTTGAATGGAAAAAATCTGTTCCGCAACTGTGGAGATAAAAAGGTCAAAAGTCAAGAAAACTGCCTTGCCTGTAAAATAGAGGCGTATTGAGTAATAGGCTGTGGGTGTTATATTTCATCATATTTACCCAGGGAAACATATATTGAACATTTGACCTTGGGAATTACATCGCTGAGAACATACAACAGTTTGTAAGGTGAAAGAGCAGTGTGTTAAATAAAGGGAATATTGAGCTGGGGAACATAGGACCCTGGGATCAAAGAGCTGAACATAGATAAGCTTCCTATAGTTCCTACTGAGCCACATGAGATTTGAGGAAGGTGAGAAAAGACAGCACCATATCTCACAAAAAAACAACACAGGAAATTCCTGCATGCTAGAATGCCCTTTTTGTCATTCACAAAAAGAACCAGCAAAGAAATTGATTATGGCATTCTTGAATTATTACCTCTAAAATGGAAAGTGAATTAAAGAGCTACCACAGTCTCCACACCACTCCGGGAATGTGTATCTACTTTCACTTAATTTCATCATCCCTCTATGTGGGTCCATTTAAAAATCAAATATTTTCTTATTACTTGTGGGAAGTCTCTCTCTCTCACACACACACACACGCCGACTGCTTTCAAGGTTACACCGGAGTTCTTCAGTCGTTCACAACACATTTGCATCAAACCACCAGCCAACAGCTGCCAATTAACAAACAGCCTCTCAGTTAATACACACATGTCACTGCCAATTAGGGTGTCAGGTGATCTCTCTAACAACAGAATGGTGCGACACACTCAAACCCAACCACTATACTCGGAGGAGGAGGAGGAGAGCTGATTTAGGGGTAAGGAAAACCGCAAATAACAGCAATGTTTTACAAAGGGAGGACTGAATTGGACGAGAGGGAACAGTGCAGTCAAGAGGGAACGTTCTGTGCCAGGAACAAGGCTTTCCGGATTAGCTCTGCCATGCAGTTACAAGAGTAGAAATAGTGGTTGGCTAGATGAGGCCTGACAGACAAAAACTCAAAATGCAATACGTACATCATGCAGCAGCACAGCTTTTATGAGCAGAATAACACTGATGCACACAATGCACATGCAGACATGTTCCAAGTATGCATAGTATATTTTAAACATTGTGTTTGTATTCACACAAACAAATTACTATTAAAATGTGCTTGTTGTACAAGCATGGATATTCCTAATTAAAGTCCAATATCAAAATGAAAGAGAATCATTTTAATAAATAAACTGTCAGGGGAAGCTTTGGAGCAGGAACAGATGACAGCAGGATTACCACATACATACAGTACAAGCAGGCGCAAATTATCCCTCTCCCCCTGCTATCTTGTACACACATGGACATCCATGCGTGCATGCACACACATAATTTCTTTCATGCAGTAACACAAAATTGAACTATTCATTATTGTCAAGCATGAAAACAGCTAAGTGCAGGCAGGGTAATGAGAATGTATTAATGTCCACTAGATGGCACCCTCTTCCCTTTCATTTCCAATTTTGCTTCCCATTCCTCAGCCGACTCTCTGTGGGATGAAGATGCACTATAAATACTGAGCTAAGATAAAAGGCACTTACTTTACTTACATCAAATTTATTTGAAAAATAAACACCCAATTGATTACCAGTTATGCATATCACAAACCTAACCATCTGAAATATATTCATTTTAACCTTGGGGATGATGGAAATCGATAGTTGCCATATAGCTGAAAAGATCTGCCACCTACCTATGTTGAATTTTCCATATAGGCTCCAACACTATGTCTTGGTGTTGTAGGACGAGACTCTTGGGGGCTTCTATCAGCAAGAATTTATCAATTAACCGATCAATCAGTAGCACTTAGATTGTGGGAGGTGTATCCAGCATGCCTCGAGTCATACGATCAATACAGTGACCTTCAGGAAAACAAAAGATTTGCAGAAAATAATCAAGCATACAAAGCAACAAACAGCCCAACATTGCAACTGAGATGGCTTGACATTCCCAAAAATGCACACAGCCAGTAAAATGTATTATATATTTATTATTATTTTGTGAGTGTACAGTGGCTCTGTTAATACAGGTCATAAATGAAAGATGAAAGATATACTGTAGATGTGTGCTAAATAAGAATATTTTTCAAATATGACACGGCATACAGTATAAATGTTTTAGAAGTATAAACACATTTGGAAAAAAACTTTAAAAAACATTGAAAACATTAACTTTTTAGAGTTCTTTGTTTCATATTTCAAGACACAAGCAAAGGGCAATAGCACTTTGCTCTAAATCGGATGCAGCAACAATCTTTTGGTCAGGTATCATCAAATGCAGGCTATGATGTTGTGTTTAATCAAAGATTCTTCAGTGTTCGGACTTGTTGAGGGGTCTGCTGAGGAGAACTGAGACTGGAACTTAGTGCCAATGACAATCATTTCTTCTTGCCAGCACTCTTGGCACGTTTGTTGGGCTGCTGGGTGGCAGCAGAGGTGGGGTTTTGTTTTTCTAGAACTGCTTGCTGGGCCTCCTCCAGAGCTTGTTTCTCTTCCTGTTCCTTTTTCACAGCCGCCATCTGATGGCTACTAAATGCCTTGCAAGCTTCAAAGAATTTCTTACATTGCTGGCACGAGCCTGCCTGAAAACAGGACAGAGAGGTAAAAAGAAAGAAGAGACAGAATGATATCTTTCCAACTCTCTTGTACTTACTGATCATTATTACTGTCTACATCTACACTTTTAGACCCCACACAGTCTTCTCTCTGTCTTGACTGACCTGCATGTTCTCATACATCTCCAGCTGGTGTCTCATTAGCTCCTTCCTGTTGAGCTTCTGCTGTTTCTGATGCTCCAGCACAATGTCTCGGACCAACCGATAAGTCTGGATCTTTTCAAAGCACTCTCTCTGCCGGATCTCCTCTATCCGTGTGTCCATCAGAGCTGGAAAATCCTTTTGGCGTCTACGAACGTACACAAGGACTTGATACAATTTGTATGTAGCTTAAAGGAGCAGTGTGTTGGAATTAGGGGGATCAGTTAGCAGGAAGGTTTTTATTAATGTGTAATCACCTCAAACTAAGAGAAACTTAGAAATCTGCATAGGGAGCAAGTAATCTAAACACTATTTCTAGAGAGGGCCTTTTGCATTTTTACATTACTCAAAGGCCACCATCCATCACTCTTGGAAAGGGAGAGGTGAGGAGAGGAGGATCAGTTGATTGTAATATGCGACCTCACCACTAGATGCCACTTAATCCTTGACACTGGTCCTTTAATTAACTGACAGGCGCTGATACCTTTTACACTTACACAATATTGTCTCTAACCAGAATGGTAATGCTGGATGGTTCCTATTGCTCAGAGGATGTCTTGAGCATTTGCTATGAATAAATAGTTCTGTGTAATATGTTCTTCTATATTTGCACGTATAAGCACAACACCTGATCTGTCTGTACTTGCCCACTGCACACAACCGACTGGTGACAAAATCTGCACTCATTCATTGTGTATTGGAAGCAACCAATTTGTTGCACAAAGCATGCTGGGATACCTAGCGTGCGGACCAATCTGGAGGTGTGACAAGAGGGGGAGGAATTCAAACAGCCACAAGTGACAGGCTGAGCAGAGGGAACACGAGTTTAACAACGTGGTCATGTGCAGTGGGAAAGCACTGTGTGGCCGCACACGGCACTGTTACGCTTATGTGTAGGCAGGAATACAGTTCTACGGTTCTATGGTTTAGAAAATGTAGTCCCAAAGATAAGTACTGTCTGATGGCAAGGTAAAGCAGTGAAAATATCTAAGATATAGTGTGTGTACTGATATAGATAATTTTAACCAGAATGTTAATGCTGGATGGTTTCTATGGCTCAGAGGACGTCTTGAGCATTTGCTATGAATAAATGGTGTTGTGTAATATGTTCAAATCCATCAAATTCTGAAGGGAATATTTTCAGGATCAAATATTAAACAAATATCAGCTCAAGTTATCTAAAATGTTATAAAATTCTACCAAATCTGACATATATTTGACGTCTATTTTGCGAGATGGGACAACTGAATGTTGACACAGGCATGCTGAATAAAAATGGAAATGTGGCAGATAAATTCAGAGATAGGCAGGATAAATGATAGACACACAGTAACATCTTTTATCTCATATCCCAAGTTGTATCCAGATTGATATCTGTGAAGTCTATTTGGTTCTGGTTGTAATCACCGTATTTGGACATTTCTCTGTTAAGAATGAATTGTTCAACTGTGTGTGTAGAAAAAGAAGAGGCATACAGAGACTGAATGAGTGAAGCCGTTAAGTGAAGTGAAGTCAGTCAACGTTTATAAAAGAAAAATGACTGGGAGTATCCCTGAGGTGTACACACACACACACACACACACACACACACACACACACACACACACACACACACACACACACACACACACACACACACACACACACACACACACACACACACACACACACACACACACACACACACACACACACACACACACACACACACACACACACACACACACAGAGGCTGTTATGCATGAACCTATCAAACTCACACCGATGGGCATGAATCTAAAGCAGTAAAAAAGGCTCTGTAGTGTGCCTTTGTGTGAAAATGGTGTATTGCAGACTAATCACACTCCCCTAATAGACTATTCCTCTGGATCTCTCTCTCAGCTCAGATTGCAGGCCATACTGTCAGCAGCCCCCCCAAACATGAAACAATTTAAGTATTGTGTCAGTACTTAAATGCTTTTCAGTTGGTTTTATTTTCATATAACATGAAGACTAATGAACACTGGTGTCCATTTGGTAGGTTTGTTCTTGAGGTTGTTTATAGAGAACATTTGATAATTTATTCATTTATTATCCTTTCACATTTTATGTGTCCTTTTTCTATGTACCCCTTCTCTTAATGTTTCTACATTACACAGTAAACATCCGTGTCCTCTGGAGCCCATGCATTGCCCTTTCAGGCTAGCCGAAGTGTATAGCCTTGAAACACTGCTGTTCACAGCACCAATGGGAGCAAAGGTCACAAACACAGCACAGGAAATCACTAGCATTGTCCTGCAGACACTGTATGAACCAATCTGCTGAGGATACAGATGTTGGTATAACGAGCAATATAACATGCACACAATCCTCTAATGCAACCAGGCCTCAGGTTTGTGAGCTTATTTCATGCTCAAAGTATAGTGTGGCTAAATTATAGCATGGAGCTATGATCTGCTTCAATCATCATTCTATCTTTTTATTGAGCTGTCTGAAAAAAGATATATATATAATAATAATAATAATAAAAAAATAATAATTCTAAAAAGTTGGTAGTATAATGTGTGTAGAAGCGGCAGAGCACCTGATATAAGGAGTGAAGTCCATGGCAGGAGAGGAGCATGAGGCATCAGTCAGTTTTTGAGTAGAAGGACTGCTGGAAGTGCCAGGACTAGATCCGGAAGCAGCTGTCAAAGAGCAGAAGAAACAGAAAGTGCTCAAATACATATGTATATGTAAGTGTGTGTGTGTGTGTGTGTGTGTGTGTGTGTGTGTGTGTGTGTGTGTGTGTGTGTGTGTGTGTGTGTGTGTGTGTGTGTGTGTGTGTGTGTGTGTGTGTGTGTGTGTGTGTGTGTGTGTGTGTGTGTGTGTGTGTGTGTGTGTGTGTGTGTGTGTGTGTGTGTGTGTGTGTGTGTGTGTGTGTGTGTCAGGAGTATGGTACCTGGCTCTAAACTCTCTGCTTCTTCTGAAGTCGTTTCATCACCGGCTTGTTGTTTGAGTTCATTGCGAAATTTGAGACGAGAGTGTAAAGCCTAAAAGACAGCAACACATTGTGTCTGAGTTTGAGAATAGTATTTAAAGGGATATTTCGGGTACTTAGAATATTTACATTTTCTCAACCATATAACTTCTATATTTCCACGTATAAGCACAACATCTGATCTGTCTGTACTTGCCCAGAGCACACAACTGACTGGTGACAAAATCTGCACTCATTCATTGTGTATTGGAAGCAACCAATTTGTTGCACAAAGCATGCTGGGATACCTAGCGTGCGGACCAATCTGGAGGTGTGACAAGAGGGCGAGGAATTCAAAAGGCCACAAGTGACAGGCTGTGCAGAGAGAACACGAGTTTAACAATGTGGTCATGTGCAGTGGGAAGGCACTGTGTGGCCGCACACGGCACTGTTAAGCTTAGGTGTACGGAGGAATACAGTGCTATAGTTCTATGCTTTAGAAAATGTAGTCCCAAAGATAAGTACTGTCTGATGGCAAGGTAAAGCAGTGAAAATATCCTAGATATAGTGTGTGTACTGATATAGATCATTTTAGGATGAGCCTTTTTTGGGCGGTTAAACTGTGTTTTTGCTGCTGCCCCCATTCACAGCTGTACATTGCTTAGCTCCTGTATCAGGACTCTTGTCTGCTTCACCAAACTGGGGTCATGCCAACCATCATTTACTTAAGATTATACACTGACCTCTCGACCTCTTCAAAATACCCAAAATATCCCATTATACACATTTTCTAAATCATACTTCACATTTCGGAGAGATCACGTTGGAAACATTTTAAAAAGGAGTTACATTAAATCACCATTACACAACTTCTGAGTTACCTTGGCGCAGCGACCAGATTCAGCCATTTCCCAGGCTTTTTTAATGGCTTTAATCTGGTCCATTCTCTCCGTGTCCTTCATCACCTCGATGCTCTCTGCCTTGCTCTTGTCAATGACCACACGTAGAGACCAGTTCGCCTTAGTTAGGTCAAGGCACTGCACAAACATGTACAAACACAAACATCTTAGTTGAAGGTCACCATGGCACGATACATTATGTCTCTTTCAGTGAGCCACTCAGACAGTCTGGTTCACAGCCAGCCAGGATTAAAGGTCCTGTTCAGCTGTTGTGTCTTCATTGTAAATAATAGATAATTTTTAGCTCATTTATTCAGAGATCATCATGTCCTCTACCCTCACCAATGTTGTGCTGCCAGTGCTGACAAAAAATATCTAAAATGAAAATATATTGATGGGGACCACTATTCTGAAAACTTACCTTTCATATTCCATCGTCTTTAGGCTTTAAACTGTAGTGCAGTAGAGAATAAAAGGAACTCATTACGTGGAACACAAGGACTTTTCAAGCAGCTGTGCCTCTGATTACTAAAGCAAGCCCATAATACTGAGAGTTATACACCATGAGATTATAGTGTGTGAGAAGAATCCCTTAATCAGTGTAAATACTGGAAGTTTTGGGATTCGGATGATCCCAGTCTCTCTTTGTTAGCATTTCAGAGTCAGCCGACCCCCATCGATGAAATATGTAAATATTGACCTGCTTGATATAACAAACTAAAAAAAAATGATAAAAGAGATGTCAGGATTGAGTTTAACAACAATTTCATTATATCTGAATGGGAATCAGTGAAGAGGAGTGAAGTGTGCACTCAACTCCTCTCAAAAAGGAAAATATTACTTTTGCTAATATTTACTTGAAAACAAATGACAAGTACCATTAACGTTATTAAAAAGATCAATTCTTAAATATTTTTCAGCACCACATGCTTCAAAACAATCGAGTATACACATTTGATAGTATAAACATTTTTTTGTTGGTTTTCTTTAAATGAAAAGCAGATCTACAATCAGATTTTCAGCCCAAGTCTGCACAAATCAAACAACTGGGCAGAAAATCAACTGTGTGTATGTATGTGTTCATTGATTGAAAAAGAAAGAAGTGGAAAGAAGTGCAGTGGTATTGAAAGAGGCATTGAGTATATTTGTTTTATATTAGTATTGCATTGAAGTTTAAAGTTCTAGTATCGGGACAACCTTAAGTAGCCCTGAACCTTGTCCTAATATGGGAGAATGTGAAAAATACACGTTTGGAAAAAAAATAAGCACTTATGTAAAGATACAAAAGCAGTGCCTGGCTTTTAGTTTGAGTGAAGACTGGCTATTGCATTGACCTTGCTAGAACTTGTTTAATGAATGGTTTCCATATGCAGCACTGTATTATTATCATTATTATTATTATTATTGCCTCTTGCAATCAAATAACAATATCCAATCCAATAAAAGCTAATGTAATGCAACAGTTATTTGAAAATGCAATTTGGCAGCTATGATGAAAAGCTTTTCTGAAGTATCATAGCTACACAGTGATCACTGGTAATCAGCGAAAATATTATACTTTAAAATCTCACTTCTGATCATATGAAATATATATATATATATATATATATATATATATATATATATTTAGATAGAATACACACATGGTGTTTTAAATCTGTGGTGTAGTGAACTATTACCGTTTTCTGCCTGGAGCCAGATTTAGAGTTGGCAGCTGGTTTCCCCTTCTCCTTGTCACCTTGCCCTTTGCGGTTGGCTTTGGGAGTGTCAGATTTGTGCCCATGATGTGTATCAGTGGTGGATGAACGGTCCAAGTCCTCAAGCTTGTATACTACATTTTGCAAACAGAGATTAGGTAGATATTATCACTATATACCGCACAATGTCAGCAGTGTACCTATGTGATCAATATTGGCAACTTAGTGTTCATGACTATGTCATGTAAAAGCATGACATATCAATTCAATAAAAATTCTACATTTTCATTTTCAGCATGCCTACATATTCTGAAGTCGACATGTCTTTGATGAGCATACAGTATATGTATTTTAACATTACAGTAAGTAACGATAGAATATGGAAACTATGGATACCTGAGAAAATTGTCCTTACATTTCTACAAAATTAACATCTCTTCGCCAAAATTATTAAGATCAATTTAACTATATTGTGAAAGGCTAAAACATTTCCTTTGTCAACACATACCATGTCTATTAATGCACATTAATCTTACCAATGAACCTCAGCTGTTCACATTTTACTCATTACAATTAAAGCTTGTGTGATAAAAAGGGAAGACACTGCATGTGTTGTGTTTTTGCATGTGTGCTAGATGGCACTGTTGCGCTTTGTAGCTACAGTGAACACAACCCCCAGCTTTGATGAAGCATTAACTATGAGTCCCACTCCTCTGAAATTGAGAGGGGTAATAATCCATCATTTAGCTGACACCTAGCCATTCTGCCTGAACATCTTTGGAACATGCTCATTGAGTTGCTCTTATCTCAAGTCATACAGAAATTCAATGTTCAAATTTATCAATCTGTCTTGTAATTTCAGGCTGATACATGTATTGAAAACAGATTTTCAGCTGGCTAAACTTCAATAGAATGTATCTTTTTTGTTCACTAAGAGCCTAAAAGGATCATTGTTTAGATACTAAAATGTGGCTCAGTAAAGAAAACGTTAAGGAGGTGGCAAGGAAACGAAAGGGCACACAACTACATGTACTACTCTAACTGTATATACTGGGGTTTAATGCAGAGATGGTAAATGTGCATTCATTAAACATGTGCAGTTCAGTATTTTGACTGTAGCTTGTTAAACAGCTTGTTAAAGCAGTTTCTAAGCTTGCCATGGCATGTACTGTGGTGCGTGTGTATCCATGTAGCATGTAAGGAGCATGATCAAGGGCACAGCCTCACCACTGAGACAGAGTTAAACTGGGTGAAATTAATTCACTTTCCTGCTGAGATATTTCCCAGGGCACCAGGGGGCAAGAGCCAACTTCATTTGACTTCCCATTGACCCACTTTCACAAGCTTATTGGAAAACCACAGGAGGTTTGTGTGGACACTGGCCTATACATACACATATGGACAAACCCAATCAACGATGAAAAAAAAACCTTAACATGCTCATATACATCTATGAACAGAGAGCACATGCAATAAACTAGATGAACACACAGCATATCTAAGCAGTAACAAATCATTGCAGTAATACTCGCACATGACCATTACTGTAATAAATATGTCAACAGAGGTTTCTCTCCCTTAGTCAAAATAGATCCATTATCTGGATATTTGGCTTGTTAGTTTATAAATGTGCGCATGCACGCACGCACACGCATGCACACGCACACACACACACACACACACACACACACAATCATCTTCCTCTGACTTCATGCCATGCAAACAGAGTGGGTAAATAAATATGGGCTTTTGTCAGAAGCAACAGAGAGAATAGAATGAGAATTCAATGACAGCAGGCTGGCCTTTTTTCTTCAGGCTGTCATGCAAATTGTCACCCATGCAGCACCTCTTTCACATCAACATCCAACCGTGTCACAATTAATTCATCCCATCAGAATTTTTAAGAAGCCTCTGCAAATTTCAGAGCCCTGATTTTTCAATTGATCCATTTTGTGCAGCATGATTAAAGGCAGAGAAGCAGAGTTGGTGGCAGAGGACAGGATTATTGCTTCAGCCGACGACCAATGGGCACAAAAAATCACACTCTGTGATCTGCAAAAGCAGCTGTATTCATTTGGCTTTCATTAGGCTTGTGATTAACAGGCCTGTGGCTAGCAGAAGCAAAGAACACACAGCGTCTGCCTTGGCTTCTGACACTGCCTACTGAGTATCTTCCATATTTCACACTGAACACAAAAATAAGCTGTACAAAAAAAAAACATGAAGGCCATATTAGAAAGGCTAAAATGAAAACTTTTAAATGCAAAAATAAAAATGCTTCATGACTCATAACGATATTTGGGGATATCAGAGCTTTGCATAACGCAACGGATGACCAAGATTCATGTTACTTTACAAAAGTAACTAAATATATTTTTATGTTTTCAAGGAGAGCAAAAAAAGAACAAATGTGACTTTCTTTCCCATTTTTCCCTCAGGCGAGTCAGCATAGCTGACTGATGCCGGGTTTGTGCTTGTCTTACGTATGTACCTCTCATTTCATTCTTCTCCAAGTCCATGAGCATATGGACAAAGGCTAGCTGAGATTCATCCAAATTCCAGCTCTTATGAAGCACCTCTGCCTGCACCACATACTTATGATCCTGTGAAACACAAGCAAAGACAGTACAAAACCCACATCTGATTTTAAACATGCAATGGTCTTTTTTCACAGTAAAAAAGGCATATACAGCATAATGCATGTGGCACACAAGATAAATAAATGAATAGCTGACTTGAGATGAATGCTTATTAGTATTTTTTGAATATACAGCTGTAAACAGTACTAGTGCTGATGATTCAGAGAGAGATGCAGAGATCTTAAACAACTAGAAATTTTGTTTTTGCTCTTCTCTGCCCTCTGTCAGAAGCACATGCTTGGCACAAAGGGAGAGAAGAGAGGCAGAGGGTGTGTAAGCCAAGATTATATCAGGGGTGGCAACTCCCACATCCATCTCACTGAACAGAAAATATGGAATTTAAAAAAAAAAACAAGATGAGACTCAAATATAACAATAGAGACAGAAATATTCTACAAAAAACATTCAGCATGTATATTAATTTGTCCAATGTTATGCTTATAGTTGAAATAAAGCCCAAAAAAATACAGCCTGAAGCAGGTAATCGTGTAATCACAAATTCCTGAAACACCATTGTACATCTCTATAAATAAAATGAAGGCCACATTGACATCAGCATGTTTGTTTTTTCATGTGTTTACATGTGTCAAACAAATTATACTGTATATAATGAGCTTTTACCATTAACCTTCCATTACAGAGTAACAATAGCGCTGGTGCATCGAAAAACTTTCATCACTGACACTTTACCCTAAGCCTTGATCAGTGGTCTTAGTCCTGATCAACAGCTGTTTATTCTATGTGATCCGACATGATCTATCTCATGTCACTACACTCATGGGTTACTCAGGTGAAGAGACTTGATAAAGAGTATGTGTAACATATGCCGACTCTGACCAAAAACAAATTTGATAGGTCTATAGTGAAAAGACACCTATTTTATGTTAAAATGCTCCATGCAAAGCTGTAAGCGTAAAATGAATTGTATTTTTTTTAATGCGGTAAGCAGTTACTGAGGGAACATTAAAATGATTGGTCTTTCGCCGGAGTATAGTTGTTATCACTGACAGTCGCCAAAACAAAACAAATGAACGTTAGTTGATTTTCCTAGTTTTATGGGCACGCAGTACAATCAGTGTATTTTTTGTGTGTGTCTGATGGTTCACACAAAAAGTACACACTTTATACTTTTGCAGTCATCAAACTACGACAACAGGTCTGTTAAAAAGGGAATCTTCAGACAATCGAGTGACTCATAAATCATGCCCAAATCACTGCTCACTGCTGACAAGCACTGATAAGTAACACAGTAACAACAAACCACCCCTCCAGTTTCTGCTGCTTTCCTCTTGCAAATTTTGTCTGTGTAGGAATTAGTGCGTGGGTGTGTGCAAGTTCATGTGTGTGTGCCTGCAAGTAAGACGTTATGGGTATCTGGCAGGGAAAAATTGATATCAACGCAGGCAGCAAGTAAGCGGGTGAGAAAGACAAATGAAAAGCGAGATGCATGCTTGTGTGCCTGTGCAATCAGTAAAGTATTTGAGCAACAGCAGATACCACGCAGGCAGTTGTCAGAGATACTATAGTCTCTGTGGGAGGCTGATACTGGTCCAGAGAGAAGTCTGATTTCCCAGATGTGGCATTCTTCTCGTCTCTTTGCTGGGGAGTGTCGACCACTTTGACTCCCTTGTCCTGGGAGGGGAATCCCTTCTGGTTCTGGTTCTTCTCATCTGTGCAACGGGGGGCTGTAAGGGAAAAAGAGATATTGAATTCAGCCCATATCTGAAAGACAACAGGGGTGGTCAGTAATCTGTGCTTTTGTAATTTATGGAAGGATCACGTGAAAAGAGGCATACCTCAAGTTGGCATGGAAAAAAGGCCAGTTCAATATTACTTAAACGCTCAGTAAACCAAAAATATTTTCTTACTTACCATTAGTGGAATTCACACACATTTACATATGGAATTTCTTTTTCAAAGATATCTTTTTCTGCGATTTTTCCTCCATCCCAATGCAATGGGATTTTTTTATGGTGCTCAGGGCGTTAACCATAACATTTCGACATCTGGTAGAAACTGATTAAGATCCCAACCATATAGCCATAATGTTAGTGGTTTGATTCTGGCAGAGACCTCTGTTGCATGTCATACCCCTCTCTCTTTCCCTGCATTTCCTGTCTGTATACTGTATCTACGGTCTATCGAGTGGAGGCAAAATGCACCAAAATTATAATAGGATAAATAAAATAAAGATAATACAATAAAAAACAACAGCAATCTCTCTTATCAGAAACAGGGTTACTGTTACTCTGAATAATCCACAGAACACCCTGACATGTTTCACGCAACAAGTAGAACTAATCGATGAATCTCTCTGACTCTAACTTACATTTCTAAAAATAGAGGGAACACTGACTGAATTAGCGTTTGCAATTTAGAGGGCTTCTTTTAATGCCATGAAATGAGGAACACTCATACACATTTTGCGATTGAACCAGAACAGTAATACGGTGATCCATCACATAGAAATAATCCCAACGACTGGGACCCTATATATCTAACATTAAATTCTACCAATAGGATAAGTACAGTGGTGTCATGACAGGACCATTCTACAAAACAATTTGTAAATTAACCCTCTAGCCAAGAGGCGGTAACCTCAACTAATCACCAGCTTACATACTCCCACTCACTTCAAAATACTATCCTTAAAGTCCCTTTGCCCAAACATTAATCCCAGCTCACTAGTGACAAGTTACACAACTCGTAATGTTAAACCCAACAGCAAGCTATTTGGTGTTTGGGAAGAAGTACCAAGTACTTTAGTCTCATATTGACAGACTATCTCCAGATCTTCAGAGTGCAGTGTTAAAACTGCAGTATCGTCTGACTACAGTGACTTTTCATATCAGGATAGGGGGAAAAAAACCTGGCTTGTCTGTATTTCTTTAAACCAATCACAATTGTCTTAAGCAGAGCAGATGGTGCAGTTACAAAACGGATAGTGGAGATGGCTATCCCATCGTTGTGCATCCTGGAACCAGACTACGAGCACATTAGTGTAGCAGAGAACGGCCAAAACATAAGATTAAAACAGTAACATTACTTTAATATGTTTTTATATTTTAAAGCTAAGACTATCATAGAAAAGAAGATATATTGTACATGTAACTTAATGCCTCACCTTTGTTAGCCAGAAGGCAGAACACAGGAATAACTACATGGCCCTTGCCCGTGTTACTGGCCACCTCCTTTTCCTGGTCCAGAATGGACAGACGGATCAATACATCTGGATCGGAAGTCTGAAACTGAATTGTTGCTAGGACGTCTGCCGTCACCTGCACAAGGTAACTGTAGAAAGGTTTGAAATGATCGTGGGTACCATTCATCTCTCAGAGTATCTTGTGTTAGAAAATTGGGCTTTTTCAACAGCTTAGTATGTGCTCCTTGACTATTGTCACACCTTGTTTCAAATAATCAAAATCAAACATCTCAGATTCATATACAGTAGTGTAATTTTTTTATACACCCCAGCAACAGGGAATCTCAATTGACCAGTATAAATTTTATGATGATAATTCTACTTAACTCTCAAATAAATATATATCCCATAGATATCTTACCGACAGATGAGGTTTTTGTCATTGTTAATGTAATAATCCCTGAATTCCTTCACTGAGAATGTGTTGAGGGGAGTCTCTCTGGACAGTTTTGGAAGGGGTTCCCTTGAGCCAATCAAGCGCATCCTCCATTTGGCTCCAACAGGGGGTGATTCAGGTGTGACAGCCTCTGCTACAAAGGTATAACCAAGCTGGAACAGGAGATACAAAGAAAGAAGCCAACAACAAGTTTGTACCCTGTTTTAATCAAATCAGGCAAGAAACATTCCTAAAGTTAATCCAGTTATCATAGAAATAGGAAAGCTGGGAAAATATGCAAGTACATAAGGCTTGAAGTGCAAGAGCATTTATAGCATTTACACACCTTGTTGGGTTGATAGACATGGGTTGCTACTTTGTTGAAGACCATGTCCAGCTCCTCTCCTGTGTCGTTATTTATGACATGCAGCAGACAATTAGCGATTGGAGAGTAGACCTTTGGTACCAGCAGTATCTCCTGAGGAACCAGGAACACCTCTCTGCACAAACAACAAATATATCAGGTCTTTTCAACCAACATTTCATTCTGAAATGTAACGTTATAGAATATCTTAATTTCCATTAGTTTTACTGGCAGGAATGAGAAATAATTGCATTGCTTAAATACACACACACACACCTACCCACCTTTCATTAGAGGGTTAAATGATCTGTCACCGTGTTTTAACTCACTTTTGGATAGATAGTAACCTAAAAGGCAATTAAATACTGTAGATGAAAATCTTAAAGAGTATAACTTTAAGTAACAATGTTCTCTTACCTAAAGACCAAGACCCAGGAGTTGGCTGTGTCTTGAAGAGAGACGGAGTAATCGGCGAAGGTGAATCTGGTCCATTCATCCTGCTGACAGGGGTAGAGCGCTGCTTTCCTCTCCGGGTGGTCAATGATATACCTGTGCAGAGAACACAAAAGGGCAGATACATCCATCCATTCAGTATCTGCAACCACTTATCCTATTCAGGAGTTGATCCTAGCTGACATTGAACAAAGGCAGGGTACACTGTGCAAGTCGCCAGACTATCACAGGGCTGACAGATAAAGACAGACCATTATTCACTCTTGCTATACTACAAGCCCAATTTAGACTCAACAATTAGCAGAACCCGCATGTCTTTGGACTGTGGGAGGATGCCGGAGAACCTGGAGAAAACCTACACACTTTATGGGGGGAAAAAAACTTCACACAAAAGTGCCCAAGCCTGCCAGAGAATTAGAACCTGGAACCCTCTTGCTGTCAGTCGACATTTTTTTCTGCAGCAAGAACATTTAGAAACTTTTATTGGAAGTAATATTAAAACCACATATATATAGAAAAGACCATGATAAAATCTTTTATCAGAAAATAATTTACACAAACTTCTTACACAACTGATATAGTTGATTATGAGTCAAATCCAGTAATAATAAAAAAAAAGACTACATTGGAGGAAAGTACATACACTTCTTTAAAGTGGATGTCAGTTAAGAAAACCACATGCTCAAAGGCTCATAACACCCCACTAAACCCCACTCCACCCTCCACACACAAACTGACCAAGCTCTCAATGTTCATGCACACACATACTTCCCCAGGCAGCGGGTCATACGGCAGACGCCACTAGCTGATTGGAACGAGGAGAGGATAAACAGCAGATGGTACCACTGGGAAAAGATGGAACACAATGTGGAAAATGCTCCCTGCCTGGCTGCCACAACCAGGAGAGGGAGCAGATTCTTGACATGCGGTGCAACAGAGCGACTAAATGCAATACAATACACAGTACACAGCATTGGCAAATGACTGCGTGAGGAGTCCACATATTCTCTCATATAATGACGGTGTGAATAAATACCCGCTAGGTTAATGTGGTGTATGGTTCTTTGATGATGTGATTGCAATTCATACATTCTGTCCACATAATAATCATTAAGACTCATTAATATATTTTATTTACCGTAGCAAGAGGGCAGCATGTTTTTCAGGATCTGATTCAATTTTCGTCCACATGTCTAAAAGGATCTTAGATGCACTGAAGTTCTTCTTCATGCCTGAATGACATGAACACGCAGACACACAAAAAAAGTAGCCACCATTAAAGATGAAAGACAATCCATGTTGCTGTCAAACACATGAAAAAAATATTGTAGCTGACCTAGTTCAGGGTAGGAAACTGACATTGCATACCAAAAAATAGTTTTTTACTTCATTCAGTGAGAGGTGATAGGGGGAGTTTATTCACACCTTGACATTAACTATCACACTCATTTCACCAGATGGTTAACCACTCTGACAGGACAGAAAATTTTACAAAAGATGCAGTACTATGTGTTCATGAGAATGTGTGTGTCAGTAAGTCTGTGTTTGTGCATAGAAGTGGAAGAAATGCTCAGAAGAGACAGCTACATGATCGTCGTTTTCACATCTGACATGTAGCATAGGTCTCCCCGCATCCACTCAAAACCCCTGCCTCCCGAGTGCTCAGCTTTTTCTTTTTAAATGGCCACTTTTTCAAATTGATACAGCCATTATTGCGGGCCAAGGCAGGCTAGTGGCAGATACAGATCTCCGATCATCTTTACAACCAAAGAGAGGCAACAGACAGTAAAAGAGGCAGAAAGAAAAGAGTAGAAGGAGAACATAAATTGGAAAAGAGCAAAAAGGAAAATAGAGTTGTGGTAATGTATAAACAGATCTGCTGGGAGAGAAATAAGAAAAGTCAAATTATTTATTTTCTTTGAAGGAATGGCTTTTCAATGTGTAGTTAGACAGGCAGTGTTTTTAAAATAATGATTGGTATTTTGCCATGACTGTAAGTGCCACTCTGAAAGCTGCATTTTGTGCTTTGACAAGTAAATGAATAAAATTTGAGAGAACTTAACCCTGACAGGCCTATTCCTTCCATCGAAGCCAAGCTGTTCAGCCCGTGTATTTGTGTGTGTGTGTGTGTGTGTGTGTGTGTGTGTGTGTGTGTGTGTGTGTGTGTGTGTGTGTGTGTGTGTGTGTGTGTGTGTGTGTGTGTGTGTGTGTGTGTGTGTGTGTGTGTGTGTTTGTATGTGTGCTCATGCTAATGCCACAAAACCACCATCAGTATTTTTAAGGTTGCTGACAGATGGGTTCTGTAATGATGTGGATATTTGGATGTTTGGCATGCCCTTACCACATTTTCAAACAATAAAAAATTTACAAATTTTCATCAACACCATTTGATTTTTCCTGAGAGTGACTGTGTCATGTATTGTGTCTGGAGAAGACACATTTAGCTTCAGGTCCTAGCAATAAATAGAGGATGGCTGGGTAATGAAATGCTGCAAATAGTGCTGCACCTTCACAGTTAGATAGTTACCACCACTTCTGGAGAAAATTGGATATTAAAAATGATTTGAACTGAAATGTAGGGGGAAAAAACCTGTTTTTTGTGAACTGCAAAAGAATATAACTGGCAGTGAAACAGTACAATAAACAAAAAGAAAACACTAAAAAGCCCACTGATGAATCAATTTCACAATAAAAGCTGCTCAGTTCATTCATCCCTACAAGCTGTCCAGTGTTCCCAAGTCTTCTCTTCCCCGTACTGTATTTCACTTGCTGTCACTATTGAGACCTTTGGCTATTGATGCTGGAATGTGGCGTGTGTGCGTGTTTGTTTTCTACATGTGTGTGTATCCCCTCTGTGGCATCCCCTCATCTGTCACGGAGTGTTAGTAAGAGTGGCAGTCTCATCAATACATATTTGTGCCTCTGCTCAGAGGCTCAATATATGCCATTGGGCTTAATCAAACTGACTGTAAGGTTTTTTCTGTATGTGTTTTGGGGCACTAAATAATCTTCAAATCGAACTCAGATACTTAAATCAAAGGTGATATAGAAACCTGACCATGTTACTTAAATTTTATATATTTGTATGAGTGTGTTTACCTGGTTTTGAGGCATTAAAGATCTCTCGCACCAAGTGACCTTTGAATCCAGCCTGCAGAATGGTGACTGCCTTGACCTCCCTGTCTGTTGGCTCCCTGTCTCTCCAGCTATCTGGAGGCTTTAATTCTGCATTCACTTACGAGAGTAACAGCAGAAAATCACAAATCAATATTCAATACCAAACTATGAAAACTGTTAAATATGGTATAATAAGTGAAAGATTATAAAAACAACAGGAAATTGTTTTGAATAAGTTCATTGTAATCAGTTACTGTAGTTTTAGGTACATACTCACAAACATGTAAATGAGCAACATACAAGAATAACATACACACAAATTGCTCTTACATGTACGGAAGTGTTCTTTGGGGTGAGAGGCCAAGAGTGAAGGATCAGCTGTGAGGGCGAGTACAGCAAACCGCTCCTCCGATGTCAGCTTCCTGCCCAAAGCCTCACACAGCATGCCGTAAACTGCAGAGGTAAACACCTACACACAAACGCACAAGGGGTGTTAGCAGTTGTGAGCAGTTGAGTGTGTGAAGTTGCTTATTTTTCCAGGTATTTTTATTTTTGTAATTTGCATCCTCCTTAGTATGTGAGAATGACAGTTTATATGAGAGATCATTCATGTCCCTTCAAGACCAACCACTCTGTTCCTCAAGTAGGCAGGTGGTTGGACTCACATCATTCACATTTTTCAATAACGAGATAGGTCAGTGTGTATCATCCTCTTTCCCCCAGCAATAAAAATTTAAAGGCATTGATTTCAATGAACTCTCCAGCTTAACAGATATATTGTGTAAATACAAAACTTTGAAGTAATGCCGTATTTCAATTTTAAAAAACGTGTTTTTTTAGTATTTAAAAAAGGAGAAGAAGCAGCCCTTTAAAAAGCTTAAACAGGTATCCTTATAACAATAAGTATCAGCATAGTGCATAGTTAGTTTACATCAGTAAGCATCCTGATTGCGTGGTTAAGACAGGACCCCGAACAGAACTGATTATTGTCCATAGCAACTGAAAAACAACTGTGATTATTTGAAATTTCTAAAATCACAGCAAAGTGATGGCATTAGTGATTAAATACTTACACGTCCTCTTAACGTAACTCAAACTCAACTCAAAATACCTCAAAATGTCTGGTAAGGATTTCATGAGTAATATGAATGGTTATTTTTTTCTCACTCATCATTAAGTCAATGTCATGCTGATTAGTCAGTTGTAATATAAATTATGATTGAGACAATCTAAACTTGAGACTGCATCTATATGTAGCAACTGCCAATCAATTACAAAGGTAAAGTATAAGCAAGGTGAGCTGTTCACTGTATGTTCATCACAATCGTGTACCACCATAGAACCATAGTTTAATAAGCTACCTTGTGGTGTTTCCCTTTCCCCAGGGTGGTGGTGATGTTTTGGGGGCAGTGAGCCTCTTCTAGGGCTCTTCGGGCTGCTGGCTGGTCCTGCTCATCACTAAAGGAAGACACCAATCTGGACAGGGCCCTCAAGATGGACGAGGCCTGCTCAGTGAAACAAGCACTTTCCTGTTTAAAAGAGGAAAAGAGTAGGGAGGCATTCAAATTCGGTTTACTGGTGCAAATTAAACAGAATGCAAGTTATATAGAAGAGAAAAGCAGCCCACCTTAAAACCTTAATCAAAAATGTTAAAGCAGGAACAATTTCATCCTGTCCGTCTGTTTGTTCAATCAAGTTTTGTTCTGTACTGTTAACATTGGCATGAGATTGAACAGGTTGTATTTCTTTTGTTAGTGCTCCAACATATATTTTTGTTCCCTGATGTATTTGTTCCAACACATATCCAGATAAAAAATATCTAAAATATTCTCAAAAAATGTTATTGAGGATTGTGCAGCCTTGGTGGAGTAATTCATGCTCTGACTGCTGTCTGTTCATTTCGTTTAGTCATCACAATATTTCTCACTCACTCTATGCCTCTCCCAGAGCATTTTTGTTTTCATGTATTGTGACATATTAGCTTTTTATGAGCGAGGAAGTGACTTGGAGACTGAGAAGGAAAAGCAATATGCATATCACCCTGTATATTAGAAATGCACATGTAAAGGTGTAATTAACTTGTAGCAGCAAATTACTGAAATTAGTAGAAGTAAGATGGTATGGCTGTCGAAGGGCTATCAATTTATTTATTTCTCTAAATAAAATTAGCACCAGCCATCAGCCAAACATCAGTAAAATATGCAAGTGAATGCTAGATTTGCTTTACTCACCAGCCCCAAAACAAAACAAAACTATGGTAATTTATTCGGTGGCAGGTAGATTTTGTAATAAGCCAACCACATTGGCAAGTGGACAAAAACAAAAATTCCAACCCTGGTCTGTGTGTCTTAGACATAAAAAAAATATCATGTAAAGTCTTCTTTACTGCACATCAGTTCAGCTGTGGTAGACCCCTCAACTGGAAAATTGGCATCAACAGATGAGGTAAAAGGAAAATGTATATGAAACTTCATTATTCAGCAAAAAAAACTAAAACAAACAAAAAAGACAGTGTGTTTTAAAATTATTATCAATGTTAATTGAATTCCAACTGATAACCTAGGGCCTCAGCCACCTTGGTAAGGTGTGACATGATAGTTTCTTCATCCCCAAAGCTGAAAGGTATCTTGCTGCACAGGTGAACATGGTAGCCCAGCGCTGCCTTTGTGTAGAAGGACAGGACATGGCGCCTGGAACGGAGAGAAAGGAAATGGACTATTACGAAATGAATTATTGTTTCATTTTAAAAGATTTAAAGGTCTGCATAAATCAAGCTATCTTGAATTTCACAATAAAAAGGGCAGAGAAACAACAGTAGAGGAACAAAAACAAAGTTGTGGGTTTTTTCCTATAGTTTTAATTATATCACGATATCTCAGATTTATCTTGCGTCCTTTTGCGTTTCCTGACCCCAGGTTTGGCTCTTGACAACTAACCTTTTTTTCTTCATTGCAATTACCAAATAAAACAATGTATAAATATTAGGCTACTAAATTTATGAAACTAATAGTAAGGAGCACAGAGGTATTCCTTCACCAACTACCCCGTGGCTTCACAGTTTTAAATAATAATACTGCACAATCCGCAGGAAAATGAAAAAAATAAATTACTAGTCTTAATAGTTAAACTATGTTTCTGTCAACTAATACTGAATAGGTCAAACAGTCAGAAGTGCTGTAGCCTTACATCGTGTCTGCCAAGTGCCAAGCTGAGTTCACAGAGCCTGGTCAGGCATGAGCGAGTGGAACCCTACTTTCTTTTCCCCATTAGCTTTACATAATTCAGCAATCACAGTATAAGTAGGTGGATGAGCACTGAGGCGGGGTGGGCTAGTGCTGTAGAAGCAGTGGACAGTATACAAAAAAAAAAGATTGGAGAGAGAGAAAAGAAGGTGAAGAGTATGGGAGAGAAGAAATGAAGAAGAGACAAAGGGAAATGGAGTGGGGAAGTGAGGGAAATACACATAGGGAGAGAGAAACCCCTATTTAAAATGAATAGATAAGTACAGAACAGTTTGTTTAAAAAATGTAGAAGAAGAAAGGACACAGGGTCAGTGGAGAGACTAAAGAAAATAAAACAGGGAAAATACTGTGCTGCATACAGATGGGCTGACAGAGTCATATAAAGAGAAAAAGAGTGGAAGTGTTTTAAAAATAATAGTTGCCCAAAAGCACGGACATCTCAGCTATTCTATCTTGGAGAGAGTGTACTATGGGGCGTATGGACATGAGAACTTGAGTGCTATGTGTGTGATTATGGCTCAGTGGTAATTGCACTGCTGAATACCTGCACCTGACCCCAGAAACTAGGCCCTCTACTTCTAGGCCAAGTAGCACCCATTAATAGAGACTAGGACAGATGCTTTTTACTGCTTTTCAGAGCATCTGAGTTAGGCAGATATCCTCTGCTCACATTGAGTAGATCTCTGCATAGCTCTAAAACTCACAACAATAGGAGCTTTTCATCAAAAGCTCCTAAGGGTGCTGTGCAAAAAATGCATACATTTTGTACTGGAACAAGTTCCCATGATGGGAATTATAGCTACAACCTTGGCACCATTAGTGCCATGCTGACAAGTGCTTCAGGTACTTTAGGAAAAAAAGAAATGTGAAGAAATGTCAGAAGTGATGACATTTTGTTTGGATAAAAATCTAAATTGATTAGTTAAAATGGCAACTCAAATTAAAACATGATTTTCACGACTAATCACAAGTGTAAAGAAATGCCTAGTATAGTGTAGAAAATGTTATTAGCATTGCATGATAATGATGTTTTTACTAATAGATGCAAGAATCTACCATATCCAATATTACAACTATGAAATGTCATACTAAAGGATCTACTACTGTGGTAGTAGCTAATGGGGATCTTGATTATCATTAATGTTCATTACAGAGTCTGGGAACAATGATGTGTGACATCCTTGTCTGCTCATGAATTGGATCTAAGCTTTCAGTTTTGATCAATACTGTACACAGTTCTGAGAAATCATTAATTGTGTCCTACCCTGGGGGTAAGTTAAGCATGGCTCCTTTTGAGGAAGTGGTCTTGAGGGTGAGAACTGGCAGCTGAGAATGCAGACTTGTCCAGGAGTAGACCTGGGCGATGAGAACTGCGGACTTACACGCTGCTGACATTTCTTTTTCTATGAGGTGTTGGAGAGGGCAGAGATATGTGTATTAGTCACACATCACTGTGAAAGATCACAAACACAGTAGGTCACATTGATGAAATGTTCATACATTTCATTGTTTTCAATAAATATTTTATATATACTTTATATCCCAAAGGGTTATAGTGTAAAATTTGTGCATGCTTATGGAGTTATAATTGCTTTTAGAGACTTGTGTGTGTGTACACTGTAGATACATCCTTACTCTCCCCAGCTGTATCTCCCCAGAGAAGCAGAGCAGAGAAGCTGATGAGGAGCTGAGGAGGTTGCAGGCTGTCCACACACAGGTAGTGAGTGCCTCTCACCTCTGAACACTGGGGGGTGACACGCAGGCACGCATGCACGCACGCGCACACGCACACGCACACACATACACAACCACACACACACACACACACACACACACACACACACACACACACACACACACACACACACACACACACACACACACACACACACACACACACACACACACACACACACACACACACACACACACACACACACACACACACACACCTTGGTTATCAGTATGAAGACAGACAAGGAAAAGAACAAGTGAAAGAGAGAAAGAGCAGAAAGCCGC
Organism: Echiichthys vipera; assembly: GCF_963691815.1. Lineage (NCBI taxonomy): Eukaryota > Metazoa > Chordata > Actinopteri > Perciformes > Trachinidae > Echiichthys > Echiichthys vipera. The sequence goes on along the minus strand of NC_139844.1, from coordinate 16,197,774 downwards.
AGGGAAGGTTGATGGATAAACCGATAGAAGGGTGGCTTAGTGTGAGAGAAGCTGGAGGAAAGAGGGAAAGCAAAGGAGGTAAGTGAAAGAAATAAGAAGAAGTAGAAAAGAGCCCAGTGAGTTAAAGAAGAATTTAGTGGTGATGCTAAGACAGTGAATTAAGTTATAAGCGAACAAAGCAGGAGACAAAGAGAGGGTAGAAAAGAATGATAAGAACAAGAGAAGAGAGAGAATGCATACGTGTCAAGCATGACAAGAAGAGTCAGCAGTCTATACACACAAACGTGGAAATATACACACACAGACAAAAACTGTGCTACACACATGCACTGTCACTCTCACATGTGTGTTTATGTAATGCAAATGTCACAGACAGTTTACTTTGAAATCGGATTCATTAGTTTTAGAAAAGAGGCAGAGGAGCACCGACATCTATAAAAAGCCATGGACTACTTTTACCAGGCACCAAATCTGGCGTAATTTCTGTTGTTTGGGCCCCAGTGATGCAGCTCACAGTTAGATTTAAAGTGTATTTTAACATCCTCCTCATTACTTACAAAGCTTTACACAGCTTGCAATCGCTAGGTATCCATAAATTGCAGATCCCCAGGAAGCTAAGGCATATTTTGCTCTCTAGATAAATGACCTGTGCCTATAGTCAACTGCAGTAGCTTCAGACTCTGAAACAGACAGCCACTAAATGTTATGACAGCAAACCTTGTATTGGTCTTTAATGCATGGTTTGTTTTTGGCCTTGGAAATCATAGTTTGAAAAAAACACTATACAAAAGGTAAACTTAATAACTATTTACCAGATGCCAAATATTTTTCTAAACAGAGACAGGGGTTATGAATAACTGAGCCAACTCCATCTGTTGATTAAGCCTGTGAGATGTGGGTGAAAACTCTGTAATATCTGTATAGCTCTCTTGTCTGTCCTTGTTCTCATGGTAGGTTGTATTAGAGTGTCCCTGAAGATACAAAGTCCTGCCAATGGTTTTTCACTATTCCACTGATCTAGAGGTGGCAGTAAATTGCCAAGAAATGCAGAAATTCGCCATCAAAGACAGTGTAGATGTAGACTGCAAGACAAAACATAACTTGTTTGTGCAATATATCTCTACAGGTCATAAGTGTCATTCGTGGGTACTATTTACAGGATCATGTTCAATCACACATGGCAAATTGTGTGCTCATGTGCAATTGGTGCATGTGTGTGTTTCTGTGTGTTTGCATTTGTGTACTTCAGGGCTTGCTACAGTAGATGTCACAGAGAGGGATCCAGTCAAGCGTGTAGATGATCCGGTACAGCTGGTACCTGTTGCAGTTTTGGACAAGACCGTGCTCTGCAAACAACAACAGCTAAATTAATAACAATAATGCATAACCCATACTAATAGCAATAATGTGTCACAAACACATGTAAGAAAATAAATGCAAAGCTTAAAAGGCACCAGCACGGGAGACCAAACATGCAGAAATAAGTCATTGCGTTATTTTGTGAGACACACTATACCTTTAAATGAGATTTCTGGATGTGATGTGGGTAGATATGTGATTTATGGAACACCAAGAGAGTCCTGAAAGAAAAACACACATAAGAGCCAGTTATTTTTTAAAACTGTCATCTTTATCACACCATTTTTTAGGCCCCTCAACTATCACTTGGTCTAGGTTTCTCTCTTGGTACAGTTAATTTGCAACACATAAGTACATATTTGTGTCTGTGTGTGTGGCAGGATCCCAGTCTTGGCAGTCCGTCCTTTTTCCTTTTGTGCTTGTGTTTGTCTCCCTCTGTCTGTGGTTCCTTGTATGTGTCTCCCCTCTTTGTGTTTGTCTGTTGGAGACGGGAGGCGTGGTTCCGGACAAGCTGATCTCAATTCCACTAATCACCTCCCCAGCAGTATAAGAAGCCGGATGTGGGACACATTCGGTGCCGGATCGTTTCATCATCTACGCGGTATCGTGTTTCGTTTGTTGGCTCCACTTTGTGCTTTGAGATAGAAATTCCATTCGGTGTTTTCGATGTTCATTGTTTCTTTGTTTTTCTTTGTTTTAGTTACCTGTGATCCTGTTACCCTGTTTGCACCCCAGTCTGCTTGCCTACCACCCGCTCGTGTTTTTCCCGTGATTGTCTCGCTGTCGTTTGTTTCTTCACCTACACTGGACAAGCTCTGGATAGCTGCACCTTCACCTGGACCTCACTCCTTTTTCCCCTGCTTCCTTGACACTTTTGTACATAGTTATTTCATTAAAGACTCGTTTAAACCTGACTCTGTTTCCGTGCCTGCATTTGGGTCCCAGTTTTCTGTGTTGTTCCCAGTACCGTTCATGACAGTGTGTGTGCATGTGTGTCTCTCACTGAAAGCATTTAGCAAAGTCATCCAGGTCCACCCAGGTCTTCTGCAGGATAGGTTTGACAGGAGCTGAGAGTTCCTCAGTTACAGGTTCCTCCAATGCCGTTTTGGGCCAATCTGGGAGGGAGATTAGTTCATGATTAAAAATGTTGTTTATAAACATTTTTGCTGGGTTAGACATTTAGTAAGGTAGAAGGTTTCCAGTATACAGTCGCCTTGCTGAGAGATAGATGAGAAAGAAAAGTATTTTATTTCATATAATTTATTATTGTTAATATAAATCTTCAGCATCTTAACAAAGGAAACACAATTCCTTATCAATATGGGCAGCATCCCAGTTGACTGGGGCTTTTCACATCACACTTACTACCAAATAGATATGGAATTGCCGTGAAACCTCCCATTTCAAAATCCTGCGAGTAACAAAATGCCTTTCCTTTTAGTGACTCATAGCAAGTTATCCTAGACTCCAATCATTATCTTAAACACACTGAGCCGAATTGGCCAAACTCCCACATAATGGCAGTGTTAGTGCACATGCACATCCTTACTCCCACTCACTGACTCCCACTATCTCAAAGCATGCAGAGCAAAGTCATAGACATGAGCGCAGTGGCACACACTTCACCCAAAAAACGCACACATGCATACACACACACATTCACACATACAGTAGTTGCTCTGCCCCTAGGCTCTTCTCAAAGCGAGAAGTCTGATCAGAAAGCTGAGGCGGTGAGGGCTAGTGTCTCTGCTGCTGAGCAATGGTGGTCCGCTAACTCTAACTGCAGGTGTTACTAAGCAACTAAATGGGGGCAGAGAGAAGGCAGGGAACTGGCTAGTTGTCATAAGGCATATTTTCAGTCCCATCTTCTTACAAGTGTCTTGGCCAACCGACGGAAACGTGGAGAGACAGATGGAGGGAGTGGAGGCGAGAGATAGAATAACTTTTAATCGCATTAATTGGACTATGCTGCACAGATGCTGTTCAAGTCAACCAATAATGAAGACCTTCACTACATTCCTAATTTCCAATAAAACCGCATTAACCACAACTCCCCATTGTGGTAACCTAAAATCAAGTAATCAACTTCAAGTAAGGCAATATTGTGTGCAGATTTTCAACATGAATGCGGTGCCCAGCTTTTACCATTGGAGATGTCATCATTGTCCTTCTTCCTGTCCTCTGCAGTAACCTAAAAGGGACACACACACACGCACGCATGCACACACGCACGCACACACGCCACACACATACACACACACACACACACACACACAAAGAGAAAGTGGGAGAGACAGAGAAAGATAATGATTTAAGTAACTTTATTCTATCGGGTCATTAACTAAATACATTCACTTTCAAAACTCAGAGCAACAAATACTCAAAAATATCAAATAAATTAAAAGAGAGAGAGATGATAGGTGAGTTGCTGATAGAGTACTACCAATGTTGGTGGTGTTGAGCCATTCTCGCCGAACACCACAGGACACGAGACACAGTTTAATGTGACAAGGGCTACTCCACTCCTGCTAAAAACACCACCAGGGAATACCAGCTCTAATTTAATTAGACTATCAGTGACAGACGAGGAGTCGTTATGTTGTTTAGCATGTTACTTCTCTTAGAGGGGATTTACTCAACAGCTTTGATTTCATGCTCGTCTGCCCAACACAATAAAGAAATATAGCTAATGAGTCATTATCATATCCTTCATAAACTAAATTCTTCTGTCTGAGCAAGACACAAGATTTTGTGGTCTGGAAAAGGGCATCGCTGCTGCTTTGATAACAAAGCTAGATTCAAGTGCAAGAAGTGGAACACCTGTATCAACTAGCCAAAACCTTCCTCCAGGCCCCTTCATTTGAAGTGCTTTTTTCAAATGCTCCTTTGAGAAAAACCCTGGTGAATGTCCAACAGTTCTGAATAAGAATTATAGCTTTGTGTCATGTAACTTCAAAGCAAACCCCAGCCAAGACTCTCATGAGTCAGAGTGAGTAAGTGTCTGTGTGTGAATCACCACCTATTTGAATAAGTACCCAGAGACCCAGACAGACGGAAAGAGGCATTGTGATTGGGAGGCACACTTGACCTCCTCTCCACAACTACAGCAATGCTTTCACTGCAACAAAAAAAGTAAATGTGTGTGCTGTCACAAGAGTGTGCAAAACTGTGAGTCAAGCTCCAAGGCATGGTGTGTCCTGTCCACCCACAGCATGCCATTTATTAGATCGCTTACATGTGTGCAGTTAAAGGACACTGAGACTGATAGATTTTAAAAAGAAGGCTCCTTGGATTTAGAGCTGCTGCTGTTAGAGGAGAAAGCTATTTTTTCTGTGATCGAATCACAGTTATGCATTGATGGGTGGAAGGAGGTGCATTTCTTTAATCCCTCACTTTATGGGGCTTTATTTTACACAGCCAGAGTTAACTCTTTGCTCTTCAACAGAATCTCTCCACATTTCATATTTTCTCCTGAAGTGCACCCAAGTTTATACATGAAAAATATCAAATCAAATACTGCTAAAGACCTCTTTGAGGTAAATCACAGTTCACAGGTAGAAGGATATTCATTGATCTTAGAGCCCAGACTGGACTTTGGGAAGTGTAGTTCTCTAGTATAAGTAAACTGAAACCACAAAGGGGCTTTGGTGATTAACCACATTCCAATTGAGGGTATTAAGGACATCATGTGACACCAATTTCTTATATTCTAGGAGCTAGGCACAGAGGTTGGCCAGAGTTGACAGAAATAGAGGGAGGGGTTGAAACAGCAAAAAAAAACTTTTCACTTGATGTACAGTCACCTCAGCACGTGACCACCACGTGTTTGCGAAGAGCGGGAACACACACTAAGTAAAAACTTGGCACACACACACACATCAAACGACACATCAAATTAGCGTGTCCATACTGCCCTAGCCTAACCGCTCTATAACTGGTCACAGTTACACAAGAGGGCGATTAATATGAACTCTATTTTTTCTCTGTATGCTAGGAGTGAAGTGTAATAATGAACCCCCCAGGAGACGCAGACACTGATGGCTCACCATCTAATTGCACTGCTTTTTTCATCAGCACAGTACACGACCTCTCCCCGTATGAAACCCACGCTCCCCGTGCATCACCACCGCAATGCACTAGAGATTCTATTTTCCCATTCCTCTGTATCCTGCTCTGCTTCTTATCTCTCACTGTCCAACTGTCACCATCTCCCTATATTCAGTCCCCCTATTTTCCTATTGTGTACAGTTGTACCTCTTCATCCTTCCTCTCCATCTTTGTTTTAATCCTCATTTCTGGGTCTGTCTGTGTCTGTCTGTGTCCCTCTGCTGCTGCTCTAAACCCACCCTCCCTGTCTTCTTTCCCTCACTGGTTCTCTCTTTAGTGCAGATGTGCCCCTGGTCAGTGGTGGCCTGGCTGAGAGACAACCGAAGTGACTTTGAGACTCGGGGATGTCAGCCTTGTTGTCACTGACACACACAGCTACTCTGATGAGCCTTGAACTGCATACTTGCAGGGTAGAGAGAGGGGTGAAAGAGAAAAAAAAATAAAGAGGGAAATAACAAAAAGCAGCAGACGGCTGCTATCTTAGTTGTTGGACAAACAGCATTATGATGGGGTTTGCATTTTTTTATAAGCATTTGAATGACTTGGGGTTACCACAATTAACTGAGATTCAACAATAAGATGTTTCGTAAAATGTTGAACACACAGATGCTGAATGTAGAAATCCACTCTGTGCCCCAGCAGAGAGAAATTGTATGTACCTCTATTTTGTCTGTTTGGCCGTTTGGTGAGTTAGTGGTGCGTTCAGCTGCAGCTGGCTCAAGGACTTCTCTGTATTCAGTCTCCTCTCTCTCAGCAATGGACACCAGAGGGGATCCGTAAGAGCATTTCCTCTGAGCGCTTTGCTTGGCCTCTCTGACACACAAAGATACATTTATGCTACAGGTTATGTGGACATACAATACATGCATCATATCATAGTCATGACATACACAGCTCTCATCTCATGGTAACACATTTAGAAGCAATACACCATATCATCTGCAAATGAGTCATGCATGTCACATTATAGACATCAAACAACACCAGAACAGCAATTCTACTCTAACATTGCTTTGATGTGATTTTTTTTTTTAGCTTAAGAAATGTTGGCAAATATTTATTTTAGTGAGTATAGTACAGTAATAGTCAAGTGGGAAATCAACAAATCCATCCTTCTATCATGGTAGGCTTCAACCTTTAAAGTATGAAAAAGAAAAATGGCCATGTGGGATGGAGTATGGCGGGAAAGATATAGAGGCAAAGTAAGAAGATGAGGAAAAGACATAATGTAGTTTTTGCTCCCCAGACGGAGGATGTTTTCTTGCTTTACTTCCTCTACAGTGCGGTCAGAGCAGAGGTTAGCTATAGAAAAGTAAAAATACCATTTAAACAATACCATACAGTTAAATGAGCAGAACGACAGAAAACACTCATCTCGTTGCATTTCTCAGCTTCAGATCATCTAAGTGTACATACAGCTCTGAGATCGGCCCAACGCTGCTCTTGACACGGTAGGAGAGAAAAGGGCTGGCAACTTCAATGAACTGCTCTGGTTTTGACAAAGGAAATTCTACAAAAAGAGAAGAAAAAACCTCACACATCATGCCAATACTGTTTTATCCACTCTCTGACTTCTACTGCATTTTTTGCCTCACCCAGAGATCAGCTGATGTCAGATATGCCCGAGCCAGCAGCTATTTTCATTACAGAAATATTGCAGATATCCTCCTCCTTTTTTTATTTCAACATGCGGTACTGTATGCCCTCTGTACTGCAGGTTCTAAATCTCCTGCATTAGCAATTGCTTTTCTTTCTAGTCATATTTATTTATGAAACTCACCTACACTATCAAATCATTTTTGCTTTTCTATTTGTTTGATATCCTCCCCTGCATCCCCCTCCTGGTTAACCCCTCACCACCCTTTATTCCAAACTTGATTTTAACATTTTTTATTTCAAGCCTCGTTCCCTGTCTCTTACGCACTCCGTGGTTCATCTGTGACCACAATCTCCTTCCGCTGGCGGATTAGTTTCCATTGGGGTACAGGTGCAGGTTTGGGTGGTGCCTCCAGCGGACACGCCCGGGTTCTGGTCAACAGGACAATGTGGCTGTACAGCGAGGAGAGACCGTATTGACGAAGAAACTCGGAGGAATTAGCCTGTGTGCCCGCATAGAGAAAAACGCACAGAAATAAACACACGTGCACTAGTCACTCACAAACATTTAGAAATGCCATTTAAAATGTATTCTCCAAAACCTAGAATTACTGTCACCTGTAACCAAATTTCAAGTCAAACTGTCAAAGGGGGATTTTGACCCAAGATCAAAGAGTGGAGGTGATAGAACACCCCCAACACAGAATAATCCTGTCCACCAATTAGCCTTAGTATGGGTGTAAATAATACAACAAGTTAAGCCTGTTGAGGCGAAGCATCCAAATAGAACACACCATGCCCCCAGGTCGCAAGCACTGTTATGTTTCATCTCCACCACCCACTGTTACTGAGGGGCTTCAGTAGATTTTTCACATTCCTGTGCTATATAACAGTGTTGACTAAGATAGTATATTCAAAAAGGTATTGAAACACAACTATATGCTTTCAGATTTATGGAAAAATCATAATTGTGTCTATAGGTTAATTCAATAAAATATAGCTTTTAAAAAAATCATTGTCTTTATATTTATTTGGATTCATGGGTCAACACATAAGCAAGCAAGAATGTCTACATCAAGGATGAACCTTCAGAAGGTTGTCACATTATAAATATGTAGGTCATTGATAGAACTCCTAACAGTTAGGTTTACTCTTCCTCTCCACATCGATGAAATGCTTATGAGACCAGATCGCCATCAGACTGACATATTTGCATGAGAATGTGAATCTCTCTACTGTGGGCTTCCAAATCTGTAATGGAGATCTGACTGCAATCTACAGTCGGTGAAATCTAATTTTCATGAATGCAAATGTGTCTTGTTACGGTGTGACTGAAATACAAAACCTGCATTGAAAAGGTAAGTTTATGCCTAACCAGAGAGGAGGAATAAAGAGAAAGACATACCTTTTGTCTAAACCACAAAGAATTATGTGGCTGTAAAGGGTAGTAGCTGGCACACACCACGACCTCAGGGGGACCTGTGCAACACACACAAATGAGACTGACATAAGTACAGGTAAACCCCATAGGCATATGCAAACTCACACAAACAAAAGTATACTTCGACAGTATGACTGACATTAAAATGGAATTCAATTAATGAGGGACTCTGATTAAACATATTGATACAGTGAAATGTGGTGCCATCTACCAATGAAAAGATGAAGAAAACAATAAAACATTACACTTCCAAATCAATGTCAAGTGTTACCCTGGAAATATAAAAGCACAATAATAAGAAAACAATAGTAGAGTATATGGTTATCTATGGATGGCCCTGCCTCCTATGGTGAGTTTATGGTATAAAAAGAGCACATGGGCAAGGAGGAGCTAAGAGACATGGAAAATCAATTTGAAAGACTCTGGTGAAGAGATGGGACCGCTGCTAGCCTAATATAAAGGCTACACATTAAGTATTGAACAGAGAAGTGGTTCTCAAACTGCATAGTGACTTATGCACTTCAAATCATGCATTACAATGGTGTGGACACCACAAGTGAGAAAGTAAGGATGCGTAGGGTTTTTTGCGTTTGCATACGTGTATGTTAGCACCATGTAATGCATTTCCCTAAAGGGTAAATACTCTGTGAAGTAATGCCACTTTGTGCATGCCACCACATTACATATATATTCCCAACACTTTAATAATTGTAAATATATGGAATTGTAAGTGAGACCGAGGGACAGATTACTGGCAGACAGAGCAGGTGAGAAAATATGAGAGAGGACATTTAATATACTATTAATATAGTGCAGCCCACTCACGTTGATGTGACTGTGTTAAAACCTTTAATGTATTCTATTTCAATTAAAAAATCTTCCTTGAGTTAATTCTACAAACCTCAATAATAACTTTATTGTATATCTCTACCTCAATGACCTGAAACAACTCCAGGCCACACATTATTTTCTGAGGACATGTTTCAATCCTGCCGTCATCACATAACCACATTTGACTTGGAAGGCTCTTCTGCCCTGCGGGAACACCAAATAATTCACCCTTCCACTGCTCCCTCTGCTGGTTTATTTATAGTCCACCATACACGCTTTAACTCTCCCTGCGCTACATAATACATCAGCTTGGGAAAACAGGAAGTGATGCTTGGTACAACAGGAAAGAAGCAGCTGGGCAAAGAGCTGAAAATCGAGGTATTGTGCAGTATGGCAAAATAGTGACCTCTGGCCTGTTTTTTTCCCCTTTCCTAAAGTAACTCACCAGGCAATACTATGAATGTTGCAAATGTATATAGGTTATTACTGCTATAAGAGAATGGCGTCATTAATAGGCGTGAGTTTCTTGAGGGCAATAAAATATTCATCCTCATGCTCTATAGTAGTTGAATTATGGATGCAGAGGAAGGAAAATAGAGATTTACACACACTGTGCATTCACATAGATATGTATAGTATCGCACATATACACAGATACACAACATATATCATTTTTCAAACTAACTGCTGATAAATTAATAAGCTGTAGTAAACCATTATGTGCATACAAATGATCACAATCTAATGGATGATTGATTTAATTGACTCACTCAATTAAATGTGCAAGCAGAGTGGGTAATTGATATGTATGTTTCCGGGCATGCATGGGTGAATAATTGTATGCCCCTCTGTGTTTGTGTGTTTGTGTGTGTGTGTGTGTGTGTGTGTGTGTGTGTGTGTGTGTGTGTGTGTGTGTGTGTGTGTGTGTGTGTCGTCTGAGTGTGGCACAATTCAGACCATTACTTTTCTCTGGCTCTGACAGCTGACTGTTGCTGTCATTAAAGCTGGAATCTCTCCCAGCAGCTGGATCGGCAGTCTGAGGCTTGGTCTCCGGCAAACTCTCATCTGGGTGTGTAAATATGGGAATGGTATCTTGTAATAAATCCCAGGTTTTTCCCCGGTAAACAGACCTGAGAGAAGGTGAAATAAACTGGGATTGGTTACAGGCTACAGAGAATGGTGTTATAATATTTTATATTGATAAATAATAAGTAAACCAAGTGCATTTTAAGCCTTTTTTGCCTGGAATTTGTTTAATTCGACAAGCACGAATGTTGAGCCCTCAAGTCTATTGCTGATCTTACCACGCCATGACTTCTGCTATATTAGATGAAGTCTACTTGAGTATATTGCAGCTTCTGTTCCAGTTACTGTGAATATCCCTCTCTTTGCAATACTATGAGCTACAGTTCTTACATCAGCATTCTCACTTGAAAATAAATACAATGTCTCTCTCTTTTACTAAAGTGAAGGGAAGTTCATTTGTATCGCACATTTCCTCCAAAAATGCAATGCAATTCATTAAGAAAATTGAATCAGCACAAACAACATTCAAATTTAAATACAAACAGGGACCTTTTTAAAATGAAACAGAACCTCTCAGACATGACTGAAAATATTGAAAAAAACAGTGAAGAATATCTCTGGATGAATTCTGGCTTGAACTACAGCATAAACTTTCCCTTTTTTAATAGGTCTTAGCAATGGAATTCCATTGCGAGGCAACAGCCTTGGTCCTTGTAAACTTCCTGTCAGGTGATGTCATTGTCATACACTGCAACAGGAAATAAACTAGGATTTAGAATGTTTATATTCACATCTTTGAAAGGGTCTATAGGTACGCCTCCCAGAGAAAGCCAACCCGAAATGTTGTTCTTACAACGTGTTAGTTTATTAGTTGTGGAAGGCAGAGAGAGTGGCTGATAATGAACAGAGCATATTGACAATTACAAAAAAAAAACTTTGATTGACAAAATATTGGTAGCCTTTTTCTTTAAGAATAGTAGATGAGGAAAATAAAATCCTGTGTGTGTGTGTGTGTACATGCACATAGGACTGCAAACCCATGTCACGAATAAATCTGAAACATACAGTCATCCTCAGTGCCTGTACGTGTTGATAGATTCCATAGGCGTCCTACTAGCAGTATCTAACCTGCTGAGCTAGAAAGAAAACACTCCCAAGCTCCACTCCAGAACACCGTTGAACAGGCTGAGATTATCTGCTCCATACTGTCTCTCCTCCTGCTTTATTATACATCTCCTTGTTTCCATTTTAGACCTCAATCATGGTCTTCCAAAGTGAGACTGTTCATACTTCTAGGCAGATGCACGTCTCCCTGTCTTTGCTACCGTATATTTTAGGCAGTAGTCCATTTGAGAGGAAAAAATGCACAGCTTGCATTTAGTGCCACCAGACAATATAAAGATTACATTACTTTTCCCAGAGAGGAAAAATAAAAGCAAAGGGATAGAATATCAACCCCACTGAAAATACACAATCACATATGGATAATATTTAGAAAAAGAGAGATATAGAAGACAGAAGTACAAGAGTGGAGTTAACCAATGTGGACCTTACTCTATCGGACTGATTTCTGGTATCCAGCTGGTCAGGGTGTGGATAAAGGTAAACTCACCCATCTCCCCACAGACGTCCGACACAACACTAAGAAACAAACACAGAAAGAAGACAAATGTGCAAGAAATCAAAGGCTCCATTCAAACCACCCACAGCGCAATTGGCACAGTTCTCAAATGCAACTTGTGAGGTCATGGTCTCAATAAGTGAATTTAGACACAATATGCTTGCCGCTCAAGTGTTTTAATTCATGAGAATCCTGTTTGTTAGCATTTGACAACAAAAATGGATTTTCTCTTGTTTTCTTTCGTGAAGACAAGATTTTTAAAAAATATTAATGTTTGTGACAGAAATTTATACTGAAGAATCACAAATACTGAAAAATGGGATGTTCAAGACACCATCAGAAGCTTATATAGGTCAATAAAACAAAAGAACTGTTTGGTGTTGTCTCCTCCAGTCTGGACTTTTTCTACCTTCTGTGTGGCTGAATGTCAATGATACAGACTCAGTTTAAGTTCTACATTTTGAAATTGTCTTATTTGTATTGCAACTATTATTTATGTCTCTAGAATTGACTTATAGGAGTGCGTGTGTCTGTATTCTTCACACTCGATTCTCTGTTAAAACAGATGGCTGCCGCAGCTCTGATGGGCCCTCTTGGGATCCTGTGGCCAACCTGTCCAGTCCACAGACATGATACCCGAGGAAGTGGAATCAATACAACTTGATCAGTAATGCCACAACCCATAACCACCACAAAAAAGCTACTCAGCACCAAAGTGACGGAGTCCTCAAATTCTCTCAAATTCATCTTTCTATTAAAGTAAGACTATTGCTTTTTTGAGAAGCACCAGCAGACACCTGGGCAAAGTTTGGTATTAGTTCAGTACAAAGAATTTTCACTATAGTTCATAAATGATTCACCAGGAGAGATTCTTCTTTGTTTCCTGTCTTGGATGAAACATTTATATCTCGTCCTTCTGTGGACACTAGAACAGCCACCTTTACACACGCCATGTTGCCCCATCAAAGACACGCACACTGCCTGTCTGTCACCAAACTCGAGACAGCCCAAGGCAGAGATTAGTTCAGGTGAAGGTGTAAGTCAGCAGAATACACTCTAGAGGTTCTTGTGCATCTGTTTTTAGTTTAGTTCACTTTGTTAGGTTCAATGTGTCAGCCAGGAAATTAACCTCCTGAACCCTGATTTCCCCTAAAAAAAATGCATAGTAAATTAACAGAGAGACCCATATTCAATGCTCTTGGCTTTTTTCATGGATGCACTAGTACATAAAACTGAGAAATTCTAGGTTTACTGTGCATAATATTACAAACATATAGCTCAGCATTAAGCATTTGATATCTCCGGAAATGCTGTGATCTTGACTAGATAAAAAATTAAAATTTTAAAAAAAGCTATGTGGTTTTCATTAATGTTCTTGATCTGGCAGGGTCAAATTGCTTTTAAATGTGCAATAGTACCACTCTGTGCATTGCTTAGAGTGTCAGTTTAAAGGGTAAGTGTGCATGCAGTAATATGTGATGTAGTTTTATAGTGGAATTATTTTGCATAGTCTGCATAGCGGGTACTTATGCTACTATATGCTTAAGTCTGTTCTTCAACCCTCTAACTTTAAGACTATTATAACTGTTTCCCAACTCCTTAAAGCAATACTGAGATGCTTTTGAAATGTATAAGAACTCACTTTGTGTTGGCCACTTTAATGAGAGCCTTAGCCAATAACATTGGCCACAGCTCTGACTGACAGGTGGAAGCAGGAAGAAGCAGGTTGTTGTCTTCATCAAATGGCATCGAATCATCTACTGTTATCTTCCTCCAACAACCCTAAAAGCAAGGATGTAAGGCACAATGAGTGAATATATGGCATAGCAATCAATGCACCTCAAAAAGTAATTCTACAAGCTATAGCAATTCATGTAAACCTTAAGATGTTTTTTTGCTCAATCAATACCACTCTCAGGTCTTCGTTAAGTTCCTTTGGATTTGCACCACTTTCTTAGGTAAAACATTATGTTTTAGTAGCAAATATCTAGAAATCCCAACCTGATTAACTACTTAAGCAAACCAAGTCCAGTTGCTTTTGACTGAAATTGCTTTGAGGATTACGATGACCTGGACAAATGAGAACATTCACAGGCCTACTTAGGTAAAAGAAAATAAAGGCAAGTTGTTGTTTTTTTAATGTTCCTTGGAGTGGCACATGTGGATGTTAAATTGTTGACCAAGGTCTCAGAATCCACAAAAAAAATCAATTCAGTTTTAAAAGAGGTATTAGTAGTAATATCCTGAAACTGACAGAATACTGCTTTTGGCTATATGCATTCCTAGATTATTTGAGCTGCTGTATATCCACACTGAGTCTCTCACAGCAGAATGGAGCATTGCCTTCAAGCCGAGTTTCACACTTCTTATAAGAAAAAGCAGCACAAGCAGGTGATAATCTGACTGACTGTTCACAGATGTGCTTCTCTTTATCCATTAGACCAGTGTGCACAAGAAAGACTTTAAAGTGTGGGCGAGCACACTTTCTTTGTTACTTGTTCTCCCACCTTCTGGTCAAACCATAGCCTTGAGGAGGAGCTTGATGTCTTCACAGATGGGGTAAAATACAGTGCGGAAGGGAAAGTTAGAGGAGAGAGAAAGAAAAGACAGTTGTAGGACGGTGGAAAACAGGGTGCGAAAATGGGAGTGGAATGGATATTCACAGCAGCAGGAAGGATGAAAAAAATTGGCGTGAAACTATAGAGAATAATATGAGCAGGGAAGGAAGGGAGTAGCCCTATGAGAAAGAACAGGCGAGGAAAACGGGAAGGGTGTTTGGGGGCTGGGTGCTTAATGCCATCTCAACAACCATCTGTTAGCGTGCTTTGGTTGGCACAGGGACTGCTGCCTACAACCATGTCATGCTTGTTTGTCAAAGCAAGAGTCACAGTGTTGTCTTTTTTTACTGTCTCGCTGACCTAAATTTTTGTGTTGAAAGAAGTTCTCTTTCTGAAGTCACAATGATGATGTAGTATCCACTAGTTAGAGATCTGTGGCAAGCAACACACATCCTGAAACTCACAGATGAGCAACTTCAAGCTGTAACCAAATGCAATGACAACCTTTATTTAAAGGGCAAACATCTTTGCACTCACACATAATCAAAATGAATAACACTGAAGTGCATAAAGCCCTCATGGTCTTACTAGGCATAGATATCAAACTTGAGCCTTGCTCTCTCTAGAAGCAGTTGACTCGTGCCTTATCTAATCAGGCAATATATGAAGCCTGGATACTTTTGGCACAGTAGTGAGACTGATTGATTTGAGCTCTGGATAAGGCTTTCTCATCCCTTCCCCCCTTGGTCCATCCCCCTCTCATATGCTGCATGCTATTGGGTCTGCTGAACAATATGAGAATATCTTACGTCATCCATTGGCTGTGTTTGCATCTAAAAATGCGAGATCAACAGAGGCATTGCAAAGCAGGACTTTATCTGCAATGAGGTCAGATTCATTTTATCCTAAAAACAAAATTTTTAGTAGACAAATGAAACTGTCAAACAAATGAACTCCATCATCACCTCCACTGACCTCCCCTCTTCATTATTTAGGGCAATCTTTAGGAAATAGGCAGCCATATTTAGCACTTTGAATTCCTTTGTGTGTATGTGTGTGTATGTGTGTGTATGTGTGTGTGCGTGCGCGCGTGCGTGTGTGTGTGTGTAAATGCATGTGTGTGTCTTAGGCTCACCATCCAGTAGAGTCTGACCACGTATTTCCCATAGTTGTTGTAGAGCGGGATATGACCTTTCACAACCTTACACAGTGAGTAGATGTGCTCCCAAGGGCCCCAACTATCTTGTTCTGTGTATGCGCTGTTATGCAGCGTCCAAACAATATAGATCTCACTGATGATCCACCTCATCAGCTTGATCAAAGATGGAGGAGAGAAGGGACAGAAAGATAACTGTGAGTTTAACAACCACCAAGTACCAACCAATATTTAAATATATTGGCTAAATCCTTAATTATCTGATCCATCATTCAAAAAATCAACAGCTCACTACATTACAAACTGATGCATTTCTTTCTGTCAAATGTCACCCTGTCTGACATCAGAATTACACTATCCAAGTGCTGATCGATACTGGTTACTGAAAAGCCAATGCAATCTTTCATAGTAAAGTAAAAAACACTCACTTCACTGCAAATCAGATGATCGTTGGGGGAGATTAGGTCAAAGGCCATTTGATTTTCAACAACGGTAAGACCCTAAAATAGAGCACATCATTGTTTTCATTGTAGGCACAAATTACTCAATTCGCCTGAGAATTTTGGCACCATCATAGCCAGATGACTGACAAACTCAGGTTGTGTGGTAGCATCTGTACATATCAGAATCATTCATTATAATAACACAGTGGTCTACAATATTGCTGTTATGCATTGCCCGTTCAAAAAAGACATGAATATGTAACCTACTTTATACTTCTCTACTCATCTCATGTCTTAAACTGGTCTAACCTTGCTATGATACTCCCAAGACTGTGTCTGTGATGAATATTTCATTTAAGTTAATAGACTCTACCATGTTACTAATTAAAAATGAATTAATGGGTCAAGTGATGGTGAGAGAGAGAGAGAGAGATCAGCTGCAGGTTGAGGGAGGCTGTGTTTCTTCCCTGTCATCACAGCATCTTTAAGTGAGAACCAAACGTTGAAAGATTTCAGTCAATAACACCGACTTTGTAAATACAGACAGGTATAGACTGATGAAGAGAGACTTTCACAGAGCTGTAGCCTGTACTGCACGGCGGATTGCTTTTGTGATTAGCCTGTGTGCCTCTTGTATGAAATTAATGAAATGCTTTTGACATCTTGAGTGAAAAGGCAGCTTGTGACCTGGCAAGGACTAATTCAAAAAGCAGGAAGCTTCCAGTAATAGCTAAATACTGCACTGAGAGAGGAGTAACAGAAAAGTGGAGTAGTGCAATTAAAATTTCATTGGAGGCGACGAGAGAGCAGATTTCCTTAACTACATTTCAAACTGTGGGGCAAAGAAACACACTTGTTAATACATCTAATGGCTGCGACCAACAGTGACTTAATTAACCTGTCTTTTTTTATTAAAAGATTAATCCTTTTGTCTTTTCAAGTCAATGTAGGCGATTTGTCCTCTAGACAACAAAATCGTTAATAAAGGCTTATGACCACAAAAGGGTAGAAAAAGCTGTTGTCTTTTTTGTTGTTTTGTTTGGTTAGCAACTGGCCCAAATATCCACATTTATTAAATTTACAGTGATATGAGAGGAAGGAAAGCAGCAGCTCTTGAAAAATTGTAAGTACTGTAGGTTGAAATAACCATTAATTAATGTAAAAAGTCTAATCAGTGTATCATGACAGTTGAAATAAAATATTTTTGTCACTTATGTGTATAACTGCACAATGCACATATTCTGTAAATTATCGTTGAACCACTACATACATTAGGGTGGTATACGGTCCAAGCATAAATCACTTTTTTCATTATACCATGGAATGACTGTCATTGTTGTAGACAGGTACTACCCAAGAATTCATATCATAAACATAGAAGTACAAAGGTAATAATAAATAATAATAATATTTGCTCTTTACATTAGACAACCTCAAAGGTTACCTTGTTGCCAATGAACTCTGTAGGACGCTTCCAGGAGTGCACTTTTAAAGATGAAGGCAGGGAAACTTTTCCCTCAGGATCTTCAAAATATGGCTGCAGACAAAAGCAACAAAATGAATGTGTTGTACAGAAACACAATGAAAAAAGAATCAATATGTCAAAACCAAAGTCAGCCGAAAGGGGATTTGAAGCAATTTATCAATTGTTTAATACACTGTAAGGTATATATGTCGCTGATGTCAATTAATACAGATTTACAGCATTGTGACTCTTGTTCGTCTTTCCATCTTCAGCTCCTTTACTTGAGTCCCATTTCTCCTTATTGACGTCTGCATCATTCCACTCAGGCCAAATGGGGAATCTGCATCTCCATACGCCTTCTAGGCTCTCAGAGGAAGTGGCTACTAGTGATGCTGCTCTGAAATGATGACATGATGAATTTTATTTGCTCATGGCTTCCTTTTTTGTCAGTATTAAGCAACAGAATGAGCCCCAGACATTCAGACTAGAGTAAGCCCAGCAGTCCCTGTTTACCCCACATAACATTTTAATCATTATTACACGTGCCATATGTGTACTGTACTCGGTTTTTGACTTGCAGCAACAGATAGATATATAGAGTGTATATATTTTTATTACAAAACACAATTGAACCAGCCACAGTTAAATTATGATGTTCCGTCACGATTAGCAAGCTTTCTTGATGCTAACGTTAGCTAGCTTGATTTATTTTGCTGATACGTTGCTAATGCTAACGAACGTTACAGCTGGCCTTAATTAACGCTAATTCCCAACATTAATCAAACTCACTCGGTCTGTCGGTCGGTTAAAGAGACTTTACTGGAGGAGGGCTCCTTTTTCTTGGGTTGTGTCTTAGACATTGCACTTGGTTGGATATTTCGACAAGCTAATTGAGCCTCTATGTGGTTAACTTATGCATCTGCTACTGAAAGTTTACTCGCTGCTAGGCAACGGAGCTTTGGCGTGGGCGGGGTGAGGGGTGGACAGATTTCCCTTTACATCAGGAAACGCTTCAACTAGTTTCAGGTCGAGGATCTCTTAGCGGAAAGAGAGACGAAGCAGGGACCGCCTAGGCCCAAGGAGAATTAAAATGTCTTGTAATACATGCGACAAGAATTGCAAGGAAAGAGGAAAAGATGTGGGGGATCTCCGGTGCCCTGTCACCATAGGTCAAAAGGTAACGCTGATCAGATTCACCACTTGAAGAAAATACACAATGCAACGTTTGGAAGATAACCTCGGACCTCTGGGGTTACTGAATGCCAGGTTAAATCTTCAAACCTCTGAATAAAGCCCTGCCCCTACTACAAATATTGCACAAAATTGAGTTGCATATTAAATTGTGCATAACTAGGGTGGCCTAAAGCCTATACAGACAGCTTTTTATGGTCCATACAATACTAAGATATGGCAGTGATCATAATTAACATATTCATATATTATACATCATATGTTAATGTTAAACATGCATTTAGAAGGCACATTGAATCCTTCAGCTGAATTGTATCTGTGCATGGCAACATTAGTGGCTACCTTGCCTGTACTGTAATTCAGTAAGCCTATCATCATCTCATACATGTATTTATTTATTTTTTCAGAAATATATCTTTTGCTAATAATACATTGCATTAATGTTAAAGTGAAATTCTGGTGTAAAATCATCCCATCCTTTTTAGGCAAATTCAGTCGTCAAATAAGCCATGGAGACAATATCTTTCGTGTATGAATATTAACTTAGATTTTCCAGAGAGTCGCTAACATTCACTAACGGCCTGCCGCGGCTAACACTGATTGGGGCGACAAGTTGAATGCATTAAAACGTCTTTTTTTAACAACTAATACTGCTCCAAATAACTACAAAACTTTACAGTAGCATGATAAGAGTCACATTAACTAAAGCACTAACAATGTAGTTTGTGAACACATTGTATTAAAAGAGTCTTTTGAAAGACTTACCTTCTGGCCCCGGTACCAGCTGCTCCATTCAAGTCAATTACCAAATGCAATCCAAAGGGAAGGAGCCCATTGATGATTTATTCCAGCAAAACACGTAAAGGTTGTGGTTTGTGGCAGACATGATAATCCTTCTGCCTAAGTGTCTCCATCGGCGCTCAATGCCCAGATTTAAAACAATAAGTCACTGGTTTATCAGAGCACAGTTATCGTACCGCAATTGCAGCCTATGAAAAGTTCCTGGGTTGTAAGCTCTCATTTTTAAGATTTTCAAGATACAAACAAGAACCATTCTGTCTCTCTTTACTGCAAGTTGCAGGTTAGTCACCTGTGCCAGCACTCAGTGTACGTCTTCTGGCAACACGTGCGCCGTGCATAATGTTTCGGTGCTGCAGGGAAAGCTGTGTGGGACTTTTCTAAATCTTTTACCATCTATTATTAACTTATGTTTCACCAAACTGCCACAAACAACAACGTATACGTGTTTTGCTGGAATAAATCATCAATGGGCTCCTTCCCTTTGGATTGCATTTGGTAATTGACTTGAATGGAACAGCTGGTACCGGGGCCAGTAGGTAAGTCTTTCGAAACACGCTTTTAATACACTCCGTGCTTACATAGTACGGTGTTGGTGCTTTGGTTAATGTCTAATCATGCTACTGCAGAGGTTGCACTGCAGTGGTGTTATTTGGAGCAGTACTAGTGGTTAATTTAATGCGTTGAACTTGCTGCCCCGAGTTTATCAGTGTTAGCTGCGACAGGTGGTTAGCGGCTCTCCCCGGAAAATCTACATTAATAGTTCATACATGAAGAAAATTGTCTCGATGGCTTATTTGATGACCCAATTTGCCTAAAAAGCCCCCAGGACAATTTTACACTGGAATTTCCCTTTAACTCATGTTAATTTCCAGACATATTTTTGAGAAAGAAAAAAAACAAACTTGGAAAGATTATCAAACAATTTGGCGGAACCCATAGCAGCAACTCTGAGGACCCCCTGTTGAAGATCTCTGCTTTACAGTGCATCCATTTTTAGAAGTTATTTAAGATGTGATTTATTTTACTATATATAAACTGGCAATATCTTGCTGTATACAATTCCATCACAAAATACAGTCTCAAACTGTGCTAGTTCAATCAATACCTTTCTGGAACCATCTTAGATAAAAGTGTAACAGTAAAAAACATCACAAAGGGTGCATTTTCCTGAAGGTCGTGGTATTGGATTGCATTGCATTGCCTTAAGCCTGTCACCATGAAATGCACTTACGGCTCATACTGTAGAATTGTGGCATTGCTTACAAAGAAACATATAAATACACTTCGAGATGAGAAGGAAATACATCACCATGCTGTCAAGGTTCCAACTTTGTCTGACTGCTTTAATGAGGTGATGTGGATTGCACTATTGGCATTGAATTGAGAGTTGCTGTAATGTCTGTACACCACACAAGTGGCTTGCCTCTATTGCATTCCTGCTCTGGAAACAGTTAGGTGTGTGGAAGAGCACAAGTTGTTGTGGTGAGTGGAGTCTGATGACTATCACACACTGTTTCTAGAGTGGAGTCACATGGATCCCTTAACTCTCTCCCTCTCGCACACACACACACACACACACACACACACAGTTTGAGTTGTACCTTTCAGCTTCATCCATTGTACTTTGTTGCTTCGAGGGAACTTAACACTGTTAGTTATTGTGTTTTCTGAAACATCTTACATTCACACATTTTGTAAGCTTTTTTGTCACTCCAACAGAAACAACAGTACCAGTGATGGCTCTACACACATAGTACTAAATAATGTCAATCTAGACTGTTGTGGAAGTGAAACTGTCAGATTTATTACAGCCATCAGCCTTACTGTGGTCTGTGCTTATTATTAGGTTGACTAATACTCAAGCCTGCTTTCAACGTTAACTCAAGTGCAGTGAGAGCGTTCTGCTCTAGCATGGCAATACCAACTGCCTTACCCAGGAGGTCAGGTCTACGTTCCAGTGAAGACCTATTCATTTCATAACCTAGAACATTTGCTTGGGACAATGAACTATAAAATCAACAGAGGGAAACAAAATGTCTATGCTGTATTTGAGCATAACACTGTCAGAAGGTTGAATGTATTGTAAATTATTTTGAGCATGTTGAACACCAACATTGCCCCATTGTTTTGTCGTTTTACATGTACAGTAGATGAACACATTTAAATAAATTAGATAAATAAATACAAACAGACACTCTAGTCATAATGGACACCAAAAATCTGTTAAAATGTTTATTCTATTTTGGTCTTATAAAGTATTTTTGTTCACCTGTAAACTTCATCTCAACTCAATGTTTTAAAAAAATCATCCTCCATTTTTTATCTGAACACTTTAATGTACAAGAGAGTTAAGTCCTCTGTGATTCTGTTTTCATGATATCTCACCAACACGTACAAAAGATACATACTGTAAATCAGATAAACAATTTCATACTGGTGGTTATACAGTGTCTCATATAGTACCGTTTTTTTCTGAAATACTGTAGTGCCCATCTTTCTGTGTCCTTGTAAAATGTTTTGAGTGAATAACAAACTTTCCCAGCTATGACAGCTATATGAGATACAATACGATAACACATTGATAACTGATGCCTGTTTGCTTACTTTTTACACAGTAGACTAAGGAACAGCCAGAAACATAAACATGAAAAAAATATTGTCATTAATGTCCATGTATGTTGCCTGAAGAACTACTTCAGTCTTGTCTTGTTTCTTAGATATGTTGATTGATACTGAGAGAGAATAGATCAAAGTGACAGAAATTAAAAAGGCTACAGGTTGTTTTCTAGCTTGTGTTTCGCAAATTTCTGCTTAGTTTGCACCCCTTCTCACGGCATGGTACAGTCCACGGCTTCAGAGGCTGTCAGGGCAACAGGAGAAGCATCTGGGTTCAAGTGTTGGGTTCAAAGTTGGTGGTTGAATACACAATGAGAGAAATATGCAGTGAGACAAACACAATAACAAAGATGCTGTGTTTTACAGGTGTGGGACAGAGAAATAAGCAGCCGAATAGAGGCATTGACAATACTTTCAACAACATTAAGATAAAATTGGGCTCCTATTCTGGACTAGGGAAAGTTTCAAAGAGAAACTTGGATGTGCAGGTCAAATGGGCATCAGTGCAGGGAGGAGAAGATCCTGGAGCTTTGAAGACCCAAGAATTCCCTTTCCTCAGGGAGGCTGCAGAGAGGACTGAGAACCACAGGCTGGGTGCTCGGGTTGGACCCTGCCAAAGGGAGTTGGACGACTAATGTGAACGGATTGAGTGTCAGCAGCAGCCTGACTTGCTCTCAGCAGCCACAGTCTCCTGGTCCAGTTTAATCCGGTCTCCATTGCTCTCCTCATACGGCAAACCTTTGTCATTAGCCAAGATATTCTCTACCAGGAAACGTGCTGCCTCGTCCACATTGATGTTGTCCTAGGAAAATGTCAAAACAGTATGTCAGAGTGGAGATAAGGCACTTATCTAAAGCAATTATAGTACATTTACACAGTGACAATTCAGAAGATAGTCAATTTCCTTGCTTTGGCATGCTAGAGTACATTTAGTAGGAGGATTCACAGGCCTTTATGCATCTTTTCAGAAAAGCTTCTGAAGTCCACTCAACCCCTCTATATGAACCAGCTTGTTAAAGCAACAAGAGACATATATGAGGCCAGCAGAGACCAGGTAAAAACTGCCATTTGCTTTTGTTCTTTACATCCCATAACTAAGATTTGTTTTATTTATTTTGTGTCCATGTAAAAAACAGCTTGTTCAGTTTCAGAATTCAAGAATTGCATTAGCAATGGAAATCTACAGTAAATGCTTATTATTTCAGAAAAATAATCTAATAAAGCAACATGGCATGTTATTTTCCCAAATCCACTTTTCAAATATGTGACTGAAGTGCATGTGAATGCAATCACATGATGATGATGCCTACAGTACATCACTTTTATGATTTTTCCGTGAGTAGAGGGCCAATCAGAACCAGATGAACCTCCCAAGAGGGACTAAGTTGCTGATTGCATCATAGTAAATGCTGATCAGGACCAGAGAACATTCACAGCCCCTCAGTATTTAACAAAGTAACCTGCATCAGCCGCAAACTCTCAAAATTGTGATGAACACAATGCATAGCTCATATATTATTATTAGTAGTTGTATGTATTAGTCTCTCACATGACCTTAAGGAATATGTTTTGTCCCTTCAAACAGAAACCAAAACACTTCATTGCACTCACAGCAAGGAAATGGCCAGAAAGGCTTGGTGCACATCTCATACCCACACTTCACATGACACAGCATGTGGTTTTGCTGCAAGGCCTAAGGTTATTCAGGATGAGTTAACTAAGAAAACTGCTTTTTCAAAAACTCATCAAAGCATTCCTTGACACTTTAATATAAAAGATGGTTCTGGTTTAAATTGCAGAAGTATGTGTTTGTGTATTTTGGCTAAAGAACACTCATGTGACAGGAAAACAAGGTGAGAAAAACACAGGAGGGGGCTTTCCCTGGAGTCTAGTTAAGAGGATGAACATTTGACTCGCTGTGATTCGAGTGCTTGTCAGACACAACTGCATCTTTAAAAGGGAGGTGATTTATCACTGAACATGAGGTGGCACAAGCAGACTGCTGGCAGCCTTTTGTTAGTGTCAGCCCCGTGCTCTCACCCCTGCTGATGAGTCTTGTGTTATGGCCTCACAACACAGACTAACAGCTGTGGAAAGTAAGCCAGTAGATTTACTCCAGTACTCTGCAATTTGCCAATAGCTCAGTACTTTTCCCATGGTAGAATTTTCATAATGTGGCATTACTACTCCAGCAACTCCGCATTGTTTACTCCAGGGATCAGCTGATAGAGCTGAAGCCGGCCGGCTCGGCTACGGTGAAGGCGGACATCCCTGCTGAACTATGGAGGAAAACACACCGTGGAGGCAGAGGGAAAGGATCGCTACGGCGGAGAAAAGGAGCGAATCACCGGAGACTTATGGAGAGGAAGACATTCAAGCCGTGTCTCCCATCTCTCATCATGGGCAACGTGAGATCACTGGGGAATAAGATGGACGAGCTAACAGCGCTAACCCGGAGTCGTCAGGAATACCGGGAGTGTAGCCTGATGATTTTCTCGGAGTCATGGCTACACGCGGATGTTCCTGACCACAATATTTCCACCGAGGGCTTCCACACTGTCCGGGCTGACAGGGACTGCACTACGAGCGGCAAGCGTAAAGGAGGGGGGCTTGCTGTTTACGTGAACAACAGGTGGTGCAATCCTGGTCACGTTACCATCAAAGACCGCATCTGCAGTCCGGATATTGAACTGTTATCTGTGGGCCTCCGTCCATACTATTTACCCCGTGAATTCTCACATGCTATCGTTGTGGCTGTTTACATTCCCCCGTCCGCTAACCCAACGTCGGCATGTGACGTCATCCACTCCACAATAGCCAGACTACAGACCGCACACCCGACTGCTCTGATTATAATCTCGGGTGACTTCAACCATGTCTGCATTAAAAAGACACTGCCGAAATTCACCCAGTATGTGACCTGTACAACAAGAGAGGAAAGGACCCTGGACCTGTTGTATGCTAATGTGAAGGACGCATACACCTCCACGTCCCTTCCCCCCCTGGGGAGATCAGATCACAACCTGGTGCTTCTCACCCCCTGCTATGTGCCTCTAGTGAAGAGGCTGCCTGTGACCACAAAGACAGTGAGGACATGGTCAGAGGACTGCTATGAGGCACTGCAGGGCTGTTTTGAGGTGACAGACTGGAATGCACTCTGTGAGCCTCATGGAGAGGACATTGATGGGCTTATAGATTGCATCACAGACTACATAAATTTCTGTGTGGACGGCATTGTCCCAGCTCGGACTGTGCGTTGTTACCCAAACAACAAGCCCTGGGTAACCAAAGACATCAAAGCCACTCTGAACCAGAAGAAGAGGGCCTTCAGAGGTGGCAACAGGGAGGAGCTTTGGGACGTTCAGAGGGAGCTTAACAACAAGATCAGAGAGGCTAAGGACAGCTACAGGAGGAAGCTGGAGATGAAACTCCAGCAAAACAACATGAGGGAGGTCTGGAGTGGCATGAAGACCATCACAGGCTTCAGACCAGCTAGCGGTGGATCTGATGGCAGTGTGGCTGGGGCTAATGAGTTGAATCTGTTCTTCAACAGGTTTGACACTGCAGCCCAGGCCCCTGCTGTCTCTCCTGCTGACTGTCTACAGCCATCACTGCTTCTGACCCCCCCTCCTCCTCCTGTTAGCACCTCATTCAACGCCATGAGACCCTCACACCCATCCCCCTCTCTTCACACCTCTCCTGGCTCCCCTGCTACCTGCCCTCCTCTCACTCTGGACTTCAAACCTCCCCCTGCTCAACCTGCACAGTTTACACCGCTTCAGGTACGGAGACAACTGAGCAAACTCCACGCCGGTAAGGCTGCAGGCCCTGATGGTGTCAGTCCACGGGTTCTCAGAGCCTGCGCCGAACAGCTATGTGGAGTTCTACACCGCGTCTTCGAGATGAGCCTGAGCCTCCAGAGGGTCCCTGTGATATGGAAGACGTCCTGCCTCGTTCCAGTGCCAAAGACGCCGCAGCCCAGCGGTCTCTCAGACTACCGACCGGTGGCACTGACTCATATCATGAAGACCCTGGAGAGACTCGTCCTGGAGCAGCTCAGGCCTATGGTCAGGCCACACCTGGACCCCCTGCAGTTCGCCTATCAGCCCCGGATTGGAGTTGAGGATGCCATCATCTACCTGCTAAACCGTGCCTACACCCACCTGGACAAGCCGAGGAGCACTGTGAGGGTCACTTTCTTTGACTTCTCCAGCGCATTCAACACCATCAGGCCTGCTCTACTGGGTGACAAGATGACGGCGATGCTGGTGGATCCCCCCCTTGTTTCCTGGATTGTGGACTACCTCACTGGTCGACCACAGTACGTGCGCCTGCGTCACTGTGTGTCAGATACAGTGGTTAGCAGCACTGGCGCACCACAAGGGACTGTTCTCTCTCCTTTCCTCTTCACCCTTTACACCACGGACTTCAGCTACCAGACAGAGTCTTGCCATCTTCAGAAGTTTTCTGATGACTCTGCTGTAGTGGGATGTATCAGTAAGGGTGAGGAGGCTGAATACAGGGCTGTGGTTGACAACTTTGTCACATGGTGTGAGCTGAACCACCTGCAGCTCAACACAGCAAAAACCAAAGAGCTGGTGGTGGATCTGAGGAGGACAAAGACACCAGTGACCCCAGTTTCCATCCGGGGGCATAACGTGGACATTGTAGAACACTACAAATATCTGGGGGTGTTCATTGACAATAAACTGGACTGGACTAAGAACACTGAAGTCCTTTACAAGAAGGGACAGAGCCGCCTCTATTTTCTGAGGAGGCTCCGCTCCTTCAACATCTGTCGGACCATGCTGAGGATGTTTTATGAGTCTGTGGTGGCTAGTGCTTTTATGTTTGCTGTAGTGTGCTGGGGCAGCAGACTGAAGGTTGCAGATGCCAACAGACTCAATAAACTGATCAGAAAGGCCAGTGACATTGTGGGGGTGGAGCTGGACACCTTGGCTGCAGTGTCAGACAGGAGGATGCTGTCGAAGGTGCGGGCGATACTGCAGCATGGCTCTCACCCTCTCCACAACACTCTGGCTGAACAGAGGAGCACCTTCAGCCAGAGACTGATTGCTCCTAAATGCACCACTGAGCGCCACAGGAGGTCATTCTTACCTGTGGCCATTAAACTGTACAACTCATCTCTTTAATTACCGGACTCTTGACTACTTAAAAACAAAACAAAACAAAATATAAATATCTGTTCTCATTTCATTTCATTTGCCATAACAACCTAATTGTACAGTGTATATATCTCAGATTGTATTTTCACACCCACTTCAGATTGTTTACTTGATTGTTTATTATTTATTTGTACTGTATTTTATTGGCTATTTATTAGCTACTTTAGATTTATTTTAATTGTATTTTATTTGAGTCTTTACTTTATTTTATTTCTACTTTATTCATCTTTATGGCTTGTTTCTACTGTGCACGGAGCATTAGAACGAAAGAATTTCCCCCCGGGGATCAATAAAGTATTCTGATTCTGATTCTGATTCTGATTCAAAACACAACTCATAGAGCAACTGCCTCTGGTCAGGTAAGTAGTGGCAGTATGCAACCTCAAAAGCAATGGTTGCAATGTGCCTTAAAACGGGAAGAAAGGGAATCAACCGAGCAGAAAGTTCCATAGGGGTGTTAACGGAAACAAAAGTGGGTTTGAATATTAAGCGTTTACACATATAGCTCCTGACTCATTCAGAGGTTTTAGGTCTAAGCCCTGAATGTCCATTGACCCTAAAACCTGTCAAATTCTACACGTAACACCACAACTGTGACACTATGACCACAGTTGAGGAGAAACACAACCCAACATTATCTCTTAGAGACCTACCAGTCTAACTCTCACAGCTCTGGGCTGCAACATCCATCAATGTCATGTGATACCGTACTGCCACAGCTATCCAACAAATCTTCTCACTAGTTGGAAAGATAAATGCCCATAGATGGTGTGCATGAATGGAAGGGTAAAAATGACTGTCACCAATTTTACAAAGCTCAAACTGTATCATTCATCACAGTGTTAATGTGAATTACTGTTTAGTGAGTGTCCATGAAAACATATATTATAAAAAACTTTTAAGAAATATATACAAGATCATAAAAACCGGACTAATGTGCAATAGAACAGATTTTCTATAGTTGAGTTTAAATCACAGAGAGAGGATGACAGACTCTCCAAGGGATGCACTGTATAATTTAATGACCACAGGCAGGAATGATTTCCTGTGATGCATCTGGGTGCGAGGAGTCTTCTGCTGAAGGTGCTCCTCTGCTGGGTCAGTGTATCATAGAGATGGTGGGAGACATTGTCCAGGATAGACCAAGCCTGGACAGCATCCTCCCCTGCGACATCACGGGCCCTCCTGATCAGTTTGTTCAGTCTGTTGGTGTCTGCGACCTTCAGCCAATTGCCCCAGCATGTAACAGTGAAGAAGATCGCACTGGCCACAACAGACTCATAAAATATCCTCAGCATCGTCCAGCAGATGTTAATGGACCTCAGCCTCCTCAGGAAGAGGAGATGACTTTGGCCCTTTTTGTAGACATCCTCTTCCTTTCTATTCCAGTTCAACTTATTATTGAAGTACACCCCCGGGTACTTATACTCCTCTACAGTGTCTACAGGGACCCCCTGGATGGAGATGGGGTCACAGGTGTTTTCCCCCTCCTCAGATCCACTATGAACTCCTTTCGTTTAGTCACGTTGAGGTGCAGATGATTCCGCTCACTCCAAGTGACAAAGTTGTCCCCCAACAGTCCTGTATTCACCTTCTTTCCCCTTTCCAATGCAGCAAAGCATTGCTGAGTCATCAGAAAACTTCTGAAGGTGGCAGGACTCAGTGCAATAGTGGAAGTCTGAGGTGAAGAGGGTGAAGAGGAAGGTAGAGAGGACAGTCCCCTGTGGGGCGCCAGTGTTGCTGACCACCCTGTCAGACACACAGTTCTGTAGGCGTACATACTGTGGTCTGTCCATCAAGCAGCCATCTTCTCACCCAGTAGAGCTGGACGGATGGTGTTGAATGCACTGGGGAAGTCAAAGAACATGACACTCACTGTTTTAGCAGGCTTGTCCAGATGACTGTAGACTCTGTTCCGCTGGTAGGTGATGCAGTCCTCAACTCCCAGGAGTGCTGGTAAGCAAACTGGAGTGGATCAGTAAACAGCCTGACCATAGGTCTTAGCTACTCCAGGACAAGTCTCTCCATTGTCTTCATGATGTGGAAAGTCAGGGCCACTGGTCTGTAGTCCTGAGGGCCACTGGTGATGTCTTTGGCACAGGCACGAGGCAGGTCATCTTCCACAGCACAGGCACCCTCTGGAGGTGCAGGCTCAGGCTGAAGACTTGACTCAGTACTCCACACAGCTGGGGAGCACTGGCTTTAAGCACCCGGGAAATACGCCATCGGGGCCTGCAGCTTTGCCAGAGTGGAGTCTTGGCAACTGTCTTCTCACCGGGTCAGGCGTGAAGGACACTGTAGAGGTGTCCGTTGGGGGAGGGCTGAGGTCGTCAGGTTGTGGAGGACATGATGTAGAGCAGGGGGGAGGGGTGGAATAGGTATGTTTGAAGTGAGGTGGTGAGGGGCAAACAAGGGGTGGGTAAGGAGGAGGAGTCTGGGGATGTAAAGTGGCATTGGTTGAGGGGCCGACAGCAGCAGAGTCATGTGGGGGATGGGCCGCAATATCAAACCTATTGAAAAATAGGTTCAGTTCATTGGCCTGGTCCATATGGTCCTCCAACCCCGTGCTACCAGTCTTCTGGAACCCAGTGGATGGTTTTCATGCCACTCCACACATCCCTCATGTTGTTTTGCTTGATGTAGTCTGTGATGCACTCAGTGAGCCCATTGATATCCTCCCTGTGCGGCTCACAAAGTACAGGCCAGTCAGTCACTTCAAAGCAGCCCTGCAGTGCCTCATAGGCCTCCTCAGACCACCTCCTCACAGAAAACTAGCGAAAGTAACCTCGTTGTAGTGGGCAGAACTTCACAGAAGTTAGGGTGAAGAAACAGAACGAACAAAAAAAGAATAAAAGTTAAGAAAGTTTTTAAAAAGCCAACACAAAGACTGGAGCAGTAACAGGCAGTATGCAACTTCCGCGCATGCGCACCATCCAATTCACCAACCAATGAACAAATTCATTTGATAATTTAGGTTATTACGGATTAGATTATTAATACAAAATAAATGATGTCGTGTTATCTTAGATTAAACTACCCAGCAGTATATAGATTCATTGAAATGAGCTCCACCATTACAAACTGCAACATAAAAGTGATGAAATCATTAATGCATCAAAAAATGTAATCCATTAAAATAATACAAATCCTGAAATGGGCAAAATGAGTACTTTTACTTTTGGTACTTTAAGTAAATTTTGATGGTAATACTTTTGTACTTTTATTTAAGAAACAATTTTAATGCATTGCAGTATTTCTACATGGTACTATTAGTACTTTTACCAAAGCAGAAGATTTGAGAAGTTCTTCCACCTCTGATGTAACTATTTCACAACTGTAACCATTGCGATTACATAATTCAGAAGGGGCCTGGAGGATTTCCTGTCACGAGAAGTGACGAAGCCATTCAGTAAAATGGAAAAAAAGTCTTTTGACACAGCTGTGTGGGCAATTTTTTTTCCCAAACTCAACTCACGGTCATGCATAAATAAATTAGAAGGCATTATAGCCATGTCTGGCTATAATACCATGCCTCAAGAAGCTTTAAAGGAAATACGTATGTATGCAAGATATTTCAACCAGCATTAATATGAACCCTAGCTTTCATCATTTCATGCTGCTGAAGTGTACAGTACCACAAATAAGACAAAGCAACATTAGAGAGAACATTTATGGAAAAAAGCTGCTAAACACATAAGTAGCAATGTATGTAAAAGTGCATGGATCTTTTTTACGCAACTAATAGCTTCTTTGTCTAATGTATTGATCTCTCACCTTAGCTGAGGTTTCAAACCAGCCCAGGAAGCCAGTCTCTTTGCAGAAATTGTCCATTAGGGCCGTATTGTTGGAGCTATCTTTCTTCTGGTCGCATTTATTGGCAAGCAGCACTGAGGGGATGGGGCTGCCATTAGCCAGCTTCACCTTGCTGTCCAAGTCATGCTTCCACTTAGACACCGCCTCAAAAGTGGAGCCCCTTGTCACATCGAACACCACAAATGCCCCCACAGCTTCTTTGTAGTACACTCGCGTCATGTTGCCGAATCGTTCTTGACCTGAGGGGATAGGAATAGAATGAAATGAAATTAGCATTTTTACAAAGCAGCTAAAAGCTAGATGAGTAACAGGGTTTTCTCAACGCATGTGGATGTTATGAATCCCTCGAAAAGCGGATGTAATTGAACCAAAAAACAGTTCTTTAAGGATGAAACCAAATGTATGCTCCTGATCCTGGTCAGGAGTAAATAGGGAGATGTATTTCATTCTCAATATTTTCTCCGTTTTGTCAACTCCATGAGAGCTCAACTATTTTCCTCCTCTAAATGTGGTCAAAAATGGATGAGGAGAGTGATGGTCCTTATTTGACCTACTTTTCCTAATTTGCCATGGGCCTAATCCGCACAGAGAATGACAGAAGTGATCTGGCATAATAATAATAAGACCTTTCTCTGTAGTCTTTCACTGAGAAAATCTGAGATGATGTTTTACAAAGGCAAAGCAAGGGTCATTACCAGCAGGATATTTGGTGTCTCTATCGATCTAAGGTCTTTTCTTAAACACAACTGGACCACTTTTTTTAACATTTGTTTTATACTCCTACATCTTCTGATTAATTTCACATCATACCAACTCCTTAACGATTGATCAGAAGTAAGTTTCGGATTTAGTTTGTATTTGAAGTGTGTTTAGATTCCACCACAACACCATGTAAAACCACAACAGATAGATCTAGGGTTTAATACTTTAATACTTTAATAAGCACATTTAAAATGACATATTTAAAGGGGAAATACACTCTTGAAGTGACATTTCAGGAAAAGTGCTCTAACATACCTTCTAGTCTGCTCACATCACTTCACCTTAACATAAATGTGCACCGAGACGTGCAGCATTGGGAGGGAACTGAATCTATGATCAGCAGTTCAACCGGCAGAATATATCTCTGGTAAGATTTGGCTGACGTCATCTGAAGAAAAGATCTCTTGATTTCTGCCTCAGATGCTTTATTTCCGTCAGTAATCATAAGAATCATAAGGGCCCGGGCCGTTCTTTATTTCTTTCTATCTTTAAACCTCCCTTTCCTTTTCTGCAGCACTTATGTCTTTTGCTAGTATGTTGGACTTTCACTACTATTTTTGGCTTGTGTTCCTCAGAGGAGAAGCACGTCCTGTATATAAGCGTTAAGGATGACGATATTCTTTATTTTTCTTATAGTCAACGAATCCCATCAAAAGACCAAAACTAACAATGTGTTTATCCATCTTGAGATACTTCCCAGCTTCACCAGCCTGTATGTTGCTCTCAGCCCGCAAATCAAGCTGTCCCATCTTTTTGTCCTTCTTAAAGACAGCCGCGGATTAATTCACATTTGGTATTTACAGAATTGTTCCTGAGAGTATAAAGCAGCAGGACATTTTTGGGGATTGACTAAAAAATAAACGTTCAGTGCCCAAGTTCATTGTAATGAAGAGATTTGGTCCCAATGATATGTTCTAAATAGTTATTGAATTACTATGTTGGTCTATGGCATTGATGAATAGCTACATATCAGGCTTTGGCTATGCAGACTATTCCTTTTTGGTGTTTTCGTGGGATTCGTTGATAATAAGTAAAATACAGTATTTATCCTGTAGCCACTGTGAAACCGATTATCTGGTTACACAAAATGTACCTAGAACAGATTAGTTGGTAACTGAGAAACAGGCCTTGTGACTGCTTTCTGAAGCTCACTGTTTTATTGGATGCCTAAACAGTTTGGTGTGTTAACACTGCCAGCGGCAAGGGGAACTAAGCATGAAGAGGCAAAAGCTGTGATCATAATCTCATTTAAACAGTCTGGATTGCAAAGGCGATGGAAATATTTTCAGTCAGAAAGTTGTGGAGAATCTCCAAAAGAATGTATTGTTTTCACATCGGGAGCTCATGGGTAAAATAACATCTACTACTGTACCTGTTTACAAGACAGTTGACAGCCAGATCTACAACAAAAGCAGTCAGACATAAAAGGTTAGACGAGGACACACACACACACTCTCTTGCGTCAGGATATGGTTCCTGTTTTTTGTGTGCAAATGTCAGTTATGTTGTACGACTACCACCATCCTAAACAAGCTGTACACAAAATGTAAATTTTCCAGGATTAACTTAAAATTAAAAGTTTTTTTATTTGATCACATTAACAGCAGCATCTAAACACATTTCTATTTAGTTTTTGAACTTTTAAATCAAGATTGTATTTGTATTTTTGCTCGTAGGCTCTCACTTTTTTACAATGAATGACATACTGTGCCTCGAAAGCACCAGTTCATTTAACTGATTCCGTCACTGAATCATACAGGCTTACAATAAGTTGAGGTATCATTTGACAAATTTAGCACATATTTTTGCTACACTGTTCCAATTTAAGAAAGCCTACAGGGCAAGTGTAAGTGTACAGTGTATCAGGCAGTTAGCGTCCACTAGAGCTGAGTTACAAAATAGAAAATGAACAGGATTAAGGAACTGTGAGCGCAGCTTCATTCAGCATACTTTCACCTTACTGTGGGCACTTACCCAATCACGCAAGGAACTGGAGTGGCGAGGCGCAGTGCGGGTGTGAGCGAGGGAGTGAATACACTGTGGGGCCCACAGGCCTGACGGTAATTGCTCATAATTGAGAGTCTAATTTTAGCTGATACAACCCCAGGTGAATTCACCAGAGACACGACACAGTGGGATAAAGAGCCGATAGACTGAAATAAGGCTTTAATTTCCAGGTCTTGTAGAGCTCATACATCCAGCAGAATGGAGACACTGGCAGAGAATGGAGGGAAATAATGGCTCAATCATTTTAAGTTTTATTTTTTATTCTATTTCAAGATCTGACTGAGCCCAACATAATGTTAAGCTAGAATGGAGTGAGGCAAAAAATACAGTTTAGGACAGGCGAGCAGACCCATTATTATATAGTACTGACTTTAATAACATCTAGAAACAACTTTTGTGCTCAGCTGAAATCATGGATGAGCGATGGTACAATGGCTGAACATATAATTTTTGGCTGCTCTTCCTGTACTAGGAACTGTTTCACATACAGTGTAGACATGTAAGGTGGGCCAACACACACTTACATGCACACGGAAGCATGTCAGCAGCACAGTATGTGCTTCATGCAGCTCATATTTTCTGACTCTTTGTTTTATTTACAAAGAAGTTAACCAATGATGAGAATAGGTATGATCATTCACTTGTTCTAGTAACTGAGGACAAACTGTTCCATAAACACCGAAGAGCTCATGACAGCACGTCATTATCTACAGTCCACACTTGACTTGATTTTCTGACACGTCCAACCTTATTGCTGGGTCGATGTATCACCACAGCCAGTCTGGGGGTGTTAACCTCAGTCCCCCTGAGAGACAGCCAGCTCGATGGAAAAGACTCGTATGGGGCTATTATATCAACAATTATCATTGACGCCACTGCAATACACACGCTCAAACATACAAACACTGCATGGTGTAATGAGTTATTTGTAGGGCTGGACCAAAATATTCATCTATATGGATATTTGTTCGTTAAATAATACAAAATCATGACTTTCATTAACCTGAAAGACACAAGTTTCAAAAGGGTGTTTCTATTTCAGCTCAGTGATGAGACCTTACACCGTTTTGTTGTCATTTACATTTGTGTTTTTCTCCTCTCCTCCTCTCCAGGGCTGGGTGCACAGCAGAGAGCTGCCGGAGCGACTCATTAGTTGACGACCTAGATGCTCTTACTACCAATGTTAGCTGCTCTGTTTCAACAATGTTAGGCTTAAAAAAACATGCATGCATGCTGAAATTCACCGTGATATTCTGAGCGGAGCAAGTCCGCTAGCCAGTCATTTATGCAGTGTAACCGCTGAAAAAACAGAGAAAAGTCTGTCTGAGTCGCATTGTAACCGAGCTTTCTGATGTGTGTAGAGGTGTGGGTGGTTATTCTGTAGCAGTCTGATGTTGTTTTTAGGTGATTTAGTGAAGATAAACACAGTGAAAGGCCACACGTACTGCCAGTGTGCTCTGGTGCATCTCTGACTGGAACCTTCCCGAGTCATGCTACTAGAGGTTATATTTGACAGCAGCACAGTACATGTGGAATTTACTTTTTAATTAACTACAATGCACTACTAACTAAAATGTTCATTGAAATCTAATGAGCAGGTCACCAAGCCAATGTTGTGTCTCACTGATGACTTAAAAATATTAAAACACAACAATGGATGTCTATGGCAAAGAGGAATACGTTTTATCAGGCTTTTGTCAGTCCAAAAACCCCAAAATATTCAGTTTACTATCATGTTTGACAAAGAAAAGCATCATATCCTCAAATTAAAGAAGCTGGAAGCAGCAAGTCAGATATGGAAATTTGACAGAGCAATGTACTTTCAAATTAAAGACCAATAAACTTATACTTAGAATATTAATGATTCTTATATGCTGCTAACCCAATCAGCAAAAACACAGGGATGGAATAAGCTGTGTGAACAATTGCGTATTTACTCACTGAATGCCACAGAGGAGCATGAGACTGCAGGAGAGAGCAAAGATATGCGCTGCTGGCTCAAACGCTCAACGTGCCTACAAACTAAAGAGAAGGTTGTTTGAATCTGTCCGTAAAGAGAGGCAGTGAACTACTGTGGAATTCCAAAGGCTTTAAACTAGGACATTTCAGTTCAGTCTACCACACTGATGAACACTGGGGCATGACCTAAAGTACCGTCGGGTATATGAACACGTGAAATCTTCAGAAATCTGCAGTTACAGAACTACTGTACTTGATTAAAGAGAAATGGTTCAGTTACAGCCACTGTATCATCTCTGTTTGTGTGGGAGAAACAGAAATAAAAGTCTCATCATTATCCATAGCCCTAGCAACCCCAGTTTCCTCTACGGTCGTACATATTGCTATCCTGTGGGTGGGTTACCATAGAAACTGTTCAAGCCAGACACGGCAGTAGCAACAGCAGCAGTCTCCGTCTGTTGTTAGGAGGCAACTGGCTGTGAAACTCCCCCCCTACGCCCTCCCAACAACTAAAGACGATAACACAGAGTCCTGTCATTAAGGTAGTCTTCAGCACAAGCTTTAAAAGGAGAGACTGTGAACAACACATGACTGGCACGTTCAAATTCCACAGGGCAGCATGTGAGGAGTGACTTACTACAGCTTACAATGGCCTTCAGCACCGAACAGAGTGTGAATTGAGGGAAAACTCCCAACCTTTTCAGTGGTATGACCATTGTTTCCCCGTTAGTGGGGGCTAAGTAACATAAAGCTTTGGCCCAAGGTTGCAGGACTTTAGCTCAAAATACTAATGTTCATACTAATGACATGATGAAATTAAAACTGTGATATTGTCAGAATAAAGTGGAGTAACTGAGAAAATCCATTGCAAAGACTATTACTCTTATAGCAGGAAAGGTAAAAGGCGGAGGTAAAATTAATGTAACCACCAAGGAGCTTCTTCATGCACATATTTGGCGTCAAGCACAAGACACATTGTCCTTGTTACATTCATTGCTCCTTCAATAGTGGTGCCGTATTTCACATTGTGTGCCCGAAAAGGTCTCAGCGTCACATTCAGTATGTACAGTTCCGATTGCCAAATGGAGCTACGGTAAATTGCTTGGCAGCGATTAGGTGCTGCTCAGTGGTTTCCATTTAGAGTTTCAAGCAAAATTCCAAACATTACCCAGTTTCACTTTATCATTCATGAGGATGTGGTGTTTGCAATCGCATGTAAAAGCAAAGCGAATAGCATCCGGATATGAAGTATCAGTCAGACAAACAAGCAATTCAAAGATGCCACATTGGGCCCTGGGAAGGTGTGTTATCACCACTCACAGACAAAATGATTAATACAAATAATACTGCTTTACATACTTTTACTTATGAATCCAAAATAAACTGATTTTGCTTTGTTTTGATTTCGAAAAACAGATCAAAAGGATGCTGAAATAACATCTGTTATTCTGTTTACATCTGCTAATCTGTAAAAAGTGTGAATTTATGCTTTGTCTGGTCTCTCCACAAGACGACAAGCAAATAAACTTTTAAAATTCTTGTTTTCTGAATGGAGTTCGGATTGATCAGCGCAATGATAGATAGATAGATAGATAGATAGATAGATAGATAGATAGATAGATAGATAGATAGATAGATAGATAGATAGATAGATAGATAGATAGATAGATAGATAGATAGATAGATAGATAGATAGATAGATAGATAGATAGATAGATAGATAGATAGATAGATAGATAGATAGATAGATAGATAGATAGATAGATAGATAGATAGATAGATAGATAGATAGATAGATAGATAGATAGATAGATAGATAGATAGATAGATAGATAGATAGATAGATAGATAGATAGATAGATAGATAGATAGATAGATAGATAGATAGATAGATAGATAGATAGATAGATAGATAGATAGATAGATAGATAGATAGATAGATAGATAGATAGATAGATAGATAGATAGATAGATAGATAGATAGATAGATAGATAGATAGATAGATAGATAGATAGATAGATAGATAGATAGATAGATAGATAGATAGATAGATAGATAGATAGATAGATAGATAGATAGATAGATAGATAGATAGATAGATAGATAGATAGATAGATAGATAGATAGATAGATAGATAGATAGATAGATAGATAGATAGATAGATAGATAGATAGATAGATAGATAGATAGATAGATAGATAGATAGATAGATAGATAGATGTGTGTTAGGTGTCAGG
Source organism: Echiichthys vipera (assembly GCF_963691815.1). Classification (NCBI taxonomy): domain Eukaryota; kingdom Metazoa; phylum Chordata; class Actinopteri; order Perciformes; family Trachinidae; genus Echiichthys; species Echiichthys vipera. The sequence continues at coordinate 16,159,597 of NC_139844.1, read as the reverse complement.
GGTCAATATAATATTATAAAAACAGTAAAGCAGGTTAGCACCATGATGGAAACCACTTCATGCTTCCTGTTAATGTGCGCCCTTTTGCTCCTACAGGAGTGTTTGGTGCTACAAGGTGCAGCCTTTTTTACACTATGCCATGGTGGTAATCATCCTATCCACTGGCCTTGACAAATCCAGGAGAGAGTAGCAATTCTGGGTGAAAAGGGGTGGAAAAGCAGCAAGCTCCACATTGACTTCCATGGTGCCTCCATCTCGTACAAGCCCCTGATTACTATCATTCCTCTGTGACTGTAATCATTTGTAAGGATGGTAAAGGACAACGCAACTCTAAAGTTGCTCCCAGCATTGCCAATAATATAATTCCTCCTCCTTTTCTGCACGATTAAATGGCTTAATGGCTGGATTTAATGACTTGGCAAATATCCTTCCAGCTTCTGCTCTTTCCCACCCACGTTTCGTTACTTATTTTATCCTCGGAGTGTCCCCAGGCCAGGCCTTGGTGTAGGTGTGAATAATGGGGTTTAGTATGTCTGTCATGAACTTCAAACTTTCTGTATTTCTCTTTGTGTGCATTATCCGTTTACCCAGTTACTTGCAAGTGTGTTCCCTTTTGTCTCATTGGATATCAGTCTGTCTAGAACTGTGTGTGTATGTGTGTGTGTGTGTGTGTGCGTCTGTATTTTTTTTTTTACCCTCGCAGATCCTCTGACCGAGCTCTGTCTGGCTGTGACAGGCAGACGGCCTTCCCTGGCACAGACGCCCCTGCACACCGGGCTTGTGCTGCCAGGGCCCAAAGTGACAGCGGGGAAATGTAGCCCACACTGCCAATCAGTCTATGATGACACCCCCTCCAACCACACACACACCACACAACAAACTGTCCACCCCCTTTCTGTCACTGCTGTGAGCGATGGAATAAAAAAAAAAAAAGTCTTCTGACCATCTGTCCTCATCTGTCTCAGCTTATGAGGTTTGTTTGATTGAAGGAGAGGACACCTGCACGACCAAAAGTATGAATAGAACCTATCTACAGGCAGGGCTAATTGTTTGTTCTTTCAACAAAATTTCAAAAAATATTAAAATACTCACAACACAATACTCACATGCCCACATGTACGTACAGTACGGGCACGTGAGTTTTGTTTTAAGACAGATGGGAAAATATGAACATATCATTTAATCAGAGCTTATATACTGTAGGTTAATTAATATGACCCACAGCAGCTGACTCTTTCACATAGAATTAAAATGCTTTGGCAATGAAATCTTTTACAGGCCAGATGAGAAGCTATAACTACCACTTCAGGCTATCTGAACAGCCTATATGAGTAAACAATCCCTATTATCTGTGGTACATGTGGTGCTAAATCACTTGCACATGGCGACTTTCAACCATTTGGAATATTTTGGATAATCTGGAATTTCCCCACATTGTTTACCCAAGTATCTCTCTAGCGCTGACTAGGAATGTCACCATATGAGACTTTAATATATTTTGATATGTACGATTGGATCAGAAGAAATATCACGGTTTTCAATGTTATTAAATAAGGGAAGTTGTTATTTGACACTGTGGAAGGTAAAAGACCCACAAGCGTTCTTTTGTTCCTTCACATAGAACATGTTACGAGATCGTACCCTCTGCAATTCTTACGGTTATGAAACAGTGATGTTATGAAAGCGCAGTTATGCTCTGACATGTGCTTCCACTACACGACTTATAGAGTCAGGTACAGTTAAGGATTGCTTGTACTTCAAAATATTTGAAGGTGTGGTACATATACAGAAAGAGAAAATAATGGACCATAAAGTGCGAGTACGAAGTCCATTCTTAATGACCATAACGAATAATCATTTTCTTATCCTGCCTCCACAAAACCCTTTCCAAAACGTTCACTAAGGTTCCCAGCCGCCTACAGCTGGAAACAGAACAAGAGCTTGGTAACAGTGTTAGCAGGTTAAGTACTGCCTGTAACTTAACTGCATCGCAGAGAGAAGATTTTTAGAGCGAGAGTCTTTTATGATAGAAAAAACTCTTTAAATGTGTCAACTACAGTTTTGATATTTTTCACTATTGTCTGACATTTAATAGACCTAGCAATGAATTTGTGAATCATCTTCAAATGCCACCTTCTCAGACAATGATAATCTACTCCTACTTTCCCTCTGCTTGTGTGAGAACAGGATTGTTTAGTCTGGAACTGGACAAAGCAGACAATACAATTTGCATTTGTAAACTGCCATGATTGAGATTTATAACTACAGCAACTAAAGAAGCAGACAGTTCTTGGAGCCTTTGCTACCAAGAACACACTCTGACACACACACACACACACACACACACACACACACACACACACACACACACACACACACACACACACACACACACACACACACACACACACACACACACACACACACACACACACACACACACACACACACACACACACACACACACACACACACACACACACACACACACACACACACACACACACACACACACACACACACACACACACACACACACACACCCTTAAGCCATGCGATCTCATTATACCTAAAATAAAAATATCCACTGTAAGTTGCCCGTATGAGTTACAGTATATGTGACCAAGCAATTTCACAAGCCCTAATGTGAAATGTATTTTTGGAGATACTGCGGATCCAACAAGAAAAAAAGATGTTAATGAGACATCACAGACACCCCTCACCCCACCAAGCGCCCCACATTACACTCCTCATTCCTGCTGATTGAACTGCAGATAGCCTTGTGTCCGTCGGCGTGGTCAACATTTTAAAAAGTTAGAGTTTGTCTGCTGCTTCTCACTTCCTCTCTCATCTGTCCTTTCAAGCATTCTCAGACTCCTGTATTTGTGCAGGGTGATATATCTGTGCCAGGGAGATGAACAAACAACAAGAGTTTGAGTAGAACCGCCTGCGTGTGTGTGAAACTTTTATTTACACTTCACTTCACTTTTCTCTGGGATTGCTTACTCAATGGAATGAACAGGTTGTGTGTGTGTGTGTGTGTGTGTGTGTGTGTGTGTGTGTGTGTGTGTGTGTGTGTGTGTGTGTGTGTGTGTGTGTGTGTGTGTGTGTGTGTGTGTGTGTGTGTGTGTGTCACGTTTAGAGGCTCTGAGTAAGAATTTCCTGAGGTTTGCTGAAATCCTCTCATAATTACAAGGGTCACATGGACACAGGGGCATTTGAAGAATATTACAGTGGCATTGCAACATGAACATGAGGATGAAATAAAAGGATAAGGGCCAGTTAAGTCACTTGGTAAACCTATTAACACATTAAATCCCTAGAGAAAATATTACAAGACCATTATGGTGAGTTTCATGAAAGGGGGGCGGCGCTCAGTCGGTAATAACAACGTGACCTACATTCCAACGATAATTATGAGCCGTGATCACAAAGTGGAAAAGACAGCAAGCAGACATGATCAACCGGTCTTTTCTGTCGGGGTTTCCTATGCCGATCGTTGAGCTCTCTGGAATTTACATCATGTGAGCATTACCGGAGGAGTAATAAAACCTGTGAAAGTGAAACTTCCCCATGTCTCACACTCCTATTTTCAGTCAACAGGGCTCTTGTCTTTCTCTCTCTGTGATGTAGATTATGATTTTACCAATCAGCTGCTTTACTCTTCGACCACACACACACACACACACACACACACACACACACACACACACACACACACACACACACACACACACACACACACACACACACACACACACACACACACACACACACACACACACACACACACACACACACACACACACACACACACACGTTGAGCTTGATAAAGAAACCATCTGATTGTAAATACAGTGAATGAGCGTTCGCTTACCTGCGATGTCCCACAGCTGTAACCTGACCAGTGTTTTGCTGTCCCAGTTGATAACTTTGAGCGCAAAGTCGACCCCGATCGTCGCCCTGTAGTGCTGCGAGAACAGCTGGTGCACGTAGCGTTTGATGATGCTGGTTTTCCCGACGCCTAATTCCCCGATGACCAGTACTTTGAACAAGTACTCCTTACACTCAAACACCGAGCCCCCGGCCATGCTGACACTGACAAACTTTACTCTAAAGTCAAGACAGCTTCTTCTTTCTCGCTCATGCAGGCTTCCTGTGAGGAGCTGCTCTGGGACTGGGGGTGGTCAGAGGGCTGAGGGCCAGATGAAACCGAAATCACATTTGTCTCCTTGTTGTTCTCCTCCTCCTCCTCCTCCTCCTGCTGCTGTTGCTGCTCAGCAACCACCTGATAAGTCACAGGACCCGGAAATGTCAGAAACTTAATGCCAAGTTTCCTCGTGCTCCTCGCATAAGGTGCTGCTGCGGTTACAGAAACAGTTTACATTGATTTACGGACTCAGGCTACATAACTTTCTCATGTAAAGCGGCTTCAAGTAACGTTAAGCTTCAACCAAGAATAATTATTTGTGTTTGATGTGTTTTTTTCTCAAAAGCAAAAGTACAATTAATTCGTCTCTATATGAATGGGCAACTCTTTTCATTACAAAAGTTTAAAGTGGCTCAATGCCCATTCTCAGAAATCATAGCCTACAAGTTATTCATATGTCCAGTCCAAAATATTAGTCAAAACTCTCACTCAAAAAACTCTAAAAACTAAACCTAAAACTTAAATTTGTGATGTCATCAAGTATCAAGTGTGGAGCTGCTAGACAATAAATTAGGGAAGGTGTTATAGATGACACTGATCACCCAGGGGAATGAGTAGATGGGTACATTTTCTGTTTAGGAACTGAGAACACTACGCTAGAATAAAGCTTATTAAAGAAAACAAACTAAATCAGTCACTTGCCGAACTGTGGAGCAGCTCCAGACTTAATACTTGGTGACATCACAAGTTTGAGATAGAGCCCAATACCCGTGCTATTATACTATTGGTATACCAGAAACAGATTTAGTATGATCTGATACATAATATGTCAACACAGTATGCCAAAAATACCAGGAAGTCCTACTACATCTGGTCGGATTTTGCCATAATAGCCAGCATGCTTTTCTGGCTATTCTGAACCCACAATCCTTTGCGCTGCATGCTGTATGAGCCACAGGGTCAAAGTTCACATTGAATATTTTGCCAGAATTGCCTCCAAAGTGGTTGTGATGTCACAAAATCATGCTTAAGCTGAGTTTTAAGATGAGCGCAGACAAAAAAGTCCTTTAAGTATCAAACATCCATAGTGATGCTCAAAGTGACGTAACAATAAAAGAAGAAAAAAACAACAGTACAGGGGGCTGGAGATACCTTGAAGACCTCTTTAAGGATCCCTGATTGCCTGCAAACATTGGTTTAAACTAATATTGAGCTCAGTTAGAGCCAGCTTTTCAGTCTATTGTAGGCAGTAATCAGTCTTCATAATATAAATAGTTTTTATTTCACAGCATTGTTCAGCTTGCCCAAAACATAAAGGCCTATTATTTCACTCTAGATTTGACAGTGTTAAACAGGTGGCACCCTCTTATATTTTACATTGGTTAAAATCATTTAACAACTTACACTATAATAGACTAAAAACATTTGGAAATACAATACAATTGCACTATGTACTGTATGGTGTTTTACTTTGAAATAATTTGTATTCTTATAGATAAAGAACTTAGAAACTTAATCTCAAGTTAACTACTCAAGTTTATAATGCAAGATTTAAGCAAAATTGAAACATGTATAATCTCATTACAAGAAGCAACTAATCATTGGTTACTTTTACAACTGAATATTTTCAAGAGGATACAGTTGACTCAAGCTTAAAAGTTACCCAAAAACCAAACACACTGCTCCGTGACAATTATCTGAGGACAGGTTCAAAATGTATAAACTCTTTTTTTCCCTGTTGACATTCTAAATTTAGAAACATTGATCAGTATTACAAACATACCACCTGTGTGAAAAAACAAGAGATGGCTCAACAGTATTACAAACTTTGAGAACTTGTACAAGTACTGTGTTTTCATTACAATGACACAGCTAACTCAGAAAACATGAGAAATATCAACACGGCATTGAAAGCAAAGGTAGTTCTTTTTATCATGTCCCATGCTCATAAAAGTTGTTCTCAGGGTTATGATTGTGTTAACTGAATAAACAACATTGCCATCATCTACAATCACGCTAACCTGTATTAGCTACATCGTAAAAATTGAAAGCAGGGATGTAGGTGGATAACAACTTTGATTGGCACATTATATCCATATCATATATCATACAGCGCAAATCTTCAGCAGGATCTCAGTTTAGTGATAATATTTTTGTGCACATCTCGCAACACATTAAAAGAAATATTCAACCAACTTACTGCACATTTCGTCTTATTTAAAGTCTTTGTAATATTTAAATTGCGATGAGGTCGGACGAGAGAAAGCTGAGGTGAAATTAATTAATTAAAAATGCAGCTGGGACTGCTGCACACATGAACAGGCCTGTACATGTGCAGCAGAGAGGAGCAGAGCTAATCAAAACTGGCATGAAATGCACTTCAGCTACTGCAGTGCTTAGAGCCAGTTTGGACTCTGGCTGTGTCTTACAGTGCACATATATATACACACTGAAATGTGTTTGCCTATCCATTTGTTTCTTATTGACTGTTTAATTGCACTGCCATTATGGGAACCACATTTACATCCTTTATTATGATTTTGAGTGCCGCTTAATTCATCATAATTTGGCATGAGAGCTGACTACTTTTGGCACTCTCCCCTGTTTTACATTTTACAGAAAGGCTTTGTACACTGACAGCCCTTCAGAAATGTAAGTACTCACGGATAATTCCTTGTGTTTTTATACTCATTTTAAATAACCCCTATAAAAGTAGAGTAATAAATACAAGCAAGCAAATGACAGAGCAGAGGATAAATGCTAAAAACCCAAAATGATAATAAAATGATGTTGTTGTTCAGTGTGTATCCGTATGTTTGTGTGGAAATGCATGTCTGTGTGTCAGCGCCTGGTTTTTGCTCTCACAGTGTTGAGGAGCTGTGTGCAAAGTCTTGGAGGATTGTTGAGGTGTAGACTGAGCTCGGAGGGCTACCGAGCATCGACTCCATGATGGGGTAGTCCTTCACAGACTCCCCCGAACAAACAGAGTCTCTGAAGGGGGAGGGGGGTGACAGAGCCAGAGAATCCTCCAGAGTTCGCTTGTTCTGTAAGTCCTCATCTTCCCCGTCCTCACCCTCCCCCTCCTCCTTGGCATCATAAATGTAGCCGTGTAAGAGGTCCATATCCTCGTCCTCGGACCCCTCTTCTTCAAACGCCCCCACTTGTGGGGCCAAAGGAAGCTGAGAGGGGGTCAAGCTCAAAGGCTCATTGGTAGCGATTGCCTCCATGGCGGTGTGGTCATTCAGTGCAGGGACATAGGAGCTGTGTGTGTCCACCACTGCCCCCTGCATGCGCTCTGTGGTGCAGTCCTTTAAGTGAGAGGGCAAATAAGAAGCCGGTTTATCTAAATTAGACTCTAGCCCTTGCATCTGCCCAGAGCAAGTAGAAGTCCAGAGGGGGCGCTGCGAATCGCCTTCATCGTCCTCTTCCACCAGGTTGTACAGAGGCTTGGCGCCACGCGGTTCTTGAGGGAGATGGGGTTCTGTGCCAAGGTCGCAGGTGGAGGGCTCACAACTGTGGGGGTCGGGGGGGTTAGTTAGGGGCCTGATGACCGCCGTCTGATTCAAGCTGGCTTCCTGTTTCCTCACATGCACAGACAGTCTGTGCCACACATTCCCCCCCCTCGGAGGGTGTCTTGCACCTGATTCAGACCATGACACAGACTTGCCATTAGAACTATGAACGAGATAAAGACCCAAGTTACTATCACAGGAAGCGGGGAGCCGGTTGCAGAAAAACAACGTCAACATAGCAGCAACATAACACAACAGAGCAGCAGCATATAAATATTTCTGATGCACGTTAAAATACTTTACCACATGATGTACATTAACAGCTTTGCTAAGGGGTTCACTTGTGAGCTATAAGGAGCATTACATTTATCAACTGTGGCACTTCACAAACATAGTGAGTCATAATGTGCTGCAGACAGCATTATGAACTTCAAATTGCTTCAATTTGCAGTGTGTCTCAACTATTTTCTTATATAGTTCAAATGGTACACATGCATTCGGAATCATTATTCAGTTGGTGCCTGAACTGGCCTAAAGACAACACAGAGTTTAAAGCAGAATTAGCTAGGGCTGGCGCTAATGTGATTATATGGAGAGGTGGGGAGGGGAGGGGCATCCATGCTGAGAAAAGTTAAATGTGAGGTTAATTCAGGATAAACCAAAGCAGCATGGTGGCGATCTCCTTCTTGGAGGGTTGCAGTGTCAAAAACATTTTTTTCAGGAGTAACAGGATCAAAGAGGCCAATGAGTCCTTTAATTCATCAGACACTTGAACCAGTTAGCTAAACTCAAGCTGGGAGCCAACCAAGTAATGACTGGTTATGTGCTACATCTTTTCCTTTCCTTTCGTTGTATGCAAATGCAATGACAATAAAGGCTATTCTTTATGTCACTCGTTAACCTCAAGTAAAATAGAATAAACAAAAGGTTTCCATAACAATGCCCCCTCTATGTCAGTAATGTGCAGAAAATGATTGATTTCAGCTTCAAGACTGTTGGGCAAACACGATGATCTGCTTTTGGATCAATTTATGATCATCTAGCTGGTGAGTGACACACAGTATCTACTCTGGTTATATAGCATGATAAGATATGTCTGAGTTGACAGTGCAGCTCTCCAGGAAAGGAGCAGAATGACCACCAAGCCAAAACACCTGCCAGCCTCGACAGTTTGCAGACAGTGGGCTGCTCAGTTTAGAAGGTTAAAGGGTTAGAAGATTAGAAAGGCTGCATAGCAAAGGTGAGAGACAACACGTAAACATATTGGGATCATTCTCATACTCTGCCTCACTCCTTACTTTAGACACCTGTCCATGTGTCACTGCTGTGGATCTCAAAAAAGTTATATGCAAGTCGTATATCTAGATGTGTGAAATCTGTGCTTTAATAATCACTGACACATTATCATGGCCTGTTAGCTTTAAATCAGCGACAGCAAAATGTCCCAGATTTTTTAGCTTTATTCAGCTTGATTCCATCAATAAAATTTCCTGTCCCTCAGGGGGAGGGGGATGTGCCATATACATCAGCGTTCATTGCTTACTATTTCTAAATCAATGTATCAGTTTAGTTTGACAAAGATTGGAAAGTTGGAACATTAACATGCATAAACATTTAAATATTCTTGCGTAAAAATAACTTTTGATAGACTAGCATAGAATAGAATAGAATAGAATAGAATAGAATAGAATAGAATATAGAAATATTGATCCCAAGCTGGGAAATTTAAGGTTTTTTTTTTTTTTTTTTAGAATGATGATTTATTTAGAGAAATGCCAGAGGATCAGCTTTGGACAACTCACCATTTAAGTGTTTAGGTATCTTATAATTTTGTCTCTAACCCAATAGATTCAATCAAGATAAACAACGTAAAAGGTCACTCACTTGGCATTGCCGGACCCAGGCTTTTTCCGGCGGAACATATTGAGGATGCTGTTGCTCCCGCATTGAGCCGACTTTCCATCTCCAACGTGCATTCGCACCACATCAGATGTGGTGAAGGCGCTTCGGACGTTCCTCTCTGGTTTGGCAATGATAATGTACATCTTAGGTGTGAACATGCACCCCAGTGCCACTGTTACACTCAGGCTGACGGAGAAGGATGTGGTTATGATCTTGTAGTTTGAGCCAAAATATATTGGCACAAAGGCCAACCAGATGATGCAGGTAGTGTACATTGTGAAGGCAATATATTTAGCCTCATTAAAATTGGCCGGGACGTTTCGCGTCTTGAAGGCATAGTAGGTGCAACTCATGATTAGCAGGCCGTTGTATCCCAGTGGTGCCACCATGCCTACATTGCTAGTATTACAAATGAGGTAGACCTCACGTATGCTCGGGTAGGACTTGATGGGCTCAGGAGGCTCCAGAATGATGAGTGTGATCTCCAGAGTTAGCTGCACACTGATCAGCATAAAGGCAATGACCACCTGGGCCCAGGCGCTCATGAAACGGGGCTTCTTGGTGCAGATTTTCTTCTTGCTGCCTGCCAGGATGCGGGCAATGCGGTTCGTCTTGGTCACCAGGGCAGAGTAGCACATGGCAGATGAAAGGCCGACCAAGAGCCGCTGTAAGTAGCAGGAGGTCACTGTAGGATGGGCGATTAAGGTGAATGGACAGATGTAGCCCATGAAGATGCCTGCTAAGATGATATAACAGAGTTCTCTGCTTGAGGACTTAACCACAGGTGTATCACGGTACTGGATGAACACAAAGGTGACAAAGGAGGTGATCAGGATGCCCACACAGGAGAAAGCCACTGCCACCATAGATTCCACATCGGCCCAGTCAAGATATTTCAGAGGCAGGGGCTGGCAGCCTGGAAAGAGCAGAGGAGATGTCGAGTGAATCTTTTGTTGGTACTGTAGTAGTTTTTTGTGAATGATGGTGCATTCAAACAGGTGAAAAGAACCAGAGGGTAAAGAGGAGGCAGAAAGGAGAGTAACACAGATTTGGAGACAAAAGGGAAGTCAGGTGTGTAGCAGAGATCAGAGTCTTCAAAGATAGCCTTAAATTGCTCAGAAACTAATTTGCATGTGTCAAAGCTCCAGTTCTGTCAGATTTTTCTCTCATTTTCATTTTATGCCAAATGTGTTCAGACGTGGGTATGTGTCAACTCTGTCATGATGTACTAGATGCCATCCAACACCCAGAGTAAGTTTATAGAGCTTAATGGGAGAAAACTGACATCCCAAGACTTCCCCAGCTTAACACTCCATAAATTACATGCTGCAGCTAATAGCATTACAGTCACTGCCATCACAAGCAAGGCTATGCAAAGAGACACCAGCTTCTAGTCTGCATTGCTAACTCCCAATATGGCAAATCATTAGAGGACTAAAATTGCAAAATAATCTCAGTAAGAAAGCTTGGATTTTGGAACACAAAGTGTGAAGGATACTAATGTTAATATGAAGGTGTACAACAGTTGCAGTGACCTGTTGCTGTTTTCTTTTGACCAACCCACCGTCTCAGTTCACTGAAGCATCAGCCACCAGCAAACAGACAAGAGTGGCAAAGATTAAATGCTCTTATCTGTATCTGTTCTTACGCAATCCTCATATCCTATATTCCTCTAAAACCTATGCTGTCATATCTAAGCTGGGAAGACTTTTGAATAATTCAAAAACAGAGCTCTCTCTTGTGCTGCACATAGGCTCAGGGCATTTCAACAGAAGCCAACACCATAATGACATTTTGTTAAAAAATAAAGTTTATTTTTAATTGTTTTATCCTGCCCTTAATTAGCAAATTAGTGAACATATGGACAATACCTCACTCTATGAATAGAATACCAACTCTCTTTCTTAGTATTCTCCAGATAGGGCCATATAATGAGAGTGAAGGGAGAATTTCTTCCTCGACAGATTGCTGAAATGTATCCCCAAGCCTCCTGTGGCAGTAATAGGATTTTACATCTGGGAACTGAGAGCTCCACTCAACTCTATAAATCGCTGTCAAAACATCCACTGGGTCACAACAAGGCAAAGAGCAGGGAGGGGGGAAGCAGTAGTGTGGAGGTTGAGAAAGCCAAGAGAACAGGGTTATGGGACCTGGATGATGAAAAGCTTTAACGAAAGGAGGTGTCAGGGTGTAGAGAACAGTCTTATCGGAGGAGGACTTTTTTTTTGAGAGTGCAAAATAGTTAGAGAGAAAGGGTTTGTGTATTTTCAGTGAGATTGCTGTTATAAGATATAAATGACCTGACAAGGGAGCAGGGGAAATGTAGGTTGGCTGGGAGCCCATGAAATGGGTGGTATAATGAGGGTCGGTGTAGATGGTTGGCATAGATAGTCCCATATTGGAAAAAAGTGAAATTTCCATATATTTTTATCTATACAGAATGAAATGTACACAGCTTGAATTCAGGAACGATGCCTTTAAAGTTGTACTCTGTAAGATTTCCATCTTTTTAATTGCCTTTTAAGTTCATATCTATCAAATAGTGAGTTAAAACAATGGTGATTGATCATATGACCCACAAATGACAGCACTTCTACTTGCCTTTTTTTGCCCAGTATTCCAATATTCGTGTCTGTGGCAACATTCGCAGGCTAGATGTAAATAGGCCGCCATGTTAGTGACGCTACTGAAAGCGGTTGGTCTGTCGGCCCAGATCACCAAAGGTGATGCTGTGTTTACTTCGAAATCGGAAATTCTAACTTCTGGCTTGACTGTCAGGCTTGTAGTAAGGGCAGAAGTGTAATAGTGTGTGTGTATGGATTTAAGAGGGTAACATATAGGGGACGAACTGGAAGTAGAGAGGTGAATGTGTTTCAATAAAGTTTACAAAAGAGCAAAAAAAAAATTATTTTCGAAATTGTGCACTATATAGTGTGTACACCATTTTGTAGTGTAGTACCAACGTGACAAGAAGGTGGCTCTGAAAGAACAGGCTCGCCTACAAGTACATCTTAACGCAACAGAGTTCGCTAGACACAATATATCTCAAATCTTATGGAGAACAACTTTAAACAAGCCGTCAGGACTTCTTAACGGTTATGATGTCACAACTAAAAGTGCAGCTACAGTGCCGTTACAGTCATTCCCATGACAGTACAGAGATGCCCAGAGCACATACGTGGAAGACCTAGAAACGCTGACCGATCAGAGGAGGCATTTAAGGGTTGGGGGCTTAGAACGACAGGCGCTAAAATGGAGAGTTTCAGACAGTGGGTGAATACAGGTATACTAGACAGACAGTAGAGGAAAAATAGTGTGTTTTGAACAGGTAAGCATGTAAACATGTTTAAGAAATACGTATGAACCTAAAAATTAGAACAATATGGGACATTTAAGCGACAGGAGATAGGGAGTATCAATGAACATTGTTGATAAAAATCATAGGTAGATTCAGAGTGTCTGGTTTTGTCTCCTACCTTCCAGGTCATCATCGGGCCACCATCCCAGCTCACATGCCTTACAGGTAAACTCATCCTGGACATACTCATTATCCTTGCAGGTGGTGCAGATCCAACAGCAGCTCACCTCGCCCTTCCTAATCACCTGCACGCAGAGATGCCAGATATAAACAAAGAGGGGGTCACAACACTAATCAAACGGAGATAGGAAGCACCTCACACCCAAAGCAACCTAAATAAGTAATTAGCTTAAGAGGATATCAAAGAAGAGGATATGTGGGTGCAATTTCTTTTTCTTGAGCCCCAGACACAAAACAAGGCCAGCAGCTTTTAAATTCTGCTCCCAGAGAAGCTGTTACCAGCACTGTGATATGTAAAGCAGGTTGATAAGTGGGGCAGGAAACAAAGCAGATAGAGGGGGAAGTGTGAGCAGCCAAGAGAGAGGATGCACCCTCCCTCAGGGCGACTTAGTGTACATCTAGACTGAAAACAATCGGCTCAAGATGAAGCAATCAGGGCATTTCTTTAAAACTGGCCTCAACCTACCAGTTTTTATTATTTACCGTCCCAAACTGGCTTTCTCTTCAGCCAGATGGGATGAAAGGCACAGGAAAGGATGTGTTTACCGTGTGCAAACTTTGTCTGTGACATAATTTAGACTGATAAGACTTTGTAATCGTGAAAAGCACAAGGATTTAGTTTGGTTTTCTTTACTCCAAACTTTTTTCCATTATGTCTAATTGGACTGAGAAAATATGCTTGTAAATGACTTTCTCCTTCGTAAAACATCTTACACACTATTTAATTGATGAAGTAGGATGCCAAAATGTAGGACAGAGTTACATCCCCAAAGTTTACTTGCCCACTGAGGATATGCTGGATGATTATCAAAGAGAACAAATGGGAAGATTCATTGCAAGAATGGAGCATCACATCCAAGCAGTGACACAGTTACGGGTGTAAGAAAAGAAAAAAAGAAGTTATTTGAGAGCACAGGGGAAATACCATCTGTGCCTTAACTTTTATTGACATTTTTGGTTCAGAGTCCACAACTAGTGGATGGATTGCCATGACATTTATATATGTATTCATGTCCCTCTCAGGATTATTTGTAATAACTTTGATGATTTCTTAAAGGTCAAGTTTGACATTTTGGGAAATATGCTTGCCAAGAGTTACATGACAAGACTGATACCACTGAAGCCACCAGCAGCAGGTGGTTAACTTAAGCTTAGCAGGAAGTGGGGAAACAGCGAGCCTGGCTATATCCAAAGGAGACAAAATCAACCTAATAGCACCTCTAAAGCCAGATTAACACTATATGTTATATGTTTAATCCATAGAAAAAAATGAATTCCAAGAAACCGTCCAGCACATACTGTAACATCCGCTTAAACCGACAATTTTACACCTCAGTTTTTTGTAAACAACAGAATTTTAGCATTGTCATCATAAGCATGGTCTCTAGTTGCACTTGATAAAGACCAAGTACTACTAAATCATCTACTCGAATGAAAATAAGCTACTTTGAGCAGAATAAATGTTAAATAAGCTCTGCTCTGCTGATTTAACACTTTTAGGTTTTGGACCTCCAGAGTCACACAGCAAATTCTCCACTGTTCTCCACTGACTATGGATGTTTCAGACTTAATGAACTCTGGCGGAGTAACATTGAGGATTTAAATCCCAACCTTGATTTGACCTTTGGAGCATGGCTCACTGCAAACTGAGCGGACCATGTCACTGCTGTTCATCCACAGCTTGTAGTCATCAATGCTTAAGATGCCCTCATGCCAGGAGCCCACATTTAAGTAGTCATAGCGATCATCTCCCACACCCTGTAGATTCATGATGTCATATCTGAAAGGACAGAGGAAGGGACGGAGAACCACAATGGTCAACAACTTTAGTAAGTGACAAAGGAGATAAAAAAAAGGCTAGAGGACGACAGAAAGAGTTAAAGATCATAAATGGAGAAAGAGTGAGGAAGAGGGAGATATAGAGGAAAGGGTAAAAGAGAGTGACAGGTAATTTCATGATAATGATTCCACAGCTTAGCAAACCTTTTATCCAAAGTCACTTAAACAGCTTACAACCCTGTTAATGTAATATCAAGAGCTCATGCCATATTTTATATATTTATATTGAACCAGGATGTGCTCCACCTGACCTCTGCAGTTGATGGAGGAATGACACAGCTGTGTTTTCTGACTGTCAAATGCTGTCTGTTGGACTGAAGAGAGATGAAAGTGGCTGCCACAGCGGACAATCCACTGAATCTGTTCCAGTCCAAACTAATTACATCCTTCTGTGCTCAAGATTGGTGCACACTTGTTTGCATGTACACATGTGCTAATGAGTAGGAGAGTGTTAGATGGGGAAATTCACAGATTACAACCACGTTGATGATATGAAATCTCTATTTACATTTCCCTACCTTTTGCTATATTTTTACCTCCTCTTCATCCTCTTACCTGCCTGGTGTGTCTCCGTTTTCATCAAAATAAATCTCCTCTCCTGAGACTCCTCTGAAGGACGTCTTCAGCAGGTAGTCCAGCAGCTTGCTGCCATCGATAGGGTCCATGGCCTCGCAGAGCCCTGGCTGCCCTGGGCACAACTCCTTGTGCATATCATGGAGGCCATGAGCCATTGCATAGATGGCATTGATGACAAATCCCATTTTACTATCCTGTATATAGTTTTCATGCAGACTCTCATTTCCTGTTAGAGGGGAAAAGAAGAGGGCATCAAAAGGAGGAAAAAAAGAAGTGAAGAAAACTTTCTTTTTTGTTTGGTGTTTAGTGCTGTATTCAAACTGCAGTTACACTGTAGGAGATTGATTCATTTAGAAACCAGACGTGGAGAAAAAGCAAAATTTTCTTTTGCAGCAAAATATATTTACATACAAGGAATTCACAACATGATGTCCGAAAGCTCAATAGGAAACATGTGGAGAGCAACCATTGTTGCTCAAAATACCAAGACTGCAAACGTCAAGTTGTACTTCACCATCAGCCCTCTAAAGGCATTGTCCCACAGTCAAACCTCTTTGGAGGATGGTCAATAAAAGTACAAAATGTTACATTTTTTTGCATCCTTGTATGAAGATATTTCTTCCAAGGTTTAAGAATAAATTCCCATTTTTATTTGCCCCCTCAGACAGTGCATCTAAAATATTGACAATAATTGTCCACATCATAAACATTAACATGCACATACAGTAGAGGTTGTGATCAATCTTTTTTAGGTGTTGCAGCCATTCAGGGGTGAACAGTGTGTGCTGGGTGAGCCAGTCCTCTGTGCAGTTTTCAGAGTGTAAGGCCATTTTCTTGTTATTCCTCATACAGTATAAACAAGCTGAGTGCTCCACAGAGTTTGACTAATGCAATCCTTGCTCTGGCTGAGAGCCTGAGACTGCCAGGAGCAAGACATTTCACAATTTTACAAAATAGCAGTTTTAAGACGTTACAGGGAGTGTTGTGTTAAAGAAAGCATCACTCAAACTCTTCCTGTCACGGAGGAGTCAAATGCTTACAGAGTGCAGGTGCCATTCTGATATAATCTTCACTATGTTAGTGGCAAGAAAAATGCACTTACCACCTTGAAGGTCTTTGGAATAAAATAGGTATATAAAAGTGTGATACAGAGAAAGTAGAAAAGCAACTATGACTGTACTGCAATTTATTTTAATGGCATTTTGATTGCATTGTTTACTTGATTCCTTGTTTTACACGTTTGAATGGATTTGTTGTGAGTAATTTTGAATTGTGTTTTAAATGCCATTAACAAGCCGAGAACATTTTACCATGATCTCCTTTTGGGAGCAAAGGGAGAGAATATTCAGGGAGGAAAACAGACAGAGAAAAAAAATTGTTTTTTATTAATGAGTTTTGCACTCTGGTTAAATTTAACCCTCTACTCTCACTGACATTAAGATGAAAGTCTATAGGGTTGATACTTCTATCTATAAACCACAAAAATATATATGTCTCTGATGTCACCCACCGGAGCAGACTTTCTTGTAGTTCTTGTTCTCCTGTGGGTGGCCTGCGAGGCGGCACTGGAAACGGTACTGCCAGAACTCAGAGAACCAGGGGTTTCTGGTGTTGGTGTCCAGACGCAGCTTCAGATAGTAGTCATCAAAGGTCTTGACCACCTCCGATTGCAGCTTCATGGTGATCCCTCCCTCTGCTTCCTGCTCAAAACCTTCCACAACCTCGTAACGGTCTGCCCATCCATCACTGCCAGAGAGAGAAAAAGATGTTATAACATAAAAATCACAGGGGGACCAGTAAAGTATTACGAAACCCATTTGAGTAAGAATAAACTATTGTCATAATTTAAAAAGAGAGGTACTCCTTGACAGTGATGATAGGCTGTATGTGTTACGGTCACAAGTCTTTTATATTGAATTGTTGTAATGATAATTTACACTTAACTGCTGATTTAGACTGACTAAACTGTTCAAAAGAGCAGCATCATTGACACTGGTAATATAAAATTCACTAATGCAGATTTATTTTGAAGGATAGATCCTAGTCTATTCAATTCATGATTTTCTGTCTTCTGTTAGGTGGACAAGGGCAGTAGAGGTGTTCAGTATATGTACGAACAAATCTTAAAGACCAAATCTTCAAACTCAACTGACTTTACTGAATCACAGCAGTTACTGTACCTTTGAAATGACAGGTGAAACAAAGAACACACAGAAACGTGGGCCAAACACACGCAGTAAGGTACAAAAGACATAATAAAATACATCAATACATCAAGTCACAACTGAAAACCATCGCTAAAAACCATCATCCATAACCCCTAGTAGTTAAATGGTGAACTAACATTAGTTGGATAGTTGTGAGAAATCAAGAGTCTGGTGGCCTGAGAAACAAGAGTTGTGAAGACAATCGACTGGACTTGAACTAAATGGCTGTGAATGGTGAAAAAAGGGAACGAACTGTGTCAGTGACTACAAATCGTGAACTGAATCATGTTATTCCGGTTGGTTATGTGTGTGTTTGTGTTCTCAGTTCTTAGTTTCGTAACAGAAAAGGAAGCTACTCTAATGCATCGCTGCTTCTACTGAACTTGCTTCAATAAAAACACATTTGACAATACAAATCATGAACTGAACTGAACGATTTAAAAAAGGTCATTTGTAATTCTTACCTCTAAAGGGCTTACAGAGGAAGTACAGCAGGAAAACTGAACTGAAAGCCATTTGGACATACAGAGCAGCAAATAGAAGCAGCAGTAACATCAAGTAACAGATATTCTGGCTTACTGATGTGTAGTGCTGAGATAAAACCTGTCATCTGGCACGGTGCCGGATGTCAGGTTTTATCCTCTTTCACTATCTCTGCTGTTTGACTTAGCACTGCTCAAGACAATAGTGATTGTTTTAAAGGAATATGAACAAGCCAAAGTGTTTTTCCCCTTTCACCGAATGATAAGTCGGTGTAACCAGACCAGACCATATGAGTAAAAGCCAATGTGCGTGTTCAGATGGAGACTAATGGGAAGGTTTCTATCAAACAACCTAATGACAGAACAACATCAGAGCAGGAACCCAAACTCTAGGCCATTTAAATAATGAGCTTCCACTACAAATAGGTAGAATATAGCCTCTACTCCTATACAATGTTAAATTAGCATGGCAGCACTGGCTGGAGTCTTATCTCAACTCCACTGCAGTAATCCTCAATTTAAGAGGATGGAAATCTCACAATTAGTGCCTGAACGTGATTGTAGGCTTTACACAATCCCTTCAGCTTGCTTGTTTGTTTGCTTGTGTAACCCTCTGTGGGAGAATGTCTATAATACCAAGCCAATTTAGACACATAGCTGACCAGTGGGCTCTAAGAGAAATGGAAAACTCCTGTGAAGGGGACACTGAAAAACAAATAAACAGATAAACAGCACAACTCTGCGCTCTGCTCGTTCTCTAAATCTGAGCCTGTCTCTAATGTGGGCTCCGGGCTACTGCCTTGGAATACCTGTGCTATGGACAGCTACACACCAATTAGGTATGACTCACCATGGAGCCAATTATTTCGCACACATGGGATGTTCTGGGTGATGGATAGGACATGTGTGTGTTCATGTGTGTGTGCGCAGGTCAAAGTCTCTGACCTTTATGTCTACAATTAAGTCAAGAAAAAGGAGCCCAAATCTGTGAAAATGTGAGAAGGAAACTTTAACCAAAGTGATTGAGCTAGTATATCTCTTCTCAAACTAAAAGAAGTATGGATTCCTACAGCAGGAGACAGCCAGTGGGAAAAGGATCCTGAAAACAGAGCTGATGTCATCCAGAAGCTGTCTCCAGCTGACCCTGACATCTGTCTCTGATCTGACACATAGGGAGGTGGAAATTTAATGGACAACTCTGGCATTGTTACTATTCTGTTAAGAAAAACCCTGAGAACTCCGAAACCAACTACATTCACGCTTACACACAGACCTCCCCCAGGGCCATGCCCTATCTCGCAATGTTAATGGAAGTGAAAAATAAATTGTGAATCTGCCCTGTGATTTGGATCCGCTCGGAAATGTGATTTGATTTTTTCATGGCCCATGCTACACCTGTCAGGAAGAGCGAAGCAGGCCGACCCAAATGCAGGAGACTGCAGACAACAGAACCCGTAGACGACTCTTTTAGTACAGGCTAGGGAAAGCAATCCCAACATACTGTTGCCCAAATACAAACTAAACCGATGATTGGATGAAGTGTAGATGGAGAGATGGGCGGAGAAGCTCAGGAAAACCCTAACTCAACCCCATGACAACAACCTTAAAATGAGTTCCATGAAATCTGGCTTGTAGATTTTCCTGCTGAGAAGCAAACCGAACCAAAAACATAACCTCTGGTGGAGGTAACAATGTATATCTCTGTTCCTCCATAATTTCTAACTTCCCTACCATGTCTGTGACACTCTCACATAACCCATTGGTTCCTACCTCAATCATTAGAATTGTTTTTCACATAAAACATTTGAGCACTGAAGTTCTACGTAGTTCTAGTTCAAATGTTACTCAAACAAGAGCAAAAAGTGCATTTGTTGGGATCTATTTTAGGCCACGGAGGGATACACATTAGATGCATGATAATGTATGATGGGATTGAGTCAAAATAAACTACAGTGCCCATGTTCATGGTAATTAAAGAACATGCCACCCAGTGCAACAGTTGCATCACTGCTGTGTTTTAACAGTTTCTGGCCAACAACAGAGCTCTAGCACAGAGGAATAACCTGTATCGGGCTCTGGCTACAGAGGCGGTAGTTGATAGTAGGATTATCAATTCATCACTAGTTTAGGAATGAAACCCCCCATAACTGACACTTGAGAGTCACATGCAATACAACACTGTATACCACTAATGTAACCCATGCATATAGTGCAAATAGTGAGCAAATATATTCTTCTTTTGACAGAGATTGGCTTTAAATTCTTCTTCCTCCACAGTTCCCACAATCAGAGCCAGTTGGATACGTTTTGGCATGTGGGATGCAGTTAAGAAAATACATCCTTGCATCTTTGCACAAATGCATTGGAAACATAACAGATTTAATATCATTGTACAGATTTGTTGGGTTTATATTGAAGATTTGTAATGTGAGTAAAGTTGACAAAGGTGTGCTTAGTCTAATTAATGAAAATGTGATGGTTTTTTAAAAAATGAATGGTGAAAGCAAAGTAGGCAAGTATATTTATGCTCCATTAAATTATGCATGTATACTCCTACTGTCTGCAACAACTACAGTTAAAGACAAAAACAATGTTGAATAATGATGAGAGGTCAAAATTACAATATGGCCTTAATCACAAATAAGATATGTCTTATTCTTCGGGTAAGGACATCTACTTTTTGTATCTCATAAAATGTGTGCTGTATGTTTAAATTCAGTTGACTCATCCTTTTCACTCCCCTAATTGAGTTTAGAGCCAGAAACACGTGAATTCCATTAGTGCGAGTCACATTTCCTTAATTTGCTCCAAGAGAATACTGTCTCTGTCCGTTTTTTTTTCAGTGAATGTACAGATAGAGACACGGACACACACACACACACACACACACACACACACACATACACACACACAAACACACACACACACACACACACACACACACACACACACACACACACAAACACAAAAACACACACACACTTGTCTGAAGAGAGGGAAAGATGCCCCCTCTGTTTCACGGTGAAGTTTGTGATAAAGTAAAAATACATGTCCTCTGTCCGCTCTCCTTACACTTTCTTTACGCTGTCTGGCAGAACTCCAAACAGCTCATCAAAACTCTCGGACATCAGAGAGGGAGACATAATGGGACAACATCTGATTTAATTTCACCTCAATGTTCTGCGGCTTCACGCAGCATATTGGAAAGCCCGTTATTACATACGTACAGTCAGATAAACCGGAGGAACACCTGTTAGATCAAGGAGTAAACGCTGTTCAAATATGTTATTGGTTTTGCACTTTCACTGAAGATAGGCGAGGCAGTCGGTCTGAGATATAAACTAGAGCATACCTCTGATATTTCAATTTAAATTTCTACTCTTTACTTTTAAACTCATGTTTGTGACACAAGACAACACACTGGATACCAGTTACAAAAAGGAATTTTTGTTTTTTTTATCTGTGCCTTTCAAAGTGACCCATACGACCATTATAAATGCTAATCCCATGAGCGTATTCTGATGCGGAAACAAAAAACATGAACAAATGAAAGGATAGATTGTTGTCATAGTTAAAATAAATCAACTTTGACTCTTGGTTGGAAGTGAATTGAACCATGAACCACGGTATCCAGTGTCCATGTTACTTCAGACACAGTAGTACAAATGTATTTAGGGTACAGTGGAATCAAACAAGTAAAACCCACAGCACTGAGGCTGACAGTATGAACAAAATTGTATTTCTCTTTTACCCTCAACTTTCCAGATATCTAAGTCAGTATTTATACCTGCAAGCTAAGTCAGCAAGATGCTATTCCTTTGCCAAACACTTGAAAATGGGACCTGCGTATTTTGATGATTTACTGAGACCTGGTGATGTGTGGCATTGTTTAGAGGAGCGCAGCATGCCAACAGCTGGATAATTTATAGAGTGGTATACAACAGTGAGGAGACTGAGAGCTCCCCCGACTCTCCTGGATGATCTAGTTCCAGTTTGATAGCACTTTTGTATATTTATGAAGCCATGAATTAATTGGCAGGGCAGAGATTTAATCACATGCGCTGCTTCCCCTGGAGGATGAATGGGAAGAGTTACTTTAAAAAGAGGAAAGGGAGGATAGGGGAGTCAAGAATTTCCTAATTGCTCTATGCGAGTGTTCATGCGAAAAGTTCAGGTAGTTAATTGAAAAACCT
The DNA here is from genome assembly GCF_963691815.1 of Echiichthys vipera. NCBI lineage: Eukaryota > Metazoa > Chordata > Actinopteri > Perciformes > Trachinidae > Echiichthys > Echiichthys vipera. Next base: position 16,137,198 of record NC_139844.1, on the reverse strand, counting down.
TTAATTTGTCGGCCATTCACAGACCACTAGAATGTCAACCAGTCTAATTGCTTGAATAACATTATTATTATAAGAAAAATCAGGCTTTAACTCTTGGATTTTAATACAACACACAAACATTTAATTTACTCCCATCATAACTTCTTTTCTCTCTTCTTCTTTTTGATCATTGTTCATCATCTTATTTTCAGTGGTGGAAGAATCTCTCAGGTCTCACAGTACATAATCATTAGCAGGAATTCTGCTTAGAGGCGTTTAACCTTTACAGGTCGAGGCCAAAACTGCATTACTGAATTATTTTTATTTGACTTTAAATGTCTTTGAATATAAATTTAAATATAAATCATTCAAAAGAAAGTTGGGCTATTTAAAAAAGAAGAGGTATAATATGTAACCATGTTTAATAACCAAAGGTCCTATATTGTAAAAAGTGAGATTTCTTTGTCTTTTTTTATTGTAAAGCAGGTCCAGGTGCTATTTAAAGACTTTGAAAGTATCAAAACACTCAATCCACTCAAGAAATGCACTCAGCCCTTATTCAGAAACTGTATTTATAGATTAATGCTTTAAACATTTTCTAGTAGAAACCTAAAATACAAGTAGGGACCTGAACATTAGCATAAATGGGACCATTAATATGTAAATTGAATACATTTGATTCACTTTTCTAAGAATTCTGAAGGTCAAATATGACTTATACTTCAGAATCCATAGAGGTTAAGGGTCAAACTCTAGAATTTCAATAGTTTACAAAAATCCATAGTGCTCACAACAACCAGAACTATTGATATTTTGATTGATAGACAAGTTAAAACAAACAGTTAATGAGCAAGCCTCACTTAAACATTTCTACCACTTTCTCTATGTATTATGTTATGTATTCTGTTGTGTATATGATCTATAACAATGCATATGTTAGAAGATGAACATATGTTTTGGAGGAGGACAGCTGTCAAATGAAGAGAAGTAAACATGAAACATTTCCTCCAGAAGTTTAGTGGAGTAGAGGAGAAATATAAAATGAAAATACTCAAGAATCGCACTACTCTAGTAAATGTATTTAGTTTTTTTTCCACCACTGCTCTCTTTAATTTCACACAACAGGAGCTCTTATGGGTGATTTTTGTTTTCTGTTCTACGTTTATCTCTTTGCTGATCCCACAACATTCTTAATTCATTTGAAAATGGTCTGGTAGTAGAAGAAATATTCATACAGGGGTTTGTAAACGAATGCTCCATCACCAAAACTCTCTCTGCCTTTATCACTCTCACTCTCTCTGCACTCCCAATCTCCTCCATTTATCTTATTTCTGCAACTCTGTGGAGTAAAGACAGGAGTGATGGTGGGTTGTTAGCTAGATGGCGGCAGCTGCATGACTCTCTGAGGGTGAGCCGGGGAGTCTTTAAAAGCCCATCCACGCTGCTTTTACTAATTCATCATGCCCCAGTTTGAGTTCGGGGATCAGTCTCCTCTACATTGACAGAGAACACTGCTGGGAGAAAATCCTTTTTGCTTTTTACCACCAAGGGATGTCAATCCACTTCTAAACCCCATGACAAAGTCTCTGCATCCAATATCAGCAGTAGTAGTAACTGATGGATGACAAGCTTGTATCATCAGTAGGTCAATTTAATGTAAAAATCATTACACACGGTTGGCTGCTCAGGGCCTCCTACATTTTTAAAATGCTTTGATGCTTCTTTTATTACATATTGCTTGCTTATTAGTGCAATAATAACAGCTACAAGATCGGTTTAAAGAGGTATAAGAAACCCATGTCTATTTTCATTATTGACAAAAATGTCATTTTTAAAATGCTTTGATGCTTCTTTTATTAAATATTGCTTGCTTATTATTGCAATAATAACAGCTACAAGATCGGTTTTAAGAGGTATAAGAAATCCATGTCTATTTTCATTATTGACAAAAATGTCTTGTTTTCCAAATAATCAATGAATCATTGAGTCTATAAAATGTCAGAAAATAGTAAAATATATGACAAGTCAGGGTAGTACACTGATTGTTGCAAGCTCCCAAAAATGTATATGTTATATGATAATAGAGAAGGTAACATATAGTGTGAGGGATTTTTTGAAGACCCTTCATATATTTTCTTAAACATGGTGGAGCTGGTGATGTGCTGACAAATGTGACAAAAGTGTGTATGTATATTTGTGTGTAGGTATGCAAATATGTGTGTATATATGAGTATGTATGTGTATGCATATATACGTATATACATCTGTACAAAATATTGATATTTTATCTCTTTTGGCAGGCCCACTTGGATTACTGTCCTTCTGATTCTGTATATTTTTCATATAAAATTCAATTGAACAATTGATTTTTTTTAAATTGAATACTTTAGATGCTGATGATGCTGTAGATTACTGGTGTAGCACTATTCTTGCAGATACTGACAGATTTGTTGCATTTCATGTGTTTGTGATCAAATTTTGTGTGACACCATTTGTTATTCTCTTTGTGTCCACAGTAGCCTACATGTAATATCCATACACTGTGGCTGTTTGTGCGAGAAACCATTTCAGCTTCTGCGAATGAGGATGTGACAACTATGTCCAGATGCAGAGCCAGCATGCTATCTTTGATCACTCCAATGTCATTCACCCATCCACTCGCACAAGGGAACACAAGGCATCAATTGGAAAGAGAGAGATGTCCTTGACAGTGTGTGGCTGCTTTCAATTAACATCAGAAGCGTGTTATAAATATTCAGATGCAGCTAATTGTTCTCCCTTGCTCTGTGGAACACAAACAGATGCAATCACGAATCCCCGACTCAACTTGAAGATACTTGCCAGCGCCATGTGTGTGTGTACGCAAGCAGGGCTCCATTAGTGAATGAATATAGACCGTGTTTCCTTATCTTATAATTATAATCTTTGTTGATGTTGTTGCTGGGAGGACTTTTTCAGATGTCAGCCATATTTCCAGAGAAGGGACTATTGTGTTTGGAGTCCTGCTGACAGACTGAATGACAGATCTGCAGTGAGACGATCACACCAACTCTGTCATGAGCCCAAACAAAATCTGCATGGTGACTGTAGCACGAGCAGCACAAAAGCATTTTATTCCGGTGGTAAAGTAAATCCTGCCCTGCTAACAAAAATGATACTGAACTTGATTTGTTCATAATGTGCCCTAGTAAACTCTCACTGAACTTACTAAAAGACAGAATCATGTCACACAAAGAGAATAACGTAAAAAAGATGGGAGGCTCGATGCTCGACATCACTTTGCTTCTTTTTTTCAGTCCCATCCCCTCCACCGCCCTCAACACTCTCTCTCTTCCTTATATTAATAACTAATGTATCACTCACTATCTCTGAAAGTCTAACGAAAGAAACATGTTTCAGGAGAGTGAGCCTAGCAAATGTGCCAATGTGCAGCACATTGTTGGCCGTAGGGATCCTGCCACCACACACATATCAAGACAATCCTGAAAAGGGGAAGACGAGGATTATAGATGATCAGAAAAACCTGTCAGTGATTTAAGGCTGAACACAGTACTGCTGTATGTAAAGCAAGATGGCTATCATAACTTCCATTTGAAACAGTTTTCATCTTTAAATGTCCATCAAATCACTGAATGGAAATCATTGTCTGCATTCCTAAATGTCCTTCATCTTTTCCAGACAGTTCTCATACATTTGAATATCCCTCATATTGTTTGATTTCAGAAGCTTTTTTGAAGGGTAGATAACACCAACGCCTGGAAACAAAAATTCAGCCTTAACCCCTAAAATTGTACATCTACAATTCTGCATGAAAATGATTTATTTTGCCGTTCTTGCCAACGCTGTTGCCAGGGACGAGGTCTCTTTTTGCCCATGCCCTGCTATTTGCCAAATTACTAGCAAGTCAATAGGCAGAATTCCACATCCTCCGCACTCTCCTCCCTGAGATGGGTAGGAGATGAAAACCTTAGAGATGACAGGAAAAATGCAGCTAAATCGCATCGCAACTCCCCTCTTTTTCTCTCTGGTGCCTTAAACGTTTCATTTATTCAAGCTCAGAGCAAAACCTGTGTCTACTTGTTACAGGAAATTGAATAGGAAAGCCAAATGCAGATAAGCATGTGACACACGCAATATGGGGTCACAGCTTTCTTTGCACCTCAGCGCGGTCTCAAAAGACACAGGAAAACTCTGCTAATGACTTGTGCCAAGCCATTACAGAGGCAGAACATCCCCGTCTCTGTCTTAGTGTCCATTTTGTCAGGAATAAAAGAAGAGAAAACAAGAAACAAGCATTCAAAATGGGAACTGGACCAAAACTGTTTGTGTAAGACAGCAGGCAGAAATGAGCGTTACATGTGGAAAAGCAGCTTATGCAAATTATGTTTAGTAATAACAGCATTCAGGCAGCATTAGAGAGAGAGAGAAAACGAACGCTGCTAATTGCAAGAAAGCGAGCAGGCGGGCAAATGGGTAGGTGGGTTCACTGCATGTTGCCATTCAGAAACTAGGCTTGGTGCTGGGGAACAGGCAGAGGGGGGATATAACAAAAGACACTGTACAGCAGATGTATATCTAGTTTTCAAAGCTGAAAAAAATATTTCATGGCAATTTCTTGACCTTACTGTTAAAATTCAGTCAGGATTCAGAGATTTACTGTAAAACCGACTGCAAGAGAGTTTAATGGTGTGTGCCTCGGGGGAATCCTTAGTTAAATCACACACTGTCAGATATTTTCATTGTACTATGCATTCCTGTCAGCTCACAGTCCTATTCTATCCCATTCAGAACTAGCAATTTATGAATCAAAATTTATGAATCATTCCTATTTCACATATTCCTATATTTTTTTGAAAAAAATCTTTCAGTGTTTTATCTTCCTTTAGAATGGTACTGATTGAATTGTTAGCAGCAAAATATCTTGTTATTAAACCTCCTTTTGACTATAATACTCTAGTTTTCCAATTGTGATTACTGCCCAGCTTGCCTCAGATAGCTATTTGCCTCTGTCATGTGATTGGTTTATGGGTAAAAAACAAATGGGGGAGGGGGTCAAATATTAGTGCCTGGATTGCTTTTTTGTTTAAAGCGCAACATTAACTCTCTGATAAGGTTAAATTTCTCGACAAACATAATCTATAAATGGAAACACTTTGGTTGCGAGCACTGCTCACAGCAACATGGTGGTGGTGGAGGATCTGTGATAATGTAGGCAGCAATCTCCTGGGAGTCATTGTGTGTATTGCTCTCTATGGTCAAATAACAGGCATGGGGTCTGTGGTAATTTTACTGCCTTTATGGCAGCACTGCACTCTATGGAGCACACTGTGGTCTACACTTGCTTCCTGGTCAACCCATAAAGCTTAATGAAGTTGTGTGGCTGGACTCAAAAGACGAATGAAGCTGTTCTGAGGATAAAGTGGAACAATTATTTTATTCCATTTTCAAACATGAGCTCAACATACCTGTATGTATTACAGTCCTGTAGCTGCTCTCTGGTGGACATTAAAATGATTTCTCCCTGTGGTGAGACTGGTTTCTGAGTTACATCCCAAACTCATTGGGTGAAAAGCTATTGCAACTTCAAAGAGGCTTTGGGGGAAAAAACTGTTGAGGTATGATGTGCCAATTCCTTGAGGCAAGTTCAATTTCTCATTGAACTGCCATATGTTGTATTATGCCTTTGATAGCTGATGAAACGTAAAGCAACACCTTGTAAATTTCCTACAATAATTGCAACTCCCCCCAGACTCCAGTTACAAGCTCTACAGTCAGATGACAATGCTACTTTTATGAGATGATTCAATGTGTTTAATACAATAAGTCCTCCAAACTAGACAACTACAACATAACGTTTTTGTGATATGCTACCACTATGTTTAAGATTGAGTCTTCAAATGCAACTTTGATATATTTTTTGACTTTTTGATTTATGCTGTTTTGGTCTCAACCAATTCCAGAGGGAAATATCTGCCTAGACTCTTTATCTTTTATTTTGTTGTTGCTAAAAACGGTTAGCCACAGCTGTAGCTGGAGAAGAGGTTGGTTCATACAGGCATACAAATGACACCTCGGACATTACATTACATTACATATTTACACGTTTTACTCAATGTCAATAAAATAATATTGAATAATGCAGCTTTAATGTTAAGCTCAAAAAAGTCACATGTTTTACTGACTCATGTATTCATCCAAAATCAATGCATCGCTATATCCACTGTACCTTTGTTCCTGAAAGACAAGGGTCCAACGGGTCTTGTTTTATGAACCTAATAAGTGGAAGAATTTCTCAGCCGATGATTAAGCATGTCCTTCAGATTTTCTAATAAATGTATAAACAAAAAAAACTTGGGTTTTCACTAGATCAGTGATAATAAACTAAGATGATCTCCTGCCAACCATGCTTGGCTTTCTTTGCGTCTGTCTCTACCTTCATCTCTCTTTGTCTCCTTTCATTACATCTGTTTTTGTTACCTCATTCATGGTTGGGTCTCCAACTTGATACGTGGACAGACAAGCCACAGTCAGAGAATCCAAAACCACTCCAATCTATCTTCAACCAACCTGTTGCAGAAATGGTGGACTACTAATCCACCCACAAACCAGCTTCCTGCTCAGCTATACAATAATTTCTTATGTGTCTCATCTAATAGACTTCCAATTCATTTGAAATGTACTTGAACAAAACAAGAGGACAGACATCAACGTTGTTGATTGTAATGAAGTGGATAATCTATGTCGGGAACATGTGTCTGTATTTGTGTGCCAGAGTGTATGCATGGAATAAATGTTGCCTCTTGCGTGTGTGTGTGTGTGTGTGTGTGTGTGTGTGTGTGTGTGTGTGTGCGTGCGTGTGTGTGTGTGTGTGTGTGTGTGTGTGTGTGTGTGTGTGTGTGTGTGTGTGTGTGTGTGTGTGTGTGTGTGTGTGTGGTCGAAGAGTAAAGCAGCTGATTGGTAAAATCATAATTGACATCACAGAGAGAGAAAGACAAGAGCCCTGTTGACTGAAAATAGGAGAGCAGAGTGAGTGTAAAGTGTTGAAGTGATGCAGAGCAGAGTCTGCAGGTCAGGGATAAAGTGGGTCGAGCATGCTGCCACACCTGGCCCTCGTCTGAAGAGCAGGTTAGCCGAGCAGCTAAAACAACCAGCCCACTCTTGGATTTTCTGCCAGCTTTTATGTGGTTTTATTTTGTTTGAGTACAATAAAATGGGAAGATGTATAAGGTCACAGCGATGTAAAAGACAATAGCTCTCTCACCATCTCACTGTTATTCTTACAAATTATACTGACTATCCTAATGTAGTGCAATAATTAAACATCAATATCCTCAAATGTAATATTGCAAACACTGCTGATTGACTGTGAGGAAGAGCGATGCATTTTGGTGTGGTGCTTTAGCATTTAAATTATCACATGGATTGGTCTGATGGGGAATTCTGTAATTGAAAGTGTAATTTTCTAAATCAGAAAACATCTTTGAATGCCATGGCTGCAAAAGTGCCTGTCTAATTCTGAAAAAGAAACTTGGACTTATAATGTCCCTGTTCCTGGCACATTTGTGCTTGTCCTGGCATGGTTGTTGCACATTTTGAATATCTGTCTTTCTGTGCCATTTTCTGTGCTACATTATCAGGTTTAATACAATTAGCTTTTTGTTGACAACAGACTAAGTGAGAATACATTTGCAGTAATAAAACAGTGACAGAGTAACCAGTGCATTAGATGTTCAATATAAGAATGAAAGACTTGCTTGTCTGTACTCTTCTTGCTCTGTCGTTTCATTCCCCCTTTGTTTGTTTTTGTGTACCTTGCATCCTTCCAACACTCTATAGTACTCTGTGCGCACACACAAACACACACACACACACACACACACACACACACACACACACACACACACACACACACACACACACACACACACACACACACACACACTTGATGAAAGAGGCTTCTTTAGAGGTGAAAGCATGAATTAAGAAAACAAGCTCCCCTTTGATGAGATGATACCTGTGTGACAGCTTCAGTCAGTTGAAACACACACATGGCTTGGCATCTGTGTTGGCCAAGACGTCCTCTGTCATCTCTCTCTCTCTCTCTCTTTCGTTCTTTCTCTCTCTCTTTCTTTGACCCAGAAGCATTTCTTCCGCCCATGGAGACTTCCACAAAAGCTAAAAAAAGAGCCACTTTCCCATCTCCAATGGTGGAAAAAGGAATGGAGAGATATGGGAAGGAATGTAACCCTAGAGTGTCATTATGATGGATAATTTAAAAGACACGTTCTGCATCTGAAGAGAAAGAGTGCCTTCCCCTGCCCGGGCTTAAATATGCAAGTATGCATTGAATATAACACATAAAAGATAAACAGAAGCTCAGTAGAGCAACACTTCTCTTTATTTCTACCACTGGGAGATATTACAAAAATAGGAAAGGTCTTTCTCAAGGATAATGCCAATGACAAGAAACCAATCCCCCAGTGCCTGCCAATAGAGAAGTGTCTATTAGACTGGAGGATCTTGTGTGTATGTAAGTACATACAAGGGAATTAAGTCATTGATTCTACCTAATGCAATCATTTTCACATCTACTAGATTTAACAAGACACCGTTGTTCTGCATTTTTCTTACTGTCAACAGATCCCATGAAAAGATCAAAACCAACAGTGGTAAGTTGTAAATGTTAAAGATAGTTGTAAGGTTGTATTAAAAAAAGGTCACAAATACATAGTTGCTCTCTCTCTCTCTCTCTCTCTCTCTCTCTCTCTCTCTCTCTCTCTCTCTCTCTCTCTCTCTCTCTCTCTCTCTCTCTCTCTCTCTCTCTCTCTCTCTCTCTCTCTCTCTCTCTCTCTCGTTTTTAAGTACAAAAAGTACCCTTCCTAAAATTGCCCAGCTTTTTAGCAAACATTACTTTTGTAAATGTCTCCGGGTCAAAAATGGAAGAATTTAGTAAAGGCCCAAAACAAATTGCCATGAGTCTTCAACAAAAAATTACTTCTTGCATGCACATACTTTGATGCAGGTCCTAATTGTTGAACATTTAGGTTACTATGGGCCAAAATCTGAACAATGTTATGACTGAACACACAGTAAAACTGATAGGTACTGTACTGTATTTTGTCTCTCAGGTTATTCCTAATTAGAAGACAAGGGCTCAGAATTTGAGCTACACTAATGCAGTGTTCATCAAATCTCAAATACTGCTTAGCAAGGCTACAAGTCACCCTCAGCTGTCTCATTAATGTCCTGCTCATGTAATATACGGCTGACAACTGCCCTACAACAGACTGGTGCCAAGAACATCCTCCCTCTCTGAAAAGATGGGGGGAATGATACTACATGAATGAACTGAAAAGAAGCATCAAGGTTGCTGTGGGTTTTATGGACAAGTGTGAATGTTCCCTGAGGGTTATTTCATGGTGTAATGTGCCACTGTAGTGTGTGAGACGACTGCTACTTGCCCTTTTGTAATGACTAAGATTGAAGCTACAGTCAGTCACTATCACTCAACTGTGACTGACAGAAAGAAAGAGAGTAAGGGGAAACAGAGAGAAATAGATGGAGGTAATATCAAGAGGTGCAATCACACAAAGGAAAGATTTTTACAATTCAAGTCGATTCAATATGGTCTTCATGTGTACAAATAGATGTGTGTCTCTCTCTTTGTTTGCAAAATGACTGCCACTGCCTTGAAAAAGCAAATAAGAGACAGCCCAAAAGGGAGAGAATGGACTAGAGGTATTGGTTCCCTCTCTAGTTTTGTGTCTGTGACAGAAATACAGATTATTCATTGCTGGAGAACATTTCTATTCAGCGCTATTGGAATGTGCTCTAATTCTTCTCGGTTGCCTTGGTGACATGCACATCAGGAAGACAACACAGCATCTTGCAGCCTTCCAGCCCCTTAACTGATTTCTTGCCATCCAGAGAGATGCTCTTGACTGTGAATCAAGGGTAAAAAAAAAGAAAAGGAAAACACATCCATACCTGCCGATGAGGAGGAACTCCCCAAACACCCCCAGTCTCCTCATGGCCATCAGAAGACCTCGGACGGTCATGCCCTCACAGAAACACACCACTACACGAGCTTTGGGTAGACGTTCCCGTAGTTTCCTCAAAAGGCGATCAAAATGCTTCTCCCCCGCATTACTGTAGATCTTGTCCGAGTGGGCAATGCATAAGCCTTCCTGAGAGGCCAGCTCCTTGAAGGCTTCCATGCCACTCTCGCCATAGTTTCCTATAAGTGATGAAGAAAATAGACTGTTATTTAACAGTGAGATTTCAAGAAAACATTTAGTCCTTATTGGAATTTAACAATAAAATAAATGTCCTTGCAGAATATATTTTCACTGTCTGGTAATCCCATTGTTTAAATTAACCTTTGCAGATACAGATGATACACTGGCTGTGGCATTATCACTAACTGTGAGCTCAAAAATGGGGCATTACTTACTGATTGTAAGTGACACGATCAATGTTTTAGTGACAGCAAAGCATAACATTCCTTGTTACTTGCATTATTAAATGCTTTCAACCATACATTTGTAATTATTTACTTGATGGACAAGCAACACCCCCCCCTCCCCCCCCCCTCCCCCCCCCCAACCCCACCCCCCGAGCAGTTGTTTAGTGTCAAGTCCTGACTGAGCGAAAGCTCTGATCCTCTCATAATGAGTCAGAGAATTTACTGGCTACTGATTGCAATCAAAGCCAAAAGGGGTGAAGATTGCTATCCTTGTTTAACTGTACACCATCCCAATCAAGAGCCTTGCAAAGCTGTTTGTGTGTGCGAGTCTAAATCTTCTATTTCCATGTGAACTGCAGCGCTTGACGACTGTGTCACGACCTGAATTGTTGATAAAGCCAACAGCTCTTTAGCATGAGAGTCGGATTACAGACAATCCCATCACTTGTGCATGCTTGAACGTGTGTGTGTGTGTGTGTGTGTGTGTGTGTGTGTGTGTGTTTGTGTGTGTGTGTGTGTGTGTGTGCGTGTGTGTGTGTGTGTGTGTGTGTGTGTGTGTGTGTGTGTGTGTGTGTGTGTGTGTGTGTGTGTGTGTGTGTGTGCGTGTGTGTGTGTGTGTGTGTGTGTGTGTGTTTGAATGTATTTGAATGTGTTTGAATGTGCATGTTGTCAAAAGGAAATTAAGAGCACCATATCCAGAAAAATCTGAAAACATTTGTTATGCAATTGCCTTGATGAGAGCCAGGTACCTGGGGGCCTCCATGCAGGTCACCCCTTATATGAGTGATGAAGAACGAATAGTCTATCTGTGTGGCTTGGCTCTACAGAGCAAGGACGACAACAGCTGAAATAGGCATCACAGTAATGCATTTACTCTGGCACACAATAGGCCCATGTGTTGGTTTTCCAATAGTCCTCTGATGATACATTCGGTTGCCTCATTTCATTCTCCCACTGGTAAATGGAAATAATGATATCCAATTATTTTACTCTTTCCATCTAGGCTGTGAGACAGGTGGGTGGTGGTGCATTACAGTAGTTGACAGCCCATTTGACGATGACTACCAAAAGCCTCCTGCTTCGAGTTCTCCTACCAGACTGATGATAATCAGGACAGGTAATTTATGCAATTTCACAGTAGCCGTTGCTACGGGAACTAGCTGCATTTATAACTTGTCTAAAATGGTGGTGCGAGAAAACTCATGAGCTAAAGGCAGTCGTGACCACTATTTCAGAGATAACTGAAGACAGAGCAAAACAAACACATGGATTTACATATGACTCCTCAAAGGTCAGGGTAAGGTCTGCATCAGACAAATTAAGATGTGATGTCTCAGTAAGAAGAATTCACTGTGACTCCTGTGACTTATCTGTTGTATCTTACAAAACTGAACCTATAGCCAGTCAGTATAAGGATGAATATTTAGTTGTTTTTTTAAAAATGTTATCCCAATTAAAGTTAACAAGTTTGTACAACTTTTTGTATCCTACGTATCCTAGTATTATCACTCACACTGTAGCATGTTGAGTAAATTAAGTCGCTTGCAATAGAATCCATCATTACGTTTAAATTATGACTTTAGTCTCAGAGGCACCTCCTGTGTGTTGAAGGTCAGACAGCTGACGCCACCTAGTAATGTCTCCAGGTACTACAGCTCCCTAACTCCCTCTCTTCATCTATCTGATAGCAACCTGTGTCAAAGCCCCTATCCAGTACCGGACTATAATAGGACATTCCAAAGATGTTATACACTCCCTGTGAGTCCGCAGCTCCTCAAGGGGGACCCTGGGTAATGTAGCCTGTCACTCATATTTTGGGTACACATCACTGACTGTGTTCCACTAAGACTTTAATGAAAAGCTATGGACATAATTCACTTCACAGTCATTACTCTGTCTACCCAACCACTCTCTTCATTTTACCTTGTGTCTCCAAAGCACACTGTTGTTCTGCTCCGCTGAACAAATTAGCATAAGAGTTCTCTAAAAGAAAAAGTGGTGTGAAAAACTGAATGCTATTGTTGCTAGGGTTTCTGTGGGGATAAGAAATGTATTTTAAGTCATATGTATATCTGGTGAAATTTGAATCATTAATGTCATTGTTCATACAAACTTCATCCTCTTAACCTAACCATGTAATTAATTGAACATTTCCAGATGAACAAAATTGTTAATGTTAAAACAGTCCCTTTGTGTTTGGCTAGATACTGCTTATAAATCTCACTACAAAGAATCTAACAACAGTCAAGAACCTCCCGCTCTGATTCCACATGCTAAAGCATATTAGAACAACATGCTGAAGGGGAGAGGTTCATATATTTCCCAAATAATCAAAAGGAGAGACCACCCAATGTACTCAACATACACGCTATGTGCATACCCTAGTGCATGTTATTTAATAAATGCAAACACAGCTATTCGATGATGCACAGGAGGTGTGGGAAGATGCTTGAAGCAATGTCCACACAACCCCCAACTCCAGACAACTGTGTAAACATCCTAATGAAGTCCTCAAAGCAATTTCAGTCAAAAGCAACTGGACTTGTTTATTTGTCTAGGAAGACGTTTCACCTCTCATCCATGAGGCTTCATCAGTTCATGTACGCATCTGACCAGGCTGGGACTGGGACCAAGTCTGGTTGCTTTTGACTGAAATTGCTTTGAGGATAACGATGACCTGGACAAATGAGAACATTCACAGGCTTATCCTAATGAAGATATACTTACGTATGAACATGTGTGGCTGCAACTACCTGATCTAAAAAGCCCAAAAGGGAAAGACTGAGACAGAGACAGGAGTGACTACATTTCCTCCAGTTTGTCTTCAGAGATAAACATTGAAGTGCACCTGCAAAGTTGTGCTCGGATACTGTGAAGGTGGAATGGTTTAAGATTGTAGGTCCCCGAAACCTTCCTACATTAGTTGCTGTATGCACATTTTTTTGTCATTTTATTGAATTATTTAATAAACAAGGGCTTTACCATAAAAAAAACAATTGTCTTTCCAGGTTCTTTAGTACATCTCAATGTTGAGTCACTCCATCAAATCCGCAGAATCTCTAACAAAATATTGTAGGTAAAGAAGTGTATAATTATCCTTACATCCAGCTTCTCAGACTCTCAAACTCAATGGCAACATTATAGAGATGCATGAGAAACTAAAAAAGTCATGATGAACAATGAAGTCACTAAAAATCACTATATTATCCACTACCAGACTAACAGACAACATGTCCTATGATGATTTTTCAGTAAGAGGTGTCAGTGATAGGGGTCTCACCCTCAGTGTGCACCGCAGACACATAGGTCCAGTTGTACCGCTTGACAATGTCGAGGATGGCCCGGGCCTGGAGGGTGTCTGAAGGCACGACCCTCAGGAAGTACTTGAACAGAGTCTTGTCACTCAGGTCAATGCTGGTGGCAGAGTAGGCGATTTGCGGGATGTTGAAGAGCTGTAGGAGGTTCTGCACCTGAATGGCCACAGAGCTGGATCCTGGTCCAATCACGCCTGCGATGGGCTTCTTGGAGGGTGGTGGCTGATGGGATGGGGTGCCGTCAATGCACCATTTGGACCCGTCCTTATCATCCCGAATGGAGATGAGAGAGTCCCGGATGAACTCGATGCTCTGTTCCAGGGCCACAGAGGAGTGCCAGCAGGAGTCTCGGATCTCACAACCCAGGCTGATATTGGGTAGCAGGTTCGGGTCAGCGTTGATCCGGTCCAACGTATGGAACATGGCCTCCACCCTTTGGATGCCGTACTGCTCGCGGACGTCCCCGCACTTCCGCTCGGCCACTTTCTCCGCAGATGGCTGGTGGTGGACGGAGAAGAGCGCGCCGATGATCACGTCTCCATCCATACGAGCCACGGAGCGGACCACGGCGCGAGGGACCGCCGACCGTTCATAAATGCTGCTGCTGTGGGAGAGCACGAGGACGTGGAAGAAAAACGTAGGGAGACACAGGAGAGCGAAGAGACCCATCTTTACGCGTGCCATATTGTGCCACATCGCGTGAGCCGTGCCAACAGTGCAGGCATACTATCTGCTGTCCGTCAATACATCCACGTTTATCCCAGCGACCATGATCTGTGAGCACGACACCCGGGGCATATCCACGCGCACCTGCAGAGAAATGAGACAAACTGATGTGACATGTCAGCTGGGAGAAACGAGGCCAATGTATGTGGGTAGAGTTGACTAAGCAGGCATGCTTCTTTCCATCAACGCCCTGTTTTGCATTCCTATAGCTGGCAACAGTCCTCGAGCCTCTCTTATCAGCTACCATCGAGGTGCCTTTGAGCAAGGCACTGAACTCGCACCCGATCAGCGAGCAGTAGTGGCCGAAGAGGACAGCTGTCCACTGGGTGTTGATCTGTCGTGCACGTGGTTAACACTGGAAGGGGCAGCCAGGTACTTTAAACATGTCTCAAACAATCGAGTTATATTAGAAATAGCCAGTAGCATATTGTGGCGGCAGAAAGTCCTGTGCTCGCTATCCATTGAGAAAACCAGGCAGAGACACGATATCAGCACCGTGGACAGCGCGCTTTCCAAACACGATACAAGGACGTCTTTGGGACTGTTGCCTGGGTTGGTCTTCTTCTCACAGATACTATTCACGATTTGACTCAGTTGGTTTCTAGTAAAGCCGAGAAACTACAATCCTTCCAAAGCCGGCTCCTATTTGAATTCTACATTAGGATGTCTATAAGACACCCTGGGCTGTTCTTGTTTCAAACGCACCTTCTTATCCGCCGTGCAGCCTATGGTAGCATCGGTTAATGATAATAATAGTAATATTAATAATAATAATAATAATAATAATAATAATGATAAGAAGCTAATACACGAACTAAGGTAATATCATCCAGCAGATAGATGCATAACGTGAATAGTCTATTCTCAATAACCCATATTACATTTTATATGTCTATCTTTTTCATTGCCTTATTTACATCAAACACATTTGTAGATGAGTCTTGGATCGAAACTTACCTGAATCCTTGAGACATGTCGCGTGCCTTCGTCCGTCTCCTGTAGCGCGTGGTCCTCGGCTGTATGACTTCAGTCTCTCTCTCTCTCTCTCTCTCTCTCTCTCTCTCTCTCTCTCTCTCTCTCTCTCTCTCTCTCTCTCTCTCTCTCTCTCTCTCTCTAAGCGTGAACATAAAGAGCCCCTGCAACAACCGCCTTTTCTACAGTATTTACCTCTTGTGACTTCATCTCTTTAAAAGCATGCATTTTAGAGTAAGACCTGCAATGTTATATCTGAGCTAAAATAACAGCAGAAACATAAAAACCTTCTATAACACATTATAAAAATGACATCAGTTGAGCATTTGAGGATCTGCGCAAAATAGCTGGCTATACCTATATGGGTTTCGAAATGATGAGGGCAAAATATTTAGCCTGTTGGACAACATCATTGTTATGAGCATAGCATATGATTGTGTATGGGTGTCCAAGTATTATTATCTTTTCATAAACAGTTGTAGCTACTAAATAATTCAGACAACGTGTCAATAATTTTGAGAGGGAGCAAGTGAGAGTAGTTATTGGTGTCAAATAACCGCAATTTGAATTATGTGACAGCTCTATAACTGAAGAGAGTTTATAGGATTTTAGACTGACAAGTGCTAACAACAAGCAGACAGAGGCGTCAAGCACTGCTGTCCTTCATGGCTAATACATCTCATATGCTCACTCCTTGAGTTTACTTGAGGCGCCTGCTTCTAACAGGCCACGATTGATGTTTTCAGCACCATGGACAGCAGTCAACAGAGTCTGATTGAATGTTATTTGATGACATTTAAGCCATTAGGGTCAACAGAGGCAGCAGCTCTTTATCCTGCTGAATAAATCTTTACTCATAACTTCTGAATGGGATTGAACAATCATGGCATAAGGTCTACATTATGGTACTCTAAGTACACTGGTGTGGGTCTGAGGCAAAGATGTTTACACTGGAAAATATATTACACTAGAGATCATCTTGTGTTGGTATTACACCACCCATGACGCCAAATCAAGCTTCTGGCCGGTGGCTTCCGACTATTGTCATGACAAAATCTGACAACAGACAGACATACACAAGGGGAAGAAAGGTGATTGAAGTGGCTTTGAACGTGGCATGGTTGTTGCTGCCAGACAGGCTGGTCCGAGTATTTCAGAAACTGCTGATCTACTGGGATTCACACACAAACATATCTAGGGTTTACAGAGAATGGTCCCAAAAAGAGAAAAGATCCAGTGAGCGGCAGTTCTGTGGGCGCAAGTGCCTTGTTGATGCCAGAGATCAGAGGAGAATGGCCAGACTGGTTTGAGCTTATAGAAAGGCAACAGTAACTCAAATATCCACTGGTTACAACAGAGGGATGCAGGAGAGCATCTCTGAACACACAACACGACCTACTTTCTAGCAGCTAGGTAACAGAAGCAGAAAACCACACTGACACTTTATTAAGCACCAGGTATGCCTTATAAAGTGGCCGGTGAGTGTATAAACACCTACCAAAATACTCAAAACCGCTGCAGTAGTTCCCGCTACAGG
Source organism: Echiichthys vipera (assembly GCF_963691815.1). Taxonomy (NCBI): domain Eukaryota; kingdom Metazoa; phylum Chordata; class Actinopteri; order Perciformes; family Trachinidae; genus Echiichthys; species Echiichthys vipera. Next base: position 16,120,205 of record NC_139844.1, on the reverse strand, counting down.
AATTCCCGCTACAGGAATTCCCAATACTAGGTGTTTCCAGGACCACATCTTGCCTTATGAGACACACGCACACATGCACACACACTATAAAAGTATATATTTTGTGATTAGTGATTGTTTTTGTGATAGTCAACCCGAGGAATTTACCACTGCGGTGACGACGACAATGTTAAACAAAAAAAATAGAGAGTACACATAGTATTTTAACATTATTTACTACATGTGTGGGAGGACTTTAATGTTTTAACTTCACTAAGTACGTTATACCTTGCAAAGACACAGCCCACTCCTGGGGAGCCTGCTGTTTTCTTGGTAAAGTCCTGTCGTGACTCACACAAGGTGGTATAAATCACAAATAAACTTATAATGGACTTGCTGTGACACTGCCAATGCTGGTGCCCAGGGCTTTGTGAGCGAGCATCTGATATTGAACCTGAATAAAAGTGACATGTTTGAGAAGGAGAGACAACTCGGATGCTGCAGCCACACTTCAGGGCAAAAGGCGAGGCGGTGCTCGGTTTATTCTAGGAATGCAGTCTGCGTGGGTTTACCCGAGGGTTTCTAGCGATGACTTAGGCATTATTATTATTTTTATGATGCACTGGTTAAGAGAGACTGGTCATTTATATAATCATCAATTAAAGGCATGGTATATCGTAATTCTTTATGTTCTTTTTAGAGTGTTTCCCCCTTTCACTCTGTAATAAAGATGTCACCATCTTAGGGTTGTAAAATATTGGATAATCCAAAAACACAAAAACATACATTTCTGCTAGACTTCCTCAAAACGTTAACACCATCAATCCAGCTTTTCACCACCATCAAGCTTTGTACAACTCAGGGGAATCAGGAAAATTGGGATTGATATACAGACAACAGCACAAAGAATTTTACATAACCACTTAAAAACGTACAAGGGAAGTCTTGGTTTTCAGCACCGTACAGTGTGTGAATTTCACAGCTCCATTAGTGGTAAATTTAAATATCCATCCACCTAGCTGCCCAGTCATCCACCCATCTATCATTCTCTTCACCCAATTAATTGTCTGTCTAATGGGTTAGTAGTTGACTGTGCATAGTCTGCACAGTACATGGTCAAATACTATCTCAAATGAAGCATATGAACCAGTGGATCAAAGGTGTTTGCATGCCATCATTCTTGGATTCATGTTAAATCAAATTCATTATGCTGTATGCACAAATTAAAAACAGTCTGACAGAGAAATCCAAGCAAACGCTATGACTGCATTTTGTTCTGCAAAATCCACTGAGCAGGTTTTAATCTAATACATCACATATCTTATAACAATTCAACTTGTACATGTAACATTATAAGCATATGCATGTCTAGTAATGGGTTTTGAAATCCGAGTATACACCATTTTTCTATTCTCTGGTCCAGAGTGCACTTCAGTGATGAGAGTACGTTCAATTTATTTGTGTCTGATGGGAAACATTATGTTCGGGGTAGGACTAGAGAAAGACTGAACCCACATTGTGTAAAGAAGTCAGTTAAATTTGGAGGGGGAAGTGTTATGATTTGGGGGATCTTTTCTGCAGCAGGAGTTGGGTCTCTTGTACAGCTACATGGCAGGGTGAATGCAAATGTTTATGTGAACCTCCTTCGGCAACATGAAATACCTTCAACTCAGTGGTCTCCCAATCAGCCTGCAATTTCCATGCAAGACAATGCCCCCTGTCACAATGCAAATCTAAAAAAACATAGAGAATTTCTGAAAATCCTTGTCTGCAAAGTAATGTCTAAGAAACCCACTACAGTTACTGAACTGTGGAGGAGACTGCAAGAAGAATGGAGCGAGATCAAACCAGAGCAGTGTGAGAAACTAGTGATGTCCTGTGGGTGTAGATGTGCTGAAGTCATTCAAAGCAAGGGCCTCTACACAAGAAAACATTGTTTAAATATTCTATTCTGACACAATGGTTACTGTTCTCTCTTTGCTCACTGTGTTTTTCACAAAATCAAGGTTTTTGTTGTGCCTCGGTTATTAAAAAAGCATGCTAATACAGCAGAGGTATAGCCACAGCTGATATTCTATCACATTTGGAACAATAGTATTTCAGAATAAATCAAGTATTTATAATTTGTTCTCTAATGTTGATCTCCAGTGTAGTTTGAATTGTAGCCTCTACAATGGTTAAGATATAGCCTAAACACAAATGTGATTTCCTTACTTTATTAGCTAAAATGTACACAGATTTAACTGGGAAAAGTCATTGCTAATTCTGACTCTTTGTATTTTTATATATTTACATTTCACATCATGTAGCCTGAATGGTGACACTCCCACTGACTGCATGGGTTTGTTTTAACACCTCATGATAAGTGTATTCAGTATTACTAAGCATTGTCCTGCTGATGTGTCGATGAGTCAACTCCTCCAGCTCCAGGGGTGCTGTTTTGTAGGTGACCCCGACCTCGAAATGTGGCGTCTCCCTCAGCTAACGCAATGAATTGAGGCACATGTTTGACCATTACCAGCTAGGGGGCCGCTTGGCAAACATAGTACAACAGTGACCTCTCCTGCTTGTTACTTGCCACTGTAGGTAAGCTTAAATAAAAAGATGTGCAAGGCAGTGTAATTAGGTCTAAAATTAAGATATCTGTGATGTATGTGAGTCCTGTGTCCGATTTATTTATTAATAATGGACACATATACTTTTAAACTGAACTGCATCATAACTGCCACCCAAAGAGAAGTTGTGTCTGCCTGCAAAGCTATTTCGGAGAGTTTCATTTCATTTATAGGTGGTAGGCTATATACTGTATGTCAAATTTAGTAATAAATTAATTTGAAATAAACTACACGAAAACCATTCATCTCTTTAACAAGTGTAATTTGTCATATGTATTTGTCATTTTATAATATATAGCCTAATATAAATAGACCTATAATATATGCTTAATTTCAGTTTAAATCATGTGATCTTGGGTTAGGGCAAATTGGCCTACTTTATTAATAAATTGTTTACTTGTATTTAGTTCATTTAGGCTAAACGTTTATTGTAGCTTTTAAAATGTACCTTTCAGATTTTCCTTTTTTTTTTTTTTTTAATTTTACACATTTTAACCAAATGGTACATTGGTCCTATCTTCACAATTACATTTTATTTTATTGTGTATATTTTTATTATTATTATTTAATTACTGTTCTTGCCGTTGTTCCTTTTCATTTCAACCCTTGTAATGAAAAGTGTAGCTGATGTACATTTTGGTCAATAAAGTTTTGAACAGGAAAAAAAATGGAGGCTGAGCGACAAGGATTGTAGTTCAGTTAGCTCTCATTGGCACTTTCTCAAGAGAGGTAAACTACAGTAAGGGCTGGTAGTACTTCTATATAACACCCAGACATATCTTATCGTTCGCTTTCCTCCCAACACAAAGAGAAGGTGAGAAGCTACTCGTGTGATAAACCAACATTTTGTTCTTGTGGTGAACTCCCGAGATGGCTAGCTGTTGTTAGCCGCCATTAGCTGATGAAGCTAACTTGCCATTGTTACAAAAACAAGTTGAATTAATAGCGAAAGAAACAACAAACTGGCTTGTAATACGGGGTTTATACAAATGACTGTAACTGACACCGTATCTGAAACTTGTCATCTTCTGTTCCTGTGGTGCAGGGATGTTTGTTGTCAGTAAACTTTAACTGTGGTTGGTAGGAAGCTGCATCAGCTGTCACCTATTTATGCGCCTTATTTGGGCCACTTCTTAAGTGAACCAGCCCGATTAACTGCTAAAACTAATTGAACAAGAGCTGGCATTGTAGATTTTTACCACAGTAAAGGTATATGATACAATATATAATGTTATGGCTGTGATAAGTTAGATGATGTACGGTTACTGATGTCCATGCAAGCTGCATTTATAAATCCAGTCAGACTTTGAAGTGACAAAATAGCTATTCATTATCAAATTTGCATTAACGTATATTCATATAAAGCTTAATAAAGTGGTACATACACACTTGTGCTGCCTGTGTTACTTAGTAGTAGCATCCCACATGAGCTCAGTTATAGAACATCAGTTTTCTTTACTACACACAGGATTGTCCAAATACAATGGAATTAAAAGATACTTAAATAAATGCACACAATAAGTGTAATTTCTGTCTGTACAAGATCTCCAGGTACACTTCACTTATTTTGTTCAAATGGGTATTCATTTCATATAACATGTACTGTATACTCATCTCTTTAGTACAATGTTTTTGCAGTTAGTATGCAAGAACTCATCATACATACTAACTGCATCATCAAAAACTTAACTTCACAATGAGAAAGCAACATGTCTAATCAAAGATTTGAATACTTAATTGTTCTGTTTTTGTTGTTGTTTTTGCTTTCTTAAGACTCTTTCTGACGCAGTCCCAGGATTTTCAAATGTGACCTCCTTGATATTTGCTGGGAAGCTTTCCTAATAAGGTATTTGTATGAGATGGCCTTCTGTGCATCATGTTACTGCAGTTGACTTCCACAAACGAGTGAGGGCACTGTTTCACAGTTGTTGTACAGGCTCTAGACATGGCAACAGATCAACACCAACAAGTCAGACAGTTTGGGTTGCTTCCTAATTCAGTTTGTTTGGTTGTCTTGTTGCATTGACTTTATTAATGTATTCATTTGAGGAGGCTGCTATGTTACTATGTCAGTGTTGAGTCAGTTCTGAGTTACATGAGCTCTACTATTTTACTGTTTATTACTCATCACTGTGATGTCATTAAGTCTTTTTCAGATCTGAAATATTTACTCCTTTGTATAAATAGAAATTTCAGCAATGTAGCCCTTTTTTACCTCAACAGGACAGTTTGCAGTGCAAAATGACAGTGGATACTCCCTTGTTATTTTTTACCTAACACTTTCTGTGAGCTAACTTTGGGGCACAGATCTGAGCAAGCACAGTGACATCTGGTGGTTTGCAGGAATTATAGCAGCCATGTAACAACTGGACCAAAGCTCTGTTTCAACACCACACTTCTTTGATTTCTTGGTTTAAATCTTATGTGTGCATCAAAAGTCTAAGAATGCTACTCATCAGTCACATAGTAGTTGTCATGTAACACAAGCGCTGATGATAAATGTATTTATAGAGGAGAACCAGACTTCAGTGCCTCTGTGGTCCACCCAACAATACTAATACTCCCACCCCGGTGAAGTGTTATTTTGTCTTGTCTTATCTCATTTCATCTTTAATACACTGACATTACTCTTTCAGCTTATTTGGCAGGACAGTGGATTTTCTCACAGTCATCCTCAGAAGAGTTCTACCCCTTGAGGTCTGAAGATGGAGGAGGGCCATGTCCACTGTATGTCCTGTGTTAATCAGAGATGCATGGTCAGACCTCAACCAGGCATTTCTTGTGATCTGATCGCCTGTACTCTGGTATGTGGGGCTGTATTTCACTCCTGCAAAGTTAATGAGCACCACCTTATGTGCCCACTGGTGAGGGTTCCCTGCCTAAACAGTGGCTATGGCTGCCCCGTCACCCTGGTGCGCAACCAAATGTATGCACACCTTGAAGTGTGCCCTGCTGGAGTGGTGTGCTGCACTATGGAGTGGAACAGATGGCCTGTTAGCTGCCTGGACTATACCTCCTACGAAAGCCTGAGCCGTGGGGTAGACGAGGTGGAGCAGCTGGACATGGCACTCGCTCTTCAGGACCAGCGTACACTACTTGAGTCTCTCAAGGTGATTGCCATGGCACCTACTGCAGAAGGAGAGCCACGTGTCCCTGTTTGTAAGGAGAACATGGCAACAGACTCCACTTTGCTAACTGGCTCTGAGGCCTCCACCGTTACTGAATCACCTTCACACTCATCGTCCTCATGTCAGCCTCAGCCTCCCCCACCAGGCTCGGCAAAGGAAAGAATTGTCAGTGGAATTAATGGCTTGAACGAGGAGCATTTCAGTAAACTCTACGAGGCCACAGTGGAGACTGCAAGAAGTTTAGCTGCTGCTTTGGAGTTTGTTAGCATTGCTAACTCTGTTGACAGCAGCACAGAGTGTGTGAACAGAGGAGCAGTTTTGCAGAAGAGTAGATTAGGCAACTATGGAGACCTTAAAAATGGACTGCAAGACCAATCGCCTGTAGGCACAGGGTGTTTGAACAAACAAGAGATGGGGGAGCAAAGTGTTTGTTCTAGCTGCTTGGGAGGAAATGGGGCTCTAAAAGGAACAGATCCAAAGCTTGTAAAGACAAAAAATGGACCACTGTCAGGAGCAACAGAGGCCTGTCTGGAGACAACCTGTCCTGTTGAGGTGCAAGAAGACATTATTGATGGGGTTTCTCAAGAGGCAGTCACCCCTCGAATGGTATCTCCAGTGCATGTCAGCCAGGGTGTGGCACAGAGGGCTGGTCATGTGGTCCTGGAAGATAGGGGGCTAGTTATTTTAGAAAACCATGGGCCTGAGCTTAAGACCCACAACTACCAGTTTTTTAGGGGCCAGGGCCAAGGTTCATTACCTAATGGACGGATAGGTTTCCTCCCAAACAGGCCACTGTATAAATTGCGACCCCAAATGGAGGACAAGGCGGTAGATACTTCAGATCTGGAACAGGATGATGACCCCATGGGTCTGGGAGAAATTGATCTGATCACAGCAGCGCTGCTTTTCTGTTTAGAGGAGTCCAGAGAGTGTAGAAAGATCTCTGACACAGTCTATGTTGATGGCTACCGTGTTAACTTTGGCACACAGACTTTCACTTTCCCTGCAGCAATCTTGTTAACCAACACTAGAGTGGGTGACATTGCCTCTGCATCAGCTTGTGACCATGCTGCTCCCCAGCTCTCCTACCCCAGCCCTTTCCGCACTCTTCGCCTTGGCCTTGTCCTAGAAGCTCTGGAGGTCGAGGCAGTCCCACATAACCGCTACCTCCCACCTAACCCCCGCTACCAGCACATGTTTCCCTTCGTCTGTGGTCAGTCATTGCGCCGCGACCAGTTTTCTTCCCATTTCATAAATGTCCATGGTGACATTCACGCTGGTCTAAATGGGTGGATGGAGCACCGTTGCCCCCTGGCATATTATGGCTGCACATTTTCTCAGCGGAGGTTTTACCCGTCAACCCAGGGGGCCAAAGTGGTTCATGACAGGCATCTCAGGTCCTTTGGGGTTCAGCCTTGTCCAAGGGCAAAACTCCCAAGTGACTTTCAGTCTGACCAATTTAGTGGGCTTCCCATCGAGATACTGTGGCACATAGCTAGGTTCCTGGACAGTTTCAGCCTGTGTCAGCTGTCACTGGTGTCACGAACTATGAGGGAGCTTTGTGCCAGTCTCCTCCAGACCAGGGGCATAGTGGAGCTGCAGTGGGAGCAAAGACAACATCCTGGTACCCCTGGCACTGTGTCATGGCAGATCAAAAATAGAGTGAGTAAAAAAATCTGTATTTTAAATGTATTGCATTGTTTTTTATGTTTTTTAAAAATCTCTAAATCTTTAATCAAAAGGGGTTATAAAGATGCATGTGATTTTGCAAGAGGCAACATTCCAATTGTGCCACTGTAGCTCTACAGTAAAAGCTACAATATTATACTTTACAGTAAAAATAATGATAAAGTTTGATATGCAATGCCCTCTTCATTCCAATAATTTTTTTATTTGCTGATGCAGGTGTGGAGATTCAGCACTGCTTTCAGCCCAGTGTTGTCGTGGGGTTTCTCTGATCTCCCCAGCATGTCAGACCATCTTAAGAAGTGCCACTTCAACATAGTGGAGCACAAGACAGAGCCCGTACCCCTTCCTGCCATGTGTACTGCACGAGATGGACAGTCTCTGCGTCGCGTCCTGCGTCACGTTAACACCTGACTAACAACGCCGGCCTCTCGTGACTGCACAAAAGTCACCGTGGTATTATGTGGATGATGTAATTACAGATATTTCTGTCAAATAACTCTTCCTGTATAACACTAGATTGTGAAGAAGCCTTAATGAAATAACACCTTATTTGCCACAATAAGGTTCTGTTGTTGAGGGTGGTTTATATGTCAATTAAAAACAACATTAAGCATTGAGCTCTGCATGGATTTGTTCTAAATATGCGCCCTTATTCTGGTAAGATAAAATATATTTTCTTGAAGACAAATATGCACACTAGATTTATATTATTCTATATGACATGACTAATGTTTTCACTATATTGCCTTTCACTAGTAGACATTGGTTGGAAAAGCAGCTTGTTGGTTATATTGCACTATTTCTGTGTGAAAGGAGTTATGCCAGCACTTCACATAAAGTTTGCTTATCCCTCCTACAGTATGTTGCTATGTGAACCTCAATGATCTTGTCTCTCTGATCCCTATAGCGAGTGTCAACCCAATGCAGGTTTGTTGGCTGGGTTTATAGGATGTCTGGACATGAGTCAAAACAGTTGGATGTTGATATGAGGATATCCCGATAATGCATGTGACTTGTTACAATTTAATAAAGTCTTTACACCCTTTTATATATTTGTTTGTCTTTAAAGTTCTCCTTAGTTATTCTATTAAAAACGTTATTATTCATATGTGCCTGGAAAAAAGGAAATATCTCAATTTAAACTACATTTAAAAGGTGTTTTTTTCTGTTTTGGAAAAACATCGGCAGATGGTTATCAGATTTTTGAATAACGTGTTATTCATCAAAACTAAAAACAAACAGGAACATGTTTTTTAAATGTAGTTCATTACATTTCCACAGTCAAACAGGTTGGAGAGGTTGAGCCGTACTTGCGCTCACATGTTCCCTCTCCTGTTCCCACATAACTTAATAGGTTATGTACGCTCAGTAATACGCACTGAAATTTCTTTTATTATTTAGTTTGACTACCACTCCTGGGGGCCCAATAGCTCGCTTCTGCTGCTCAAACCTCCTCCAACATCTAAGGGCATGTCAGGCATGCAGACAATTTTGGAGACCCTCCCGGATGTTGGACAGACAGTGAGTTTTGCAGCGTTGGCATGGGTACTTTCAGAAAAGTACACTGATGTGGTAAGTTTGGTAATGATAAAAGCTCATTATAACCCATTTTGACTATAACCCCCAATTTTAAAAGTACTTTAAAAGAAGTTACCAAACAAAATGCTTTCTTTTTTTCATCTTGACAGGTTCTCTTGGGTTCATACCCTGAGGAGAGTTTCGATGAGCCTGCCCCTAAGCAGATGATTAAGGAATTTCAAGCAGAGTTGTACTGCCTCAGTGAAGCAATTACAACAAGAAACTCACAGCTTGAACCACCCTACACATATCTGAACCCCACTGAGATAGAGAACAGTATAGCTATTTAACTAAGCCTGATAAAGCCTATATAGAAATATCTTAATTTAAACTACATTTAAAAGGTGTTTTTTTCTGTTTTGGAAAAACATCCGCAGATGGTTATCATATTTTTGAATATTATCAATAGGTGATATTAATTGGGATATTGAATCCCTTTGTGAAAAACCTAACACTGTTATCATGAGGATTGTGTTAAGTAACCCAAAGTTCATTGAAGTCCTCCTCTGCACTGAAAACAACACAATCATACAGTTGCAAATAATCATACACTTACACATGCAAATCACACCTTTCAGGCGATACACATGCTAATATACTGTACCTGCAGCTTTCTGGGAACCTGACAAATGTTAACCTAACATTCAGTAAAGCCCAAGATGATTGTTTTTAACAACTTTTTGGCATAGACAGACATGATTGATTGAAATATCTCAACAACTATTACATGGTTTACATAAGATCTGGAATAAACATCACTAATCTTTGGTGTTCCATTGACTTTTCCTCTAGTTTAAGGCCCAAATTTGAATTTGTCCACTACCCTGGCTGATAAACACTATACATTTAAAACTAATGGCATTTCCATAAGCCTCATCTGTAGACTCTGTTGTTTACATATATACACTAAAGACCAATATTAGAGAACAAAGTATTAACAGTTGATGTATTCTGAAATACTGTTATTAACAGTCGTGTTGGATTTCAGCTGTGGCTATAACACTGCTGTACTAGCATGTATTTTTTAAATAACCAAGGCACTTCAACAAAAACTTTTATTTTGTGAAAAAACAGTGAGCAAAATTAGAGAGTAGTAACCACTGTGTCAGGGATTAAAACAATGTTTTCTTCGGGCTATAGGATTCAAAAATGAACAGGGAGTGTAGAGGCTGTTGCTTTGAATGACTTCAGCACATCTGCGCCCACAGGACATCTCTAGTTTCTCACACTGCTCTGGTTTGAGCTTGCTCCATTCTTCTTCAGTCTCTTCCACAGTTCAGTAACTGTAGTGGGTTTCTTAGACATTACTTTGTCGCCAAGGATTTTCCAGAGATTCTCTATGGGGTTTATAGTAAATTAAAAATTAAATTTAACTTTATTTATTAACCTGGATTTAACCAGTGTAGTTCCACTGAGAGCTTTATGCAGGGGCGGAGTGGGACACAAAAATCCACAATTCTGACTGCAAGGGCCCAACCCATCCCCTCCACCAGGATGGGGGTGTCTGTCTCTCTCTCTCTCTCTCTCTCTCTGTGTTTGTAAAACTCAGACCGTGATATGAAGACAACACCTAACAGTTTTCCTGTCAACTCACCTGCAGCACTAGTTTGCGCCTAGTCGTTTCTGAATGAATCCATGATTTTCGACCATTCTGGTGCACTCTCCTCCAGCATCTGCTTCTCCTTCTTTATTTAGCCTTTTCAGCCCCTCCTTTCTCCTTTCTCTTCTTGCCCTCCATCGGGTGTAACTGAGCAACTCAAACAACCAAATCCGATTCCTCCACTCACTATCCGCTTTCTCTCTGCCTGACAGCCGCTCATTCATCCCCATTCGTTCATTGGATAAACGCGGAGCGATCATTGGAGCGAAACGCGGTTCCAGTTTCCCATGAGGCTTTGCTCCGACCATTCTATATTCATTTATGAACAAAAAATACAAAAATTAAATCGTAGGCCATTTTATATTTGTGGTTATGAATGTTATTTTACGTCTGAATAAGAACATTTAGATCAAGATAGGAGGCTAAACAAAAATCAGTAGACTGGATTAATTAGAGTGAGTGTGACACCGTAGCAACCATGAGAGAGGTGTATAGACATAACAAGTGTTATATAAAGTGGTTGGACTCCATGTAACAATAATATAAAGAGAATTCTGAGATTTTCATAGGAACGTGCTTAATTTATGGAGAGCTTTAACTCAATGGGCCGGTCATGATCATCACACAGTTATGCAGGGGTCTCTGCAGGCCCGTTTACCTGAGCTTATAGAGGAATGACTCCGCCCACGGCTTCATGCACCTGTAATGGAGACAGAACCTGTCGTTCAACACAGACTTGGAGCAGTTATAATATACATATCTGAATCTAAATGTTTTGCATGACTGTATCTGGGCCACTGTGCACTTGTGTTTGGCCATAGTTCAAACACTATCCATCAAGACCTTAGTCAAATTTTTGTAAAAAAAAGAAAAAAAAAAGGTTGCCTAATGAATTGTGTGCGTGTGTTAAATATATGCATTTGAATGTCCTTTTGCGTATTGAGCAACCCTTTTGGCTGTAGCTGTCTGCCTTCTTGAACAGTTCATTTTTTTAACAAATCATAATCAAACTACCTGCCAATGATCTCCTCCCAAAGAGGGGAGGGGCACGATGTATGGAAAAGTAAAAAAAGGAGAAGTCAGAAAAGCAGGAGGCAAATAGAGCCAAAAGGTAGGTGGTGCAGGTATTTTGCTTAGACAGTAAGAGTAATATTTGCCATCAGGCTTGGATTTTTTTTTTTTATTCCAATCCACACAAAGAACTGAATGACAATGGCTGAGTACAAGCTAGAAGTGACCACAGGCAACATGGCATATGCAGGGACATTTGACCATATACATGTAACATTAATTGGAACTGGAGGGGAGAGTGAACGAACTGAGCTGGACAACTTCGGTTTAGATTTTAAAACTGGGATGGTAAGTTCAGTCCAATTGCTGTGGTCTTTACCTAGTTTGTAAAGTGTCCTGAGATAACTTTTGTTATGATTTGGCACTATAAATAAAATTGAATTGAATTGCAGTGAATTGAATTGAATTGAATTGAATTGGCCATTATTTAATATATGAGTCTCAAATTAGGTACGACCATACTCTTTTGTCTTGTGCATGCATGAGTGTTGGGGTGACACAGGTGTAATTTGTCTACATAAGTACGTAACTCTTTTAGATCTAGATAACCTCACTTATTTTACTCTACTACAATTATGATGACTATTTTTTGTTTGAAAAAGACCTGTTCGTAAAGGACCCAGGTCAATAAGATCTGTTCCACTGTAATTGCAGCCAAATGTAGACAACAGATGAAAATCCATGCAAACCCAGAACATCTGAAGGTTAAGGCTGCATGTTAACTAACTGAAAATAGCTCAGGGGCCATCATGACGCAACTACAGTAATGCATGCAGCTGATCGACATGATCATCTATGTATTGATAGATGTGGATTTGTTGCAAATCATTTAAAAGTGTGTCTCTTTTGTTAAATAAAGACAAAATTAAAAGAATTGTGCAGCCCTTGCTTTTTTTTTTTCTTTTTTTCATTTCTGCTGAACACACCCTCGGGTTAAATATGTTCAGTATGTGCTCATAAAATCCGTGTCATACAGTGATTTTTATTGTTTTTCCTTGCACAGATACATACTTGAGATGATGTCAACAGAAAGCTCTGTTACATTTGACTAAGAACTGTAGTTTGGGAGTATTGTGAGTCTGTTAGTCTTCATTTTAAGATATACTGATGAAAGGCTGTGACATCTGTTGCTTACGGTATATTCCGTACCAGCAAAAATAGCTATTTGAACGACTGTTGCAATTGCTTTGTCTTTCATATTTGTTGATCTACCTTGATGTAATTCATCCTTCATTTGTGACAGGCACATGGTATAATGTCATAATGTTTTCCAGACAGGGACCTACACTGTGAAAACCAGTTTGTCTCTTGGGAAAGTTCTGCTGGTCAAAGTGGAGAAAGATCCTCTTTTTCTTCTCCCAGAGGATGAGTGGTACTTATCCAAAATAGTGGTGACGACTCCGGAAGGAGATACCATGCTTTTCCCCTGTTACAGATGGATCTCCAGGGGAGAACTGGTGGAGTTGAGAGGAGGGAGAGGTCTGCCTCCAAGTCCCCAAATAATTCATATATAGATCATTTATAATAAGATGTATAGATATCTTTTGTTTTCACACCTTTTTGACATGTTTTGAATGTTCTTTTCACGCCTCAGCCATGACGGTTTTTGAGGAGGACCACCCCCTGTTGATTGAGCACAGGAAAAAAGAGCTGAATCTCAAAAAGAACTTTTACCAGTAGGTTGTTTACAGTACCAAGAGCTGCAATTATGCCCTCAGAAGTTAATCTGGAGAAATGTCTTTTTCAAGAATTTGTTTGTTTTTTTAAGATGGAAGACTTTGGCTGAAGGACTACCTCACATCAACCACTTCGATAATGTGTCTGAGCTACCAGCTGAAATCCGCTTTTCTAAGTCCAAAGCAACAGAAATAGATAATACAAAAATGATAACGTGGGTATACACATATATTAGTGTTGGACAAGATCTCTGAAATTTAAAACATTCAAATCAGTATGTTGTTTAATCCAGTATGGTTTTACCCCTTTTTCTTTTTTTTTTACCATCTCTTATTTCAGTGGTCTTGAACTCAAGCTTAAGGGGCTGCTTGGATCTAGGGAAACATGGGAGAGCATTGAAGACTTGAAAAACATCTTCTGCTATAAAAAGACAACAATGTCAGGTAACCTTTTCTTCCATTTTCCAGTTCTGCAGCATAACTCAACACAAAAATGTAACTAGTAGTACTAGTAGTAGTAGTGAAATATATACAAGACATTACAATACAACATTAACAGTATATTCTGTTAAGAGAAGCAGTTTGATCCACAGTCCATGCTGCACTATTCCAATCGACCTCACAATGTTGAATTACATTAAATAGGAGATTGTTCTGGTTGGGTAAAACAATTAGTTTTTCTACAAAATAAAATTATTTCAGGATTAAACCATAATCTTGTTTTCAATTAAATTACTGTGATCATTATGTTGTACTTCAAACCGAAATAAAAATTTTTTAGACATTAGCTATTACATATTACATTTGTAAATTGCTATTATTTCAGAGTATGTTGCAGAGCACTGGAAGGAAGATACATTTTATGGATCCCAGTTTCTGAACGCAGTCAACCCCAATGTGATCAAGCGCTGCTCAAAGCTTCCCCCAAACTTTCCAGTCACAGAGGAAATGGTGAAGCCGTTCCTGGAAGAGGGAAGCTCTCTGCATGAGGAAATGAAGGTATGAAAGGAGAGTGGCTTTAAAACTTTGCTTTGGCACTACGTGTGGTTTTACAGAGTTCAATTTAATCACAGTGTAAAGTCTCTGAATCCTATTGCCTTGAGTTCAAAGCTGTGATACTAGTTGATGTCCTAAACACTTCTTTCTTCTGTCTTCCCTTCACAAACAGAAAGGCAATATATTCCTCTATGACCAGAAGAAGATGGATGGAATACCCCCTAGAACCTATAATGGTGAACCTCTGCATGTGACTCCTGGTCTCTGTTTGTTCTATATGAACCCAGAAAACAAACTGATGCCAATTGCAATACAGGTATTTGACTAATGGAGCCACTCAGCAACAATATTCACACCGTATAAACCGGTCTACTCCAAGCAGCAACCTTCGGGGCTGAAAATTTAGGCCAGTCCAGAAGTGTCAAACACTGCAGTTCCTCAAATGGCCACTTGAGGGTGCTCCAAAAGCAAGTCAATCCCTTAGATCGTCATGTTAAAATGCAACTTAACAGCAGAAATAAACATGTTAACAGCCTCTTTCGCTAATTTAACCATTCATGGCGGATTTCACTTTTATGTAGCCCACTTATTTCAATTATATTAAAGCTTAAAGTTACATAATACATAATTATAGATGTGGACTCTTGGAGTAACAGTTGAATGCCGTCACTAGCTAGCTCAGCAACCAGGCTTCATTTGGGCCCACCTCAGGTCCATTCACTTTTATCTCTTTGATCATTTTTGGAATAGAAAGGAGCAGGGAGGAGCAGAACCAGTGGGTGAAATACGGGTAAATCTCTAGCTGATGCATTTTTGGAGAGCAGTATGTCCAACTACTGTATATTGTGTTAACTGCAGAGGAGAAGTCTATGAACAGTACTTATATGGATTTATTTTTGGTGCATCCAGAGGTTTTTGAGAATCAGGCTCAATACGGTAACAACAGCATCTTCAGTGCTGCGCTCTTGCTTATACACAATCTGGTATGGGTCAAGTTTATCCTGTATAGACTGAGAAAGCATGATGAAAAAGATGATTCTCTTCATTAATACAAAGGTTAGGGCAGCAGGTTGAAAGTCATGGCACTCTTTGGGACATAGGTTCTTAGGAAGTGGAATTATGTGTGAAGGCTGTCAGGGCAGTGTATGTCTAGTGAATGCTGGCTGCCACACCAGGGTTAGCTCCTATATGTCTTTGGGATAGGGGCACTGATGTTGTCAGGGCTGGTGGATTTCGCCGGAGATTGGCAAAGATTATTGGCAGTGCTGGTCTGGATTTCCGTTGCTACAGTCTCCTTCAGGTCAGCTCAGTTACCAAAGGATGCTAGCTAGCAGCTGGGTTGTACCTTTGTCTACACGTATCCCTGTGTCTCAGAGATTCAGAAGTGTGTTCTGAGCATATGCAAGCACAAGTCAGCTCACATTGCACTGTTACTCTGGGCCAGTACATACATTTGTTCACATACTACTGTGTTTATCAGGTTTGGGAGACACCATGCACATGTGTCGCCAGCTGAACAGCGCCCCTCTCTCTGTCTTCTTTATCTTATATCTTGTTTTATCACACTTTTAACACTACTCAGGTATTGCTGCTTGCAGCTTACTGGAAAACCACCAGTCCAAACAACTTCAAACTGTGTTTCCTTGGGTCCTGAGCAATACACCTGCCATGGAATATTTGTGTCCCCTAGCAATGCTAGTATATGGGTAATTTGCTAACAGCTAGCTATTTGGGACCAAGCTATTTCTGGGACAAAATCGTTCATCATGAAAGCAACATTGTTGATGCTTGAAATATTTTTGTTTGCCACAGTGTAACATCACAAGTTTATTTTTCTTCATCTGTACTGTAGCTAGCTACAGTCAGCTGTACCCAGCATACCATTCAGCAGTGTAACAGCTAATAAGGTTTCCTCTCAATCAGTACCAGTGTACACATAATGCACTTCTAATGAGTATGTCCCGATTTCAAGAGCTAATACTCAACACCCAACTTCCTTGGGTACAAAGCAATACATGAAGGTAATGGTATAAACTGTGTTATCGAATTCTAGCTGCATCAACAACCTTCTGAGCAGAACCCCATCTTCCTGCCCAGTGATTCAGAGACTGATTGGCTGCTTGCAAAGATGTTTATTAGAAATGCAGATTCCATGGATCATCAAGCAGTCCATCACCTCATGAACACTCACTTTCTGGCAGAGGTCTATGCTGTTGCCACTCTTCGCAGTTTCTCTGTGATTCATCCCCTCTACAAGGTATGATAACACAGTAGAGGTCATACTGCTGGTGCACTTTTTTCTATTCCCTTGATCTTATCACCCAGTGCCCATGTTGTGTAAGTAGCAAATGTGTTTACACAGCAGAAAGCATTCAATCCTTTCCCCTTAAATAAAAGGGCAATACATTAACTGGACGTTGTATTTTCCTGTTATTTAAAGGGTGCACTATTAAGTTAGTAAGATTAGTGATGAGAACCAGTGATATAGAACATATGCCATAGATCATCAAAATAGGGACCTTGGAGTTAAACTTTCCTTTTCCCTATTTGTGTCTATAAAATATAGCACATTGAGAGGCATCACACTGAGGCTCTTTTTCCTAGTGAGTCAATAAGTAGTTGTAAATCTGTGTTAGCAAGGGTCTGAATAGTGCAGAGCAAATACAACAGATACATTTGGGAGTTCAACCCCAGCATTCTATTTAGACAAGGACTTTTTTACTCACTTTTCAAATTAACAGCGGATTCATAAGTGAAAGTTAAGTTCATATAGATCATATATGTATTCATCAGCATTTGATGATCAGCAACCTGTTGACAGGCTTGCATTGGTGATCGACCCAAATAAGCATCTTACTTTAAATTTTAAGATTCTTCCCTCTGTCTGTACAGCTGCTGTTTCCACACTTCAGGAGCACTATCTACATAAACACCAAAGGCCGCAAATCTCTTTTTGGACCTGATGGGGTTTTAAGTAAAGTATGGCTCTTTATATATATTTATGAATAATCGGATTATTCAGATTATATTGCAACTTACAAAACAACAAAAATACACAATATTTGTGTTTTTTTTTATTTACAGAGTTCACTTGGATATGACGGACTGACAGAGCTCATGAGACGGTCTCACTCTGAAACGACCTACAGCTCTCTCTGTCTGCCAGAGAACATCACTGCACGAGGGCTGGAGTCTGTCCCCAACTTCTACTACAGAGATGATGGCCTGAGGCTGTGGAGCATCATCAACAGGTTACTTAAAAATCAAATACTTAAATCTTACTCAAAAACTTACTTAAATCAATACTGACACTGTCCATGTTGAATAACTTTTGAAAGCAACAACTCCTTTTTTCACAAACAAATCTAACTCTCCCAAATTTTAAATAAAATCATTTTGTGTTCACCAGCTTTGTGACGGCAGTAGTGCAGTACTATTATCCCTCAGACAGTGAGGTGCGTAAAGACACTGAACTGCAGGAATGGATCAGTGAGATATTCACACATGCCTTCTTAGGAAACAAAGCCTCAGGTAACTAACCCATGTTCTAAAGTCATTTGTAAACACTATTTTCAATGCAGATGGTGAATCTCAAAGATTAAGTGACAATGATCGTGCCCCAAACAGGGTTTCCGGCAGCCTTTCATACAGTCGAGGAAGTAATCAAGTTCATCACCATGGTGATCTTCACAGTGTCGGCTCAACATGCTGCAGTTAACAGTGGGCAGGTAAATAGTTGGGACAATAGATATTACTTGCTTGATCAGGTATTAACTTTGTTTTAACCGTTCAAATGTATGAAACATTTGGCAACTAACCAACAAGAAGAGCTAATTCATGCAGTTTTTCAGGCTGGACCCAATTATTCAACTATTAGGTAGGTATTTTCAATTATGGGATTCATATTTATTTATTTATTTTCAAAACTGTACAATTTAGTGAAGATAAACACAGTGAAAGGTTGCATGTAACGCCAGTGCAATCTAATGCGGCCCTGGCTGTTTGGCTCTTCATTGCTGATTCATGCTGCTCACTGATTGCATTTCCCAACTAGATTTACATCCCATTTCAGTAATGTTTAAAATAACAATCAATTTACCGATTTAGTTACCCATTAAAGTTGATACATATTGAAGGTTCTTTCATAATAGTTTGACACTCCTGGATGCCCAATGGCTAGCTCCTGCTGCACAAACCTCCTCCAACCACTAAGAGGCAGTCAAGTATGAAGACACATTTGGAGAACCTTCCACATGTTGACTAGACAGTCCGACTTGTTGAGCTCAGTAACTCATTCTACCACCGTAAAACCATTCAGGAGAAGAGTTTGGATTGAGCTTTAAAGGTCCCACATTGTAAAATGTGAGGTTCCCATGTTTTTTAAATTTTTTTATTATAGAGCCGGTTGAGGTCTGACCCTTAATTATATACAGTTTTATACTTCCTTTAATAGGCGTCGTCCCATCACGTGTTATTCATCAAAACTAAAAACAATCAGGAACTCTATGTTTTTTAAATGTAGTCAAGCAGGTTGGAGAGGTTGAGTCGTACTTGCCCTCACATGTTACCTCGACTGTTCTCACATAACTTAATAGGTTATGTAAGCTCAGTAACACAAACATCCAAGTGACGTAACAATAGGCCAAATGCATTTTTGAGTGAAGGGAGTATCAAAAACAACACAACAGTATTACGCACTGAAATTTCTTTTATAATTTAGTTTGACTACCACTCCTGGGTGCCCAATGGCTCGCTTCTGCTGCTCAAACCTCCCCCAACATCTAAGGGCATGTCAGGCATGAAGACAATTTTGGAGACCCTCCCGGATGTTGGACAGACAGTGAGTTTTGCAGCGTTGGCATGGGTACTTTCAGAAAAGTACACTGATGTGGTAAGTTTGGTAATGATAAAAGC
This sequence comes from Echiichthys vipera, assembly GCF_963691815.1. Taxonomy (NCBI): domain Eukaryota; kingdom Metazoa; phylum Chordata; class Actinopteri; order Perciformes; family Trachinidae; genus Echiichthys; species Echiichthys vipera. The sequence continues at coordinate 16,100,959 of NC_139844.1, read as the reverse complement.
TCATTATAACCCATTTTGACTATAACCCCCAATTTTAAAAGTACTTTAAAAGAAGTCACCAAACAAAATGCTTTTTTTTTTCATGTCATCTTGACAGGTTCTCTTGGGTTCATACCCTGAGGAGCGATTTGATGAGCCTGCCCCTAAGCAGATGATTAAGGAATTTCAAGCAGAGTTGTCCCACCTCAGTGAAGCAATTACAACAAGAAACTCACAGCTTGAACCACCCTACACATATCTGAACCCCACTGAGATAGAGAACAGTATAGCTATTTAACTAAGCCTGATAAAGCCTGTTTTATTCTTTTGCATTAGTCAATACCTTCGTAACACCTGTATTGCTGGCTGGGTTGTGTTAACCTCTGGGGGACTATATTCTGGTTTGTATTATGTTCAGTTAGGCTATGTAGTACATGTATCTTTGTGTGAATTACATAGACGTGCTGAGAAATAGTTTAATAATAAGCAGTTTGTGTACAGTAGCACATGTTTAAGCTTGGACTCATGATTTATATAAATTAGGTCATATTCCAAGAAAACAGACATCTGCTGATCAGTGATGACATAATGTGATGAATTGTAACTGTTCTCGTACTCCTAATAATATAACAGGTTTGTCTTTGATAAAATTATCTCATTGTGCAAGGCACCTCATTATTTATATGCAAGACCAAGAATATGGTAGCACATTTCCTGCCCACGAGTTATTCCTTGGCTGCAATGATGGTGTGATGATGGCAAAAGCACAGATGCAGAAGACTTGGAAACACTGACCAATAAGAACAAAATGTTTTTTCTTCAGCAGGGAAGTTTAAAGGGACAGCTGCAATACAGGTTTCAAGAGGGTTAATACAGGTTTCTTCAGAAAGACTGAGAAAAATAATGTTTCTTTGAACATGAAAGCATGTAAACACATCTAGTACACATCCACAATACAAGTATGCTAAACAAAATAGCATATTATGGGGCCTTTAAGGCCTTGCAGTGACCGTAAATAAATATTTATTAGATATGTGAATATTATGCGACATTATTACCTCAACTATAAAAGTATAGAACATACTAATAATCGTACCAAATACATAATTAAATACATAAAATGCAATGCAACATGATACATAAGATTAACAATAGTTAACAATATTCAAGTCTTTTTCTAGTTTCTCGAAAACTGACACAATCTAGGCTATCAGCAATAATTGACAGCTCACAGAAATGTTCTGAACTAAGAGAAAATTCCTGTGTTGCATTACAGTAATTAATAAAAAAAAATATGCAGCTTATGGTCGATAATCCTGGTTTACATGCGGTGATTGTTAAATGAGGAGATGAATCTATGAAAGAGGTATTGCACTGACAGTGGTTTTCCAACCTGTGTATGCCGCATCACAAGAATTACGTACCTGTCAAGTCTACCAAATGTAAGCCAGGTGGTTCACTTGATTAAGACTAAGGAACTACCTAATTAAATAAAACAAAACTTCAGACGGAGTTACTTCATTTGTAACTCTTTTTTATAAGCAAGTCAGCTGTTTCTTGGAACCAAAGCTTCATCAACATCTCAACAGTGACCACTCATGAACCTATCCATTTCTACCTCTTTCTCTCATCACATTCGGTATAACAGGAGTGTCAAACCTAACACTGTAACCCTTTGCTATTTACGTAAGGAGTTAAAACATTGGTGTATGGTATTTGTATAGAGTATTTAACTCTTTTAACAACAAAGCAAAATCAGACCTGAGGTCAGGTTTACTACTTCTTTAATTAAAAGACACATACACATTTCCAGGTTGAAGTCTTTTTACATAATTTATAAAATAAATCCACAGGGCAGTAGCAGTGCCTAGTACATGATACAGTATTTGGAACGGACACCACTGAAAGGCACAGAATAATACCGTATCATCTTATCTTATTGTGATGGCACTGTAGATGTGTTACTTGGATATCTAAACTACTATTTTAACTAGATAAAGAAGGAGGAGCTGTATGTTGAGTGTATGACATTTGAACATAATCTAAATGTAAACTTGTGGGTGTTGACACGTTGTAAACACACTTGTCATCTGTAAATCAGCTCAGTGTGGCAGTTTAACAAGCATAGCTGCTGTAGTCTGAAATTTGGACCATAGGGCTGCTCAAGTATATGAAAATAACAAGTCTATTTGCGATGACAGTTAGAGATTACAAGCATCTGGAACCTGTACCTGCCTATCTGTGTGCATCCTTTCCCTTTTCTACCAGTTAATTATGTTCAGACTTGCTACCCCTGGCAGGAAGCCTATGTATTTTAGTCTTCCTAGACTAAAGTATCAGCCTGCACTAGTCACCTCACACTCACACTCCTCAAACCAATAATTTTGTGTACTTAATTGTGTACCAAGGGAAGGATTCATGTGTGTGTGTCCGTGTGTGTGTGTGTGTGTGTGTGTGATTGTGTGTGTGTGTGTGTGTGTGTGTGTGTGCATACGTGTGTACTTTCGTGTAAACACATTAAAAACCAGAAACACAACATTGTTTAGAGTTTGATCACCTTTTATATCAGAGCACAGTGGTGGAACGACTTACTGTAGAAGGACAGCAGAAAGAGAGAGCAAGAAAAGACCACAGACCAGAGAGAGTGAAACCTGGACCTGTAGCCATAAGGCAAAAAGGTAGTACAAAAAGCCTCAATCTGAAGGTAAGGGTACAGTAGGAACTTTCCTCATATTTCCTTATGGTATGACAGTTGATGATCGAAACAGAAACAACAAAACTTTCTCGACAAAGCTAACCGTTGACAAGCTTTTTCGATGCCTGTGAATGAACATTTCGAGTCAAAAGCTTTTAGCAAATTAATTATTAGCAAATTTAAAGTTTTCTTTTGCAGAGATGATTAATTATTGCTATTTATTTTGTTTCTTTGTCCGAACAGTTTCCACAGACTGACAATGTCAGAGTACACACTAGAGGTGACAACAGGTGACCTGCAACATGCAGGAACATGGGACCACATAAATGTCACCTTATTTGGAACTGAAGGGCAGAGTCAGGCTACGGAGTTGGACAACATTGGCATCGACTTTAAAACTGGGAAAGTGAGTTGAATCCAGAACAAATAACATATAATATATATAAAAATATATATACATATAATAATTCTCAAGCTAGGTCTGGGGACAATGTGATGGCTTTTGTTTGTGCTACATTTATTCTGAGGTAATATTTTTCTCTATCTAATGACTAATTCAAGTTGAAGGGTTGACAAACACGAAATACAATTTAACCGTATGTTAAAAACAATCACTGCTACCTAGCTATCAGCCACCTCACATTCCCAAAATCAATATCAAGACTATGAGAGATAACAACAGTACTGAAATGAGAGCTATCTGCGCATTACCAATGGAAGCATTAAAGTAACTAATCAGTTACGCAATCATTTTTGGTGAAAGTAATCAGTACAGTCATTTAGTTATTTTTTAATGAGGTTATTAGTAAGTGTGTGTAGGTGTCCGCTTATAATTGATACTCTGTAGCCAATCAGAATCAAGTATTGACCCGGACCATGGTATAAACACAACCTTCTGTCATTTCCATCAAACACTTTCGACATAGCAACTTTAGAACTGTACATGTCCCGAATGGACATGTACCTACACGCTAAATCTGTTTTGCGATTCAACCTCAGACAGTACTCGCAAATGAAGGCGTATCAACCAAACTAGTAGCTTCCTGTTGTTAGTTTTTGCATTTATTTTTGTATTGTTCAGACATGCGATGGCAGCCCTGGAAAACTGTGCTGATAAACAAGCTAATACTTCTTTTCATTCTTCGCCCATGATGCTGAAGAACATCTGCACCAATCAACTCACTGCTGTGTTTCTAGCTCCACCGTTTAGTATCAGATCAGTCTGCCAGGTACCTCAACAGAGAGGTATTAAAAAATGGGTCAGAATGAAACAGTCCTATCCACAACTTTTCAGTGCAAAGAACTGAACGGGACTGCTTGGTAGAAACAAGGCTCAATGGCATTTTATCTTTATGGGTCTACAGTCACATGACACATTTAAATACAGTTTCACTCATGTGAAATAAGCCACTATTGTAAAAAGCCCAAATATTCCCAAAAAGGATAAAGACTTTTGACAAGCTAGTTGGCATGATTGTCTATCACTGCATGTGCATACTGTAAGGTTTGTACATTAAAGTAACTATTTTAGAGGAGGTGCTTGCCTATGTGATGTTCTACTGAATATCGTAGGTTAAATGTGTATATACTACACCATAACATACATGTTGAACTGTACTTTATTTTATTTCTTTATATTCATATTATCCTTATCCCAAGACAGGGACCTACAGCCTGAAAACCAGTTTGTCTCTGGGGAAACTCCTGCTGGTCAAAGTGGAGAAAGATCCTCTTTTTCTTCTCCCAGAAAATGAGTGGTACTTATCCAAAATAGTGGTGACGACTCCAGAAGGAGATACCATGCTTTTCCCCTGTTACAGATGGATCTCCAGGGGAGAACTGGTGGAGCTGAGAGGAGGAAGAGGTCTGCCTTAAATTTCCCAAATAATTGATATATAAATGAATATTAAGATTTTAATATGTCCTTTGTTTTCACATTTTTTCACACACAAATTTATTTTTTTCATTCAAAATGCTTCGCACACCTCAGCCATGAAGGTTTTTGAGGAGGACCATCCCCTGTTGATTGACCATCGGAAAAATGAGCTGAACCTTAAAAGGGATGTTTACCAGTAAGTTTTCATGTGTGCATAGAGCTGCAGTTATCATCTCAGAAGTTTATCTGGAGAAACGTCTAGTTGCTTTTTGATAAAGGTTTTTTTTTTTTTTTTTAGATGGAAGATTTTGGCTGAAGGATTACCACACATCAACCATTACGATGATGTTTCTGAGCTCCCAGCTGAAGTTTCCTTTTCTAAATCCAAAGTTACTGAAATGAGCAATTCAAGAACGATAACGTGGGTATACATACACTGGAAACAACCAACAACCATATATATATATATATATATATATATATATATATATATATATTCTCAAAAAGTAAATTTAAAGCATTCATATCAGTTTGTTATTTGATTGTTTATTGTGCTTTCTCTTTTTTCCCCTGTTTTACTTCAGTGGTCTTGAACTCAAGCTTAAGGGGATGGCTGGGTCTAATGAAAAATGGGAAAGCATTGAAGACATAAAAAAAATCTTCTGGTGGAAAAAGACACCACTGTCAGGTAACTTTCCCCCTCCATTATCTTCTGCAGCATTACTCGGAGTTTCATAACAATAGATAGGTACAATAGTAAAACCTTTCAGAAACAAGCCAATAATTTTGTTTTTAGTTGAGTGACATTTAAGACAGGCATTATACTAGATATTTCATTTGCAAATTGTTTTTATGTCAGAGTATACTGCAGAGCACTGGAAGGAAGATGACTTTTATGGATCCCAGTTTCTGAACTCAGTCAACCCCAATGTGATCAAGCGCTGCTCAACGCTTCCCCCAAACTTTCCAGTCACAGAGGAAATGGTGAAGCCGTTCCTGCAAGAGGGAAGCTCTCTGCATAAGGAAATGAAGGTATGAAAGGAGAGTGGCTTTAAAACTTTGCTTTGGCACTACGTGTGATTTTACAGAGTTCAATTTAATTACAGTGGAAAGTCTCTGAATCCTATTGCCTTGAGTTCAAAGCTGTGATACTTCTCGATGTCCTTAACACTTAACCCTTCTGTCTTCCCTTTACAAACAGAAAGGCAATATATTCCTCTATGACCAGAAGAAGATGGATGGAATACCCCCTAGAACCTATAATGGTGAACCTCTGCATGTGACTCCTGGTCTCTGTTTGCTCTACATGAACCCAGAAAACAAACTGATGCCAATTGCAATACAGGTATTTTACTGATGGAGCACATCAGTCATCATATTTGTACTGTTCTGAAGTAAAATGACTGCTGATATGGTATATCCGGGAACAAAAGCGTTCATTCTGAAAGTTACATTGCTGGTGCTTGAAATAGACAAAGAGAGAGCTGTACCCAGCACTTTGGTTCAGCAGTCTGATAAATATGTCCTGAGACTGTCCTGACAATTTGATCAGATAAATGGTTGCAGAGAAAGCCAAAAGACAGAGACACTTTTTAAATGTCAGTTATATTCCCCATACATTAGTATTGTTGCGCTATTTTAACATACACAAATTAAATGTGTTTTCATCACATTGTAGCTGCATCAACAACCTTCTGAGCAGAACCCCATCTTCCTGCCCAGTGATTCAGAGACTGACTGGCTGCTTGCCAAGATGTTTATTAAAAATGCAGATTTCATGGATCATCAAGCAGTCCATCACCTGATGAACACTCACTTTCTGGCAGAGGTCTATGCTGTTGCCACTCTTCGCAGCTTCTCTGTGATTCATCCCCTCTACAAGGTATGATTACACAGCAGAGGTCAAAGTGCTGGTGCACTTTTTCTATTCCCTAAGTCTGAATTGATGATTTGACTTTTAATTAAATGGTTTATCAGGTATTTCTCCTTTAGGTCTTTACGAATCGATAGTAGAGTGGAGTGGAGTCAGGAAACAGGGGGGACACTCGGAGAACTGCAGTTTTTCACAATACTTATTGGATCAACCAGGAAGTCGCTGTGTTGGGGGCTCGGTTTACTCTAATAAAAAAAAAAGCCCTTAAAAAAACCTGTTTTCAGTTTTGTTTGCTTATGGCTTCCTTTGCTGATCGATACAACCATGATGTGCTACCTGTTTGTTCAAATAAGTAAATAAATAATAGCCTTTTACTTTGACTTTTAAAATTCTTCCCTCTGTCTGTACAGCTGCTGCTTCCACACTTCCGTTACACGCTCTTCATAAATGCTAAAGCCCGCAAAGATCTTCTTGCACCTGATGGGGGTTTAAGTAAAGTATGGCTCCTTAAAATGTACAATCATCACTATTCAGACTATTCCAACAATATAGCACCTTGCAAAACAAAGTTTTAGCCTTTAATTTTTTGTAAAAATGTAGACTTTGTGTCTCAGTAAATATTTGAGCATTATTTATTCTCAGAGTTCACTTGGATATGAAGGACTGATAGAGCTCATGAGACGATCTCACTCTGAAACGACCTACAGCTCCCTCTGTCTGCCAGAGAACATCACTGCACGGGGACTGGAGTCTGTCCCCAACTTCTACTACAGAGATGATGGCCTGAAGCTGTGGAGCATCATCAACAGGTTACTTAAATCAATACTGACACTGTCCATGTTGATGTTGTTGCTTTTAAACGAGCAGCAACTCATTTTTTCACATACAAATATAATTTACCCAAATGTTAAATAAAATGACTCTGTGTTCACCAGCTTTGTGAAGGCGGTAGTGCAGTACTATTATCCCTCAGACAGTGAGGTGCGCAAAGACACTGAGCTGCAGGAATGGATCAGTGAGATATTCACACATGCCTTCTTAGGAAACACAGCCTCAGGTAACTAACCCATGTTCTGAAGTCATTTGTAAGCATTATTTACATATATGTATGTAGATATAAACAGATATTCATATATATATTGTAAATATACATACTGTTTATACACACTGTATGTATAAACATCACATTAGCCTATAATATTTGAGATTTTTCAATGCAGATGTTGAATGTCTTGAACTGATAATGATCGTGCTGCCAACAGGGTTTCCAGCAGACTTTCATACAGTCGCGGAGGTGATCAAGTTTATCACCATGGTGATCTTCACAGTGACGGCTCAACATGCTGCAGTTAACAGTGGGCAGGTAAATAGCTGTGACAGTTGAATACATATTGATGATAAATCAAGTAAAGACTGTCTTACCACATATACAGAGCAGGTATAAACCTTTCCCCTATTGGTTTTGCAAGGGCGCCATTGCTGCATCTGGGGTTAAGCACCTCCCAAGATAATTGTATTTCTTTCTTTTTTCTTTCAACAGCCCAGAGTGATTTTCCACCGATACCAGAATTTTAACTCTTGCAGCCAGTGTGACAATGAAAAACTAAATAAAGTATCAAGTTTGTTTTAATACAGATCTGCAATCTGCTTCATACTATTTTTCTTTTAATACTTCCCTTTAGCAGGGCATTAGTTGAGCATTACAATGGTGCAAACGTTGCATTTGCTATATAGATTTACATCCCTTTTTCTGTCATGTTTAAATTAGAATCAGTTTGTTTCCTTTCAAAGTTGATGCATATTCAAGGTCTTTCTATACTTTAGTTTGACTACGTGTCCTGGATGCCCAATGCCTCAGACCTGATGCTAAAACCTCCACCAATGACTAAGGGGCAGTCGAGCATGAAAACGATTTTGGAGACCCTCCCAGATGTTGGCAAGACAGTCAGCTTTGCAGCAATGCTTTGGCTGCTTTCAGACAAATACACAGATGTTGTAAGTGGGATCATTCTCACCTATCCACAAAGTGAAAATATCTTTTTTTCAGAATGCTGTGTCAGTTTTAATTTTCCGTGTTGTTTTTGTCACGTTGGCAGGTTGTCTTAGGTTCATACCCTGAGGAGCGATTCGATGAGCCTGCCCCTAAGCAGATGATTAACGACTTTCAAGCAAAGTTGTCTCACCTCACTGAAGCAATTACCATGAGGAACACACAGCTCAAAATTCCCTACACATATCTGAACCCAGCTGAGATAGAGAACAGTGTTTCGATTTAGTCAAACCACCTTTAAAAATGAAAGGAGAAGACTCTGGAATTAAAATCAGACGACTTTCCTTTAGTGAGTTTAAAGGGCTACACTTATGATAACGATTTCTCCGATGGGTTTAGTCATCTTAATGACCTTTTTGTGTGCTTCTATTTAAACCTTGGGACTGCCCATCAACCTCTGGTAGATGCAGGAAAGTAGTTACCACGAGTACATGTGTGACCTCGAGTGTGAGCAAGAGCAGTGAGGGCGAAGCGTGACGCAAATATTTCTCAGTAGATGTGCCATGTATTTCTTTACTTTCTATGTGAAAATCCATGTTAAACTAAATATTAATCATATAGTAGTTTTGACATACTTTAACTAGTGTCTGGAGTGGGACTTTAACTATTATTAGTATTTGTATGTACATGTACATACATTGCATGCTGGGATGTGTGTTGAACTCTCAAGGGCTTTATTCTGGCTTGTATAATGTTAAGGCTATGGTAGGGTTAGGGTACCTGTATCTTTATGCATATTATGTAGACATAGATGCAAGTTAAGAAATAACTTAAGAGAGCAGTAGTAGTAATACGGGTAGCAAATGTTTATGCTTGGACTCATGACGTATTGATTAGGGCATAGTCAAAAACAGCAAACATCTGCTGATAAGTAATGACATACTGTAATGTGATCAAATGTAACTTCATTATATGAACACAGGTAATTGTCTTTAAAACTATGATCTCACATGAAACTATGACATATCACATGAATACTACTCAGTATTTACAGTAAATGTAAGCAAGACCAAGACTACAGTATAATTGACTCTTCACTACGTTTTAAGGAGACCAAACAGGAGAGAATTCAAAGAGAAAAGCCAGAGGCATCAACTATCAAAACAGGTACTCTGCAGGCCCTTTGGTGCTTGTGCAACAACAATAGATTCCTCACATTGAAATGAAATTCTGGCGTAAAGTTTACCCCAGGGTCTTTTTCCGCAAATACACTCATCAAATAGGCCACCAGGACCAGTTTTTCGAGTAACAACTATTGACGGAGATATCCCCGAAACTAATGGGTCTAACACTGATTAGCTAGGAAAAGCATTTTTAACGCATTGAAACAGCTTTTTTAGCAACTAATACTGCTCAAGATAACACCAAACCTCTGCAGTAGCATGAGAAGAGTCCCTGCACATAAAACAAAGCACCAATGGGCTCCCTCCTTTTGGAGTGTATTTGGTAATTGACTTGAATGGACTTTACTGCGAGAGGAGCTGCTACCGGGGCCAGTTGGTAAATCTTTCAAAACACTCTTTTAATAAACCCTGTGTTCACTAACTACGTTGTTGGTGCTTTGGTTAATGTGTAGGGACTCTTATCATGCAGAGGTTTGTTTTTATTTTAATGCATTCACCGTGCTGCCTCGAGCTAATCAGTGTTAGCCGCATTCAGGTGTTAGCGACTGTTAGCGGCTCTGCAGGATATCTCTAAAAAATTTGTCTTGATGGCTTATTTGATGAGTGTATTTGCCGAAAAAGACCCTGGGATGACTCCAGGAATTTCACTTTAAGTTGTCGACATGTTGTTGGTACTAATAAAAACGCATCGGTTCCTACTTAAATTTAGGCATACTAAATGAAAAGAACAATATGGGGAGCAAAGGAGTAAGAAATCAGCATTTTAGATTAAAGAGAGAATAAATTAGATTTCTTTAAAAATGTTTGGTATGTACAGAATACAGTACTGGGAAACAAAACAGTGAGGATGAATCAACGGCCTTTGAGCCAATCCCATCTCTCCCCCCAGTGACCTGGAAATGATCTGTTTAGTTTCTAAAGAAAATATTTTACCAGTCCATGTTTATGTTGTCTGAGGACAGGGACACAGTAAGTTCGACATTTTGATATAAATGTTCTGCTTTTCCAGAACAAGACTTGTACTTTCAAAAATAAAGTTTTCAAGATTGTGTGGATTTATCCTCCTTATTCAACAACCAAATCACCCTCAAAATGTGCTGACTATGATCGATGTTTTAGTTCTTCAAATGTGACTAAGTGTGACTATGTGTCTTAGTTTGAATTTAAATGAAGTGTTTTTCATCTCTACAGTTGATGATCTCACACTACATTCCACTGTCTACACAAATATTTGAATAGTTATTTGTTTTTATAACACAATCCTTAAAAACAATAATGCCTTTAATGAAACCGAAAGACACGTGTTGCAGCACAGTGTTTGTATTTCAGCTCAGCGTGATAGTCTTTTCTTTGTTATGCTGTCATTTAATATCGCTTCTCTCTCCGCTCCTCACGCTGGGGCTAGGTGCGCAGTGACCTAATAGTCCACTAGTAACTTGTTCTGCTACCAATATTAGCTATTGTTAGGCTTTAAAAATTAGCATGCAGGCTGAAATTTACCATGATGTTCTGAGCCGTGTAAGTCCATTTATTAACTGACTATTCAATGACTGCAGCGCTGTGTTTGTATTATGATTATACACAATATCGTCTCTTTTTCTCTGTTGTTCTATTTCTGTGGCAGTTACAGCTCCACATCCAGGCCGGGCATGTGTATTGTAGCATTTTTAGCCGGTTTCACTGGTTTCGTGTGGACGCAGATATTTCTTGAGCCAAGTCTGTGTGGACGGGAAACTTTTTAAGAACGAAGGACACAAAAAAGGTTGTTTTCGATCGTATGGACATGGACCACTTACCTCTCCCCCTCCCCCTCTCCCTTTACAGCTGCATGTACAGACATGAAAAACCAGATACACAACCTAGTTTACACTTGCATTATCTGTATGTCAAAGCATACAGTGGGGAAAGTAGTTTTAAAAAGTTAAAGCTAGTGAGAGGGTTTATTAAAGAAAGAGAAGAACCAGATAGCAAGAACACGGAACAGAGAGACAACGTGGGATCTGCAATGTGCTTCATCCATTACTACCTCCTTTTTGGCTTTAGCAGGACATTATCTGAGCATTACAATGGTACAAAGGTTGTATTTCATTTATGGATTTGCATCCATTCTTTTGTAACGTTTAAGATTAGAATCAGTTAATTTATTTTGTTTCGCAAAGGTTCTCTCATCATTTAGTTTGACTACCTGTCCTGGAACCCTAAGGTCTGGCTGCTGCTGCTCAAACCTGCTCCAATGACAAAGGGGCATTCAAGCAGGAAGACAATTTTTGGAGATGTTGGAAAGAAGACCACTTTTCAGAACGGTCTTGGCTTTCAGAGAAATACATAGAAGTTTGGTGTTAATGAATACTTACAGTGGGATCATTATGGCCTACCCGCATTTTTAAAATGTGATTCTTTTTGTTGTTGTTTTAACCACAAATAAGTTTGCAAATTATTTTGTCATGTGTTTGCCACTTTCACATGCTAATTGGGTACATACCCAGAGGAACCTGCCCCTAAGCAGATAATCAAGGATTTTCAAGCAGAGTTGTCCCGCTTCGGTGAAGCAATTACAACAACAAAAAAACTCAAGTTCCCTACACTCATATACAATGACTACTTTTTTCAGAATAATTCAAGTCAAGTGAACTTTATTTATCCAGCAGTGGCGTGCATGCACAGGTAGACACTAGGTGGTGCACCTGCCCTTTGCCCTCTGGACCAAGCAAGCAAATTTCTTTTTTTAACACTGTATGTGGCTCATGCTGACATGATTATCAACAAATGTGTGTGAAAAAGCGTAAAAGCGTGTGATAATAATACCCCAATTAATTATTCCCCCACATCTCCTCCTTCACACCATGGACATATGCTCCGCACACCTCTCTTCCTTTGTCAACGCGTTGCAGCAAGCAATACACAGCTGCAGCCCAAACACACCTCCTCCCCTGCCCCACCAGCCAGGTAACAAATAAATTAATTGAGTGGAGTGTACTGTTTTCCTCCTAAGCCTCAGTTGCCAAGCTATAACTTGCATGTATTTGTGAAGTAGCCTGTCTCATACTGCGCCACACAGCTAAGCATTAATTGGCCAACTGCCCACCTGCTTAACAACCTATATACTAGTCCACACTGTGTTTGTGAAGTGACCGTTTGATCTCCATAAGGTTTGAACACTCTTTCTGCCTGGAGCGAAAATGGGTTGTTTACCAGCTGTGCCTGCCCCTCACCCTCTACAATTACATGATCACTAAAAACCAGAAAAACAACATTGCTTAGAGATAAGCGACTTGAAATAAGGTGGGGGAGGGAGTACCAAAAAGGTTTAAATAAGGGTGGAGGAGCTCACTGAGGCAAAGACCGAAGAGATACAGAGGGAACGCCTAGACCTGCGGATATCAGGCAAAGACGAAGTAAAACAGCCTCCATTTAAAAGTGTAAGTAAGAATTTTCCTCATCTTTCCTCATGGTGTGAAACACTGTAAATCTAACAAGAATGTTTATATTTGTACTGATAATACCAGACAAAGTTAAGCATTAACAAACTTTATGGATGCGAATAACTGGATCCTATAAAATATCAACAATATAAATGTATTATTTGCAAATTTGAAGTTTTGTTTGCGTTCACTCTGCATAGTAGAGATTTTATCTTGTTTCTTCTTCTAGACAGTGACAATGGCAGAGTACAAGCTACAGGTGACAACAGGTGACCTGAAACATGCAGGAACATGGAACCACATATATGTCACCTTATTTGGATCTGAAGAGCAGAGTCGGCCAACTGAGTTGTCCAACTTTGGCATCGACTTTTCAACTGGGAAAGTAAGTTAAATCGCTCATATAATAATTCTTACATTCCCTGCTTTTTTGTGCATACATTTATGTTGGGTTAGTATTTGTCTCTAAACATCTATTGAGAGTAGAGTTTTACCTGCATAAAAAGTTCGTCCTGCCTCCAAAACTCTGATGAAAACAAAGACTGTGTTCTAATTAGTATTGCACTTGGGTTTATATTCTATCATTTGCAACTGAAATTGTGGAATTACGTTGCTGTCGAAGGGGTGGCACTAACTCGTAATCAGTCAATCAGAAAAGGCGGTCATGACAAGATGGTAACAAAAGATTTGAGAAAGTATTGCCAGATGGTTGAGGTTAGGCATTAACCTTGAACGGTTAAGGTGAGATGATTTAGGTTCAGATCTAACTAATTTCCTGTCTCTGAAAACCATCTTGTACTACAACATGAACCAATCAGTAAAATGTAAGGAACTAAAGTTTATTTAAATACAAACATTCAAACATACATCTGTAAGCAGACAGACAGTCTGCATCTGAGAAAAGGAATGACATACTTATAAATCATCTTAATAAGGAAGTGATAGTGATGATATATATATATATCAAAATAAATTGGTAAAAAGGTGTGTGAGATGGGATTTCTTCCTAATGTTGGGATGGCCCGCTGCTGGGTCTGACTACTTTTTGTCTTTCTTACAGTCTTGAATTACATTAATTGGGCGTGGCTGGAAAGCTGACACTCTTGTAGGTTCAATGAGTCCTATTGTGCTCATGTATGATGATGTAAGCCCCCTGTAGCGATTCCCCCGAGTGAGACTTGTGTCACTAGAAAATGAGCTGTTGCTACCTTTGGGTAACAACCCTACAAAAACAAACTACGTTTAGATACCTAGGGTATTCATTAAATGTATGGCTGACAGGTATGCTGACAGTAAGGAGGTTTCTGTGCAGTTTACACAACACAAGTGCACGCCATCAAATCAGCATGCAATGCGATTCATGCAGAAATCTGCAAATGTCAAAGGTTTCTGATACCAAATCACAGCTTGCATTTTTCTATCGTGTTCCTCAAAGTCTGGGTGTCTTAATGTGGTATTTTAAAAGGATATTTAAAAAAATATTTTTTTATCGATTCTCAAGTGGTAAAAAATAACTAGCTAAATCTGTGTAAATGTTATCAACTCAACCATTTCTGAGATATGATCGCAGGTTATCAGCTCTATTGTACTCTTTAGATGTGTGCCTAAATTAGTATTTTGGGTCGAATTTGAATATACTACACTGACATACATGTTGAACTGTACTATATTGTATTTGTTATATATATGTACTGTATATATTCATATTCATATTTTCCTTATTTCAAGACAGGGAACTACACCGTGAAAACCAGTTTGTCTCTGGGGAAACTCCTGCTGGTCAAAGTGGAGAAAGATCCTTGTTTTCTTCTCCCAGAAAATGAGTGGTACTTATCCAACATAGTGGTGACGACTCCAGAAGGAGATACCATGCTTTTCCCCTGTTACAGATGGATCTCCAGGGGAGAACTGGTGGAGCTGAGAGGAGGAAGAGGTCTGTTTAAAATCACCCAAATAATGCAATATTTAGGGATATTACTTATTTGTACACACCTTTTCTTTGTTTAACATTTTTTGTTAGTTTTGTCATTCAAAATTTGACTGCTGCTATGTTCTTTTCACGCCTCAGCCATGAAGGCTTTTGAGGAGGATCAGCCCCTGTTGATTGACCATCGGAAAAATGAGCTGAACCATAAAAAGAGTTTTTACCAGTAAGTTTGCATGTGTGCTATATGTACCTAGCTGCATTTTCTGTATGTTCTATAATAGAATAGAAATACGTTATTGATCCCATCCGGGAAATTGCAGTGTAACAGCAGCATTACACACAGACACATCAAAACAGTAATATATACCATATATATCATAGAAAGGCAATATAAAAGATACCTAAAAAAAACAAAATGTGTAAATAAGTGGACTTATTGAGTGCAAATGTAAACATATAGTAGTATAAGGTGCAGTGGACAGATTATGAGAAAAACATGAGGTGCCTCGGATTGTATTGTTCTAAACACTTTATAAGTACAGTGTGATGGCATGTGGCAGGAAAGATTTTCTGTATCTGTCCCTTCGACAGCGGAGCTGGAGCAGGCTGTGTGAGAAGGTGCTCCGCTGTCTGACAACTGGGGGATGGAGAGGTTACTGATCATTGTCTATGATGGCTAACAGTTTCTTCAACCATTTCCTCTCCACCACGGACTCAAAAGACTCCAGCCTGAGACCAAGTAAAGAGCCAGCCTTCTTGATGATTTTATCAAGTCTGTTGGTGTCACTGGCTTTGATGCTGCCGCCCAAACACACAGCAGCAAAGAAAATGGCGCTGGCAACAACCGACTCCAACATCTTGCTGCACATATTTAATTATCTCATCTTCCCCAGGAAATAGTCTGCTCATCCCCTTCTTGTTCACAGTCTCGGTCTTAGATTTCCAGTCCAGTCTGTTGTAGATCACCACTCCCAAGTATTTGTAGTTCTCCAACCCCCCCACCCCCCCACCCCCCCCCCGATCGGTAGTGGCTGTGAAGGCATCCTCTTCCTCCTGCCAAAGTCGATCAACATCTCTCTGGTCTTGTTGACGCTCCTCTTAAGGTGATTCTGTTCAGACCACTCGACAAAGTTGTCTACCAGTGTCCTGTACTCACCCTCATCCCCTCCCAACAGCTGAGTCGTCGGAAAACTTGTGACTTGTGACATGACTCAGTGTTGTACTGAAAGTCAGTGGTGTATAAGGTGAAGAGGAAGAGAGAAAGCACAGTTCCCTGTGGAGCTCCTGTATCACTGACCACCACCTCAGACAGGACACTGCCCAGAAGGACAAACTATGGCCTGCCTGTCAAGTAGTCAATAATCCAGGAGATCCTCGAGTCATCAACTCGCGGCAACTTGCAGCAGGTAGATGACAGCGTCATTGACTCCTAAATGGGGCTCTGCAAAATGCAGAGGGTCCAGAAACGTCCTCACATTTGGCCTCAGCTGGGCCAAGACCAGTCTCTCCAGGACCTTAATCACATTAGATGACAGGGCAACTGGTCTGTAGTCTGCCGGGTCATGGCCTTGACTTCTTGGGGACTGGGACCAAGTAAGAGGTCTTTCACAGCAACAGGACTTCTTCCTGGATCAGACTCAGGTTGTATAGATGTCCAAGTACAGGCGACAGCTTGCTGGCGCGGGTCTTCAGGATCCTGGGTGAGATGCCATCAGGTCCTGCAGCCTTTCACTGATGTAGTCGTTCCAGCTGCCTTTTTTTCTGGCCTGTAGCCACCGTTGGGTAGGGGGTGGTGCAGATGTCATCAGTGGAGGGGGGGGAGTCCAGCCATTTTGGACAGTGTGATTGTGTGATTATGTGGGGTGTTGGGGGTGTCGAAGGGCTAAACCGGTTGGAAAACTAGTTATACTGGTTAGCTGTATACAGGCTTCCAAATGTCTGCCTGTTTTTCCCCTTCATCCCTGCGATGTGCTTCATTCCTGTCCACACATCCCCCACATTGTTCTGTTGGAGTTTGGCCTCCAGCTTTCTCCTGTAGTTGTCCTTGCACATCCTCAGCATCTCTCAGAGTCCGTGCTGCACTGCCATCTGCTCCTCTCTGTCTCCTGACCTGAACGCCCTCTTCTTCTTGTTCAGGGGTTCCTTCGGGTCATTGGTAATCCAGGGCCTGTTATTGGAGAAGCAGTGAACGGTCCCGGCTGGCATGGTGGCGTCCTTGCAGAATCTAATATAATCTGTAATGCAGTTGGTCGTTTTATCAATGTCCTCCCCATGTGGCTCACAGAGTACATCCCAGTCTATGGACTCGAAGCAGTTCTACAGTGCCTCAGCGATCTCCTGAGTCCACCTCCTCACTGTCCTGGTGTGCACAGGCTGCCTTCTCACAAGAGGGACATACGTTGGGGTCATCATGACCAGGTTGTGGTCTTACCTGCCGAGGGGGGTGAAGGGCTGTGGCATCATATGCGTCCATAGCATTAGCATATAATAAATCCAATGTTTTATTGTCTCTGGTAGGGCAGTTAATATACTGATGGAAATTATTTAAGGTGTTGTTTAATGAGGCATGATTAAAATCACCTGTAATACCCAAGAATGCATCTGGATGTTCAGTCCGCAGTTTGCTGTGGCGAAGCTGATAACTTCACAGGCCACCGCGCCATCAGCTGATGCGGGATGTAGACAGCGATAACAATGGAGGGTGTGAACTCCCTCTGCAAATAATACGGACGCATTCTCACAGCCAGCAGTGCAATGTCTGTTCTCAGAAGTCCATCTGGAGAAATGTGTTATTCAGAAACTTTGTTTTGTTTTTTTTAGATGGAAGACAATGGCTGAAGGACTACCTCACATCAACCACTTTGAAAATGTGGCTGAGCTCCCAGCTGAAATCCGCTTTTCTAAGTCCAAAGCAACAGAAATAGAGTCTACAAACCAGAAAACGTGGGTTTATGTTCAATGGACACAACCAATATAGCCATAATGTCTATGTTTTGAAGCAAAAAAAGTAAAATTAACATTAGCAGCATGTTGTTTAATCATGTATTGTATTTACCCTTTTTTCTCTTACTCCAGTGGTCTTGAACTCCAGTTTAAGGGGATGCTTGGATCTACTGATAAATGGGAATGCATTGAAGACATAAAAAAAATCTTCTGGTGGAAAAAGACAACAATGTCAGGTAGACACCCGCCCCCCCATTATTTCTGCAGCATAACTTACCAAGACAATGTCATTGTCATACTTTCACATTGATAAGTGACTGCATTTCAGCATTTGGCAGACACTATCATCAGTTACTATAACATAACTAATACTAATACAATGTTTTAATATGGCGGCACTTTTGTATCTTACATATTAAAGTAATTAGCTGGACTTTAATGAGGGAAAATCAAATATTCTGACCCGTGAAAATATATTATTTTTAAAAACTTTCTCTGACCACTCACACTATTATGGGATATGTGATGATCTAAAACCAAGACACATTCAAATGACAAAATATTTTCCAAAAATGTATAACAGGCAAAACATTTGTTGTATGCTTATGATTATGCATTTAACATGAATATATGTTCAGTTTAAACAAAAAAATTTGATAAATGTTTTTTGTGTGCCAGCACCGACAACATCTATTGCGGGGCTTCTGAATGCATTCTACTGAATCTCAAACATAAATTGCACAATGGAGAATTACATTAGATAAGATGTTGTTCCTGTGGGGTGAAACAATTTATTTCTCTACAAAGTAAGCCTGTCAGGAACACTCTTGTTAAATGACTGTGATCATCATGTTGTAGAAGAAGAAAGAAAAACATTTTAGACATATTGTACATATTATATATGTAATGTATTGTATTCAATTTGCATTTTCTTCCAGAGTATGTTGCAGAGCACTGGAAGGAGGATGACTTTTATGGATCCCAGTTTCTGAACTCAATCAACCCCAATGTGATCAAGCGCTGCTCAAAGCTTCCCCCAAACTTTGCAGTCACAGAGGAAATGGTGAAGCCGTTCCTGGAAAAGGGAAGCTCTCTGCATAAGGAAATGAAGGTATGAAAAAAGAGCGGCTTTAAATGGGTGACAATATTTGCTTTGGCACTACGTGTGATTTTACAGAGTTTAATTAAATCACAGTGAATCCTATTGCCTTGATGTACAGTACTACAAAGCTGTGATACTTCTCAATGTCGTCAACACACCCTTCTGTCTCCCCATACAAACAGAAAGGCAATATATTCCTCTATGACCAGAAGAAGATGGATGGAATACCCCCTAGAGTCTATAATGGTGAACCTCTGCATGTGGCTCCTGGTCTCTGTTTGTTCTACGTGAACCCAGAAAGCAAACTGATGCCAATTGCAATACAGGTATTTGACTAATGGAGCAAATCCGTGACAGAATTTGTACTGTATAAACCTAAGTAAAATCACTGGTCTAGTGACGTAGGCATACATCATATTACATGCCACAGTACATTAGCATGTTTTCAGATGTTTTCTTGTGCTATTTTAACATACACAAATTAAATGTGTTTTCATCACATTGTAGCTGCAGCAACAACCTTCTGAGCAGAACCCCATCTTCCTGCCCAGTGATTCAGAGACTGATTGGCTGCTTGCCAAGATGTTTATTAAAAATGTAGATTACATGGATCATCAAGCAGTCCATCACCTCATGAACACTCACTTTCTGGCAGAGGCCTATACTGTTGCCGCTCTCCGCAGCTTCTCTGTCATTCATCCCCTCTACAAGGTATGATTACACAGCAGAGATTGTAATGCTGAAGTGATGATGTGACTTTTAACTGATTTATTTTCCTGTATTTTTTAAGCGTATTATATCTTTATTACAGAGTCTTTAGAAGAGCAGTGACTGGAAATGGGGCAAAAGACAGATTAGAAATGTATGCAATAAAGGTCCAAATCAAAACTATGATGTTGAGATTCAGCACCTTACACTTCTAGGCCAGCAGGGCGCACCATAACTTTGTATCTACACATATATTCAATGTCAAAATTTAATATGTTGATTTAAATGCATTTTATTACATTACATAACAAACACATACATAATAAATAAGTAAATATTAGAAACAAAGTTGGCAGGGGTAATAGTACATGCAGAGTCAAGGACCAGCACAAGACTCGACATCTTTACAAGTCTGTATTTTTTAATATTACTGTATGTTATTTGTTCCATCTCATTCCCATAGATTTGTTCGCTTATGCCTTTCTTTGGTGATCAACACACCAAGGATATGCTGCCTTTTTGTTCGAATAAGCATCTTACTTTGACTTTTAAAATTGAATCTCCCCTTTCTCTTTACAGCTGCTGTTTCCACACTTCCGGTACACTCTCTACATAAACACTACAGGCCGCAAATCTCTTCTTGCACCTGAGGGGTCCTTAAGTATAGTATGGCTCTTTAAAATATATATTCTGAATATTCAGACAATTTCAATTCCATTGCACCATTGCAGAACTACGTGTCAGCCCTTTGATCATTTTACAATGTCACTTTTTTTACTTGATGAAATGTGTTTAATGGTTAATACTTGTGTAATATTTATTCTTAGAGTTCACTTGGATATGAAGGACTGACAGAGGTCATGAGAAGGTCTCACTCTGAAACGACCTACAGCTCCCTCTGTCTGCCAGAGAACATCACTGCACGAGGGCTGGAGTCTGTCCCCAACTTCTACTACAGGGATGATGGCCTGAAGCTGTGGAGCATCATCAACAGGTTACTTAAATCAATACTGACACTGTCCATGTTGATTTTTTTTTTTTTTACAAGCAACAACTTACAGTCATAAATGCAATCTAACCCCATTTCCAAAGAAGTTTGAACACTGTAAAAATGTAAATAGAAACAGAATGTGATGATTTGCAAAACAATTAAACCCCATATTAAATTGAAAATATCAAAGATATACATATCAAATGTTGAAATCAAGTATTTCTGAAGAAAAGATTGAGCGAGATTCACCACTCTGTGAAAGAGTGTGCTGGCAGACATTCATTCATCCATTAATTTTCAACCGTTTGTCCCTACCTGGGTTGCGCGGGGGGGGGGCGATCCCAGCTGACATCAGGCGTGAGGCGGGGTACACCCTGGACAGGACGCCAGTCTATCACAGGGCACATAGAGACGAACAGAGACAGACAACCATTCACACCTAAGGGCAATTTAGAGTCATCAATGAACCTAACACGTTCATTTAACAATATTGTTTCTCAACCTAAAATTGGACAGGACCAACTTGTCAACCATTGAAAATGTTTGTCGTATTTTACATTTCATGATGTGCTTAACTGTTGAGCAGCTGAAATCCTTCATCATGCAAGAATGGTAAAACATTGCTCTTTCAAAATGACAGTAAGTTCCCAAATGCTTACAGAGAGATGTTTATATATAGGAGCTGATGCAACAGAGTGGTAAATATGACCCTGTCCCAACTTTTTTGAAACGTATCGCTGGCTTCAAAATCTTAATGAAGATATCATTTTCAAAATATGGGATTTCAATGATTTGCAAATTATCGCACTATATTTTTATATTTTACACAGCATCTCAACTTTTTTGGAAACAAGGTTGTACAAGTGTTATCCTTTCAAATTTTAAATCAAATTATTTTGTGTTCACCAGATTTGTGAAGGCGGTAGTAGAGTACTATTATCCCTCAGACAGTGAGGTACGTAAAGACACTGAGCTGCAGGAATGGATCAGTGAGATATTCACACATGCCTTCTTAGGAAACAAAGCCTCAGGTAACTAACCCAGGTTCTGAAGTCATTTGAAAACACACACACACACACACACACACACATATAACATATAAACTCTATGTAAAAACGTCGTAGTAGCATATAATATTTAAAATGTTTAATGTCAGAGATTAACTGATAATGATCGTGTTACCAACAGGGTGTCCGGCAGCCTTTCATACAGTGGAGGAAGTGATCAAGTTCATCACCATGGTGATCTTCACAGTGTCGGCTCAACATGCCGCAGTTAACAGTGGGCAGGTAAATAGCTGTGACAGTGGATATTGTTCATTGATCAAGTATTTAGTCTGTCTAAACAAAACCAAAAAAATGTATGAAACATTTGTCAGAAATGCAATCTGCTTCATCTATTTCTATTTATTTTACATTAGAATCAGTTTATTCAATTAGTTATCCATTAAAGCTGGTCCCACAATCACACAATAAAAAATTGAATTGATGCTTATCGAACTTTTTTCCTACTTTAGTTTGACTACTACTCCTGGGCGCCCAGTGGCTCACTCCTGTTGGTCAAACCTCCACCATCCACTAAGGGGGAGTCCAGCATGAAGACAATTTTGGAGACCCTCCCAAATGTTGGCGAGACAGTCAGCTTTGCAGGAATGACACGAATGCTTTCAGAGACATTCTCAGATGTTGTAAGTTTGATGTTAATGAAAACTTGTAGGTTTATTATGGCCTATCCACTGTTTGTTTTTTTAAATCCCCTGAAATGCTGTAAGTCTAATTTTCTGTGTTCTGTTTATCACGTTGACAGGTTCTCTTGGGTTCATACCCTGATGAGCGATTCGATGAGCCTGCCCCTAAGCAGATGATTAAGGACTTTCAAGAAGAGTTGTCCTTCCTCAGTGAAGAAATCACAACAAGAAACTCACAGCTTAAACCACCCTACACATATCTGAACCCCGCTGTGATAGAGAACAGTATAACTATTTAAGAAAGTCTGAGGGAGCCAATACGCATTCATGCGTTTCTCAACACCTGTCTTAAATGATGGGAGGTGTGTTATAGTTTGAAATTAGTACATACAAAAGGTGCGGTGTTAGAGAAAGTTAGTAAAGTTGTGCATGCTGGGGAAAGAGGACTATATTGAGCTTGTGTTGTGGTGCAGAAACATAGCTGAATAACAGAGGTCCCTATTAAACAATTAACCTCCTCCTAAATTATAACTTTTGGTTAATAATTATAATAATTTAAAGGTTTTAATAATATAATAATTTAAAGGTTTTCTGCATTGGTGTGTTTTTTCTGCTACTGATGTCATTTCAAGTGCATTACATTCATTTTTTACATATCATCAATTCTGAAGGCAGAACTACTGTGTGTTTAATGCCAATTAAGAGTATTTTCATCATATCAGAGTTCTCAAGGAGTTCCTCTTTATGTTCTCCGTCAGCATTCAAAAGCAGCAATTTCACCTCAGGTTTACATCTATGTATTTTTTTCTTTACTTTTATGAGTATGAGTATAGACATTAATACTGATAGCATAGTATCCATTTATTTATCCAACAGAGGTTTTATCCTATAGAAATGGAAATGCATGAAATCTAATTATAAAATAATAAAAGTGGTCTAATGTGTACAATTTTTCATTTTTTCCTACTTCAGGTGAAGTTGTTACTACACACACACACACACACACACACACACACACACACACACACACACACACATTAGTTTTACTATATGACGTCTTATAAACATACAATTTGTACAACTTAAGTAGCCTACTATACTTCAGTAATTGAGAAAAGAATGTAAAGTATTTTTGAATAACACTAGTAGCATGTTCGCTTTAATTCTGACAGGATGGGACTTTATTATTGTATTCCACTTCTTTGCTGCAAACTACACTCTCCAGAACACCAACCGTTTATTTTTAGACACTGTAAAGTCAATGCAACGCGTACTTCATGAGCTATTAATGTAAAAGCTCTTGTCCGCCATAATAAACGACTCAGGACATAGCAACAATGTTATTCAGATTCGGTGTCATCCTCACTCCCGAGTCTTCGGATGTAGAGGTCTTTGTTTTGGGTTCGCGTGCGGAAATTGGCCACTGGGACCCGAGCGGAGCGGTTCCGATGACAGCCCCACAGAAGCTCCCGTCAACCCACGAACCGTGTCTGTGGCTCGGCGACGTGCAGCTGGCAGAGCCGTTCAAAGACCCACTCTGGTTCAAGTTCGTCAAAAGAGTCCGAGGCCGTTATATCTGGGAAGGTATTTATCAGTACTCTGATGGTGTGCATCAGAAGGATGTTGTTTTGGAGGGGTCATACAGAAATAACGTAATTCCCATCCAAGGTAACGTTTCAGAAAAGACGAAAACAACTCCGCCATGTTTGCGTCAAACGTGTAATGCACGTGTACCGCCACATGATGGCGGTAAAGTGACTTGTATTTACCAGAGTAAACGTTCAGTGGCGTATGGATCTGAGTGCACCGGTAAACTTCAATAGAAATGACTGTAGTTGGTTGAAGTGCAGCTAATGAAACTATGGTAAACAGCCTTCTGTTGGGTTGTTTGTAAAAATGCGTCATATTTTATAAACTGATTGTATGAGTTCAATCTGCAGATTAGCTACTTACTGTAGGGGAGACCGGGGTTCGCTGTCACACTTTTTACACTGGATTTATCATTATTCACAACAACACATCTCACAATAGTCATCCCGACAATGCAGGGAAGCTTAAGGTCCTGTATATATTGGATCGGCATTCCTTTCATTTGTATAACTTATTTTAACAGTTAAACAAGTTATTAACCACCAAAGACACTGGGTTGGTTGTCCCCATCATTTTGACAGGGTTTCAGTAAAAAAGAAAAACAAAAAATACTTAAAAAAACATTTGTAACTTTTTAGTTTTTTAAGCCAAATACACAAAATACGTTTTAAATTTATAGAATCACCATCTCTGTTATACCCATAAAGGCCCTTTGTCTATATGTTTAAAATAATGATTATTTGTACCAATTATCGTCTTTGATGAGGTAAAATTAAGGAATTTACAGTGTTGAAAAAAAATCTAGCTATTAAATCCATTTTATAAAACGCCCTTATGAATACAACATCTGACGTGTTACAACCATTCCCTCTGACAAAGGTTGTATGCTAGCTACCACATGTCTTTAGCTAGCAGCTAAAAAGTAGACCCAAAAAAATCAAAGCTATTTACTTCCTCTTTTTATTATGTGTTTTGATTATGGTATGCCAAATGGTTTACAAACTTTTATTACAAACACTTCACCAACAGGAGAAAGTACTCTAACCCAATACTGTCCTAATTTAAATGTTTTTTACGTCTTCCCCAAACTGTCCAGATAGCAATAAGCATGACATCCCACCAAATGCTTTATAAAGCAACATGATGTCACCGCACACCCTGGTTTGGCTGTAATAAGCCCTGTGACAACCAACCTATGAGACAACAATACCTGGAGTCCCCTACCTACCTGACAGATGAATAACATATACTAGAGAGGTTTTGTTAAGTTAAAGTATTCAACACCTCAAACATCGTCTTCACCACTGGTCGTTATCATTAGTTATCATCCTCCCTCTTTTTGTTTATGATGCTTAAAAAGTTGTTTTCCTGTTTAAGGCAACATAGTATATTTTGTCCCTAACACAAAAATATAGGCTCCATCTGCCTGTATTTGTTTAGGAAATAAATCTTAAAAATATAAATCTTTATGAGTACTCAATGTCCTAAAACATCCTAAAAGGGTATTTGGTCACCAACCTGCAGAAAGCTTGTCTTCTTTAACTCCAGGTAGCGGTTCGTGCCACGACAGATGTTGTTCATATGATGAGAGGAACATGGTTGCTGGAGTGTACTGTCATCCGATTGGTCACTGGATAGAGGAAACAGGACACACAGATGAGATGAAACACACCACCGACTTTTACTTCAGTGTGGCCGGTCAGAATGCCATTCATTTCTCCAGGTAATACAAAGCAAAAGCCATCAGTGTGACGAGTGTCATGTCATGTGTAGTAAAACATGACAGTGTTAGCTTAAAGATTTTAGAAATCAGTGTCATTAAGTTTGTAGCCTTACTTTTGACTTTTAGAGGTGGTCAGCACAGGTGACATACGAAGGCAGTCCTGCAACCTGAATACAAACTACCGAGGTGTAGTTAAATGTTCAGTATGTAAATGTCTGCCGCTAAGGGTCTCACCATCAAAACAATGACGTTGTGTTCTCACGTCATCAGCTCCTCTTCTCTTATCTTCCTTACGTTCTTAAAACATAATCAACATAACCAAACAACCATAATATTAAATCTGTTAAGAGGAAATTCATCTTCAGCACAATGTCCAGCAAAGAGGACAGATGAAAGTTGTCCCTCCCACAAGCACCCTCTAAGGTCTGCTCACTCCTTTGTTTTTATCATTGCTCTCTTCGATTTTCTGATTATAAATGCTGCATGTCACTATGAAAATGTAGTCAATTACGCTCATATGCAAATGGTGACTAAGGTGGCCATGGGCCCTAAGGCTATTTGTTGTTTGGGGCACCCTTTATTCACCACACTTTACCAGAACGCACACACTCGGGGTGCACTGACTTGGGGTGCATCTGCAAGCGGGTAACAACTTTTAGTTTTCTTAACAAACAGGTACAATAGCAGAAGTACAGAACACCCTGTGCTGTTGTCAATTTAGAGATTTTCTTGAATCGAGCCATTGTGCTTTCCTTTTTTTCACTTTGCCATCATATTTTTATATTTACTTTTTTTTGCCAATATGCTGCCCAGTAGCAGTGACGTACTGTTTGAAAACCAAAACCTCATGAATCTAGCTACATGATTGGGACAGCTGTTTGGGTACATGTGGGCCACATCAGCTGCTTAATCATGTGCTCATATTTCAATGAAATCTGTATGTTGAGCTTAAATTGTTGAACACACATAGAAACCGGGCATACGTTCAATCAACGTACTCATGCATGCCCTCCTTTAGTGAAGCACATACTCAGTGCCACAGTATACCAGGCACAGCAGAAATTAGCCCGAGACTCCTGAGGCAGTGAGCACATAACTTGCATAAGAATGAGCAGGTCTGGTTGGTGCCATCAGGTTTTAATTTGTGTCCGAAGACCTTACAAGGCCTATGTCAAGGACCTGTGTTCAGTAGGAAACGCTGTGCCCATGTATCTTTCCTATTAATAGCTTTTTCAAATTGGTCTCTCAGACCTTGCATCCTTGTAGCACAAAGTATCATACACACTCACCTCTGCAATAACTCAATATATGATTCACTTTAACTCACTGTGTCTAGCAGGTTCCTCTTCTCTCATGCTGGTAGGGGAGAGGAGGATTAAAGGTTATTTAGACATGGGATGAGTTTGTATTGCTGTTGAACTGAAAAGGACTCAATTTGTAAAATCAACTGAACAATGCAGATAAAACTAACATACTTTCCAAAACATTATATTCCTACATTGTTAGGTTAAATGAAAGGTAAAACAATAAAGCATCTACTAAAATCTTCCAAGATTTCTTATATTTAAATGTCACGGCAATATATTCAAATAGTCACTCAAACTGCAAGTCACACATGAAAATAATAAGAAAATTGTTTTTACACAACTTTGTCCCACCATTTCAGTTGTTATAGTCATATTGTTATTTATTGATACGGTCTGTGAGTAAGAAAAAGTGTATAAGAATTCAGTAGAAAAAACAGGGATATCTTATGTCAAGAGGAGAGGTCATCTGATTACAGCAAGAACAGAGACCTTTACTGCAGTGCCACTCTGGGACATCAGATTAAGTGTCCTTCCTAACTTTTACGTTTCACCTCCACTGGTTGTCGACTTTATGCATGCTAATGAGCACTAAATGGAGTCTGCCTCAGACCATAGTGGTCAGGAGGAGCATTAGAGGGAGGTCAATAAAACACAGAAAAAGAGAAAGAGAAAGGAAAATAGGTGAGATGAAACCTTTTGTTTATTAGTGACCTGCTAAATGTAGCATTCCCCTGATCTGCCTAAAAAAAGAACATCATTCTGTTAAGGAGTAACTTGAAATTATGTACTCCTACACATCGCAATGGCCAGCTGCAATGGTCTCTCTCACGTGTTAAGCATGTGTAGCATTCAATAATGACTTGCATACATTTGACAAATGTTTAATGCATCCATATTTATTGGCTCCAGGGTGCTCCCACGCATTTGGCTGGGCAGCTGTCCTCGACAGGTGGAACATGTGACTATAAAGATGAAGCATGATTTGGGGATCACTGCAGTGATGAACTTCCAGACAGAGTGTGATTTGGTGAACAACTCTAATGGCTGTAGGCGCAACCCTGAGGAGGCCATGACCCCGGAGACCATGATGCAATTGTACAAAGACTGTGGCCTGGTGTATGTGTGGATACCCACACCTGACATGAGCACTGAGGGTAAGGAGAATTCTGTGGAGATATAAGAATAAATAGATTAATAATAATAATATTTACTCAAGTTAGAAAGAGGAGGCAGAAAGCTTGGAGCTGTTAGGGACTCAATCTTTCTCAGAGACACTTAGGCAGTGCAGTGTGCATGTACATTGAAGTGTTGTCATGAGCCTGGGTTGTCCGTCTAAAGCTCTAAACATACACAGAATGTCAACCTTTATAATATTGTTTTCTCACCGTAGAAAGCCAATTGAAGGTTCCATTCAAAAATGTCAAGGTCAAGAAATTAGCAAGGATGATTTATTTCAGGAACATTTCCTATAACTAGATGAATGGAAGAAATATGCCTCAAAAGGATCTGTGATTCTGATCATGGCCAACTATGTAATTTGCGATCATAGCTGTGTCAGCCACTGCCAGTTACAAGCTAACAAGCCACAAACAACATAAACAAATGCTATGTACAATACAAATACAAATGCCGATATTAGTTCACTAACAGACTCTTCATCTGATTCTGGTTCTGACTGACACTGGATTCAGGACGCCCAACTATGACTTAGTTGCAGACTGCTAACATTAGCTCCATGAGCAGGGAGCCCGGGCTCCGTCCATCCACCTGCAGGGCTCTTAAACCCAGCAGAGTAGTTCAATAAGTGTTTGGAGTGGGGCTTTAAGCAAATAAATATTTTCATCGATAAACCAACGTTTAACTTAATTAAGAGATCTTACTACATGTGTACCTGTCGATACTTTTTTTTTATATATCTTTTGTTGATCAGAAATGATTTAAAACAAAAACACATCAGTGAGACACACTATTGTATCAGGTGACATGTTTCATCATCCTGAGTCAATGAGACCAACATAAACCTCACTATAATACAGAATGTGTATTAATCCACAGCTGAAAATAGTCCCAAACTAATGCACTATTTACTTCAGTTTAGTAATGTTTTTAAAAGTGCCCAGTAAATTACGGAGCCTTTAAAAACGAAAAACAAACACTTGTGTGCTGTTTTTTAAAATTGAAAGTTAATAGGCATGGGGCTGCGTGCCCACAAACAAAACAATGAAATTTCAGAGTATTGGGACAAAGTAGTACATTGTTGATTTTGGTCTTTTCACAAGATAGGAATCATATACAATATTGCAAGCCTCATCATTTTAGTGTATTATGTTTTTCTTCTTCTGCAGGTCGGATCAGGATGCTTCCCCAGGCTGTATTCTTGCTCCATGGTCTCTTGGAGAATGGTCACACTGTCTATGTTCACTGTAACGCCGGGGTAGGCAGGTCGACAGCAGCTGTGTGTGGCCTGCTCATGTACGTCCTTGGCTGGAGCCTAAGGAAGGTGCAGTACTTTGTTGCAGCCAGGAGGCCAGCAGTCTACATCGATGAGGAGGCTTTAGTCCAGGCTCAAGCAGACTTCATCCAGAAGTTTGGACAACTGCGATCATCCATCTCTTACACAGAGACATGAGATTGAGTGTCCAGGCAGAATTTACAGTCATGGAAAGCCTGACTGGACAGGACTCTTAGAAACTGAAATGTTTCATGACGATGTGTGATGAAAAAAGCATTCTGTATAGTCAGCGTGAAAGGTGCCAGTAAGTGGAATAACCTTGAGAAAGAAAATGAACTTCTTTCCACTTAAATCTAATGTAAGTAAAATACCCACTTCAGCTGAGTGGCTTTTGAAATCTGGTTGATCCCTGAGCATCTGGAGAGAGTTCTGCTGGCTGACACTATACATGTTCCAAGCAATTAATCCTACTGTGGTGCGTTAGCTTTTAACATCAGGAATTACCCTCTGCCATTTAGCACATACAGTTGCAAATTGTACTTGTTAGTTGTTTTCAGTAAATCCCTACAGGGGTGCTTGGAAAGACCTTTCAGCATTTTTTTTTAAAGTTCAATAAATAGAGTTGACATTTTAGCTGATGTGTTAAACAGTAATGAATAAGAATGAATAACAGCAACAAATATCCCTGTGCTACCTTTACCACAATTTGCTCTCATCCAACAAGCTGTGCTCCACAGTAAAGGGTATTTCCACAGTTGCTTTTGCATTTGTGTACACTTTTCTTATTTTTTAACTCAGAAGGGAAAATGACAATGCCTCTCCCCCTCTGTCAGAGAAGTATTCTGCTCCCAGACATTGAAGAATGCAGCTCCGTCCCATCTCTCCCACAGAGCTTGATAGCATTTAATCTCCGACAGATGCTATTCCGACCCATCTCCTAAACGAAAACTACATCCCTGCCAGACCATTTTAATGCATACATAATAAGACATAACTGGAATACTGTTTGTTGTCATTTTTGAACCTCTGCTTAGACTCCTACTGAGGATATATTGCTTTTTTAATATACAGTTTTGTTACTTGTCCCTGATTTAAGAAGGTCAGTGGAGCAGGAAAGACTTATCCCCTCGAGCACAAGTCATATTCTCATAACCTTTCAGCAAGTCCCTTCAGAAGACAGCACCTTACAGTATGAGGCAGGGGTGGATGCGTAGATTGAAGTGTGCGTGTGCTAGCACAAGCAAATCATAGTGGATTTTTAAATTGTTCTAAAATATTCACAAAAACTGAATATAAAATGAGTGACATACTTTCCTTTTTTTCTTTTTTTTAAGATTCTGTGTACTGGTTTAAGGAAACGTATGCCTATGTATACAGTGCTGTGTCTGTTACTTAATGGATGCTCGAGTTGCATGTGCATTTGCAAGAGTTAGAGAAACAGCTTATTATGGTAGCCTACAGATAACTCACAAATATCTCTGAAGTACCATTAAATCCAGAGTATGCCCAGAGGATACATCGTGTGCCTGTGTTTAGCCTAGTGTTTTTTCCTTGCAATGTCACTGCAAGCATCAGCTTGTATTTATTTCCTTTGCTTATTTTTAGACACATTCATACTGCTGAATTAAAGCATACCCATTCTTTATATTTGTACACCATCATCATATGAATGAAAGGACATGTTTAGAATATAAATTTTCCATAGTGGCTATGTTGTTTAAAATGCACTGCGTTAGTGTCTGTTTCTGGTGGCAGATTAAAATCAGTACAATCAGCTCAGAGAAGCCAAGCCTAGATTAAATAAAAATGCCAGTTCTGTGCTTCTACAGCATGGCAAATCTCACCAGCTGTGACAAAATTCCATCATTATAATTATCAGTGGTAATAATGCACATCAGTGTATCAAAGAAACCAAGTCCTCGGACAAATGTAGATAGCAGAGAGCACACAGAATCTGTGCAGAGAAAATACAGAGCGTAAGTAGACAACACAAGTCAAACTGTGAACGGTAGTATAACACTCTACATAAGATAAATATTTTCATGGACAGGATATCGAGGCGTAGTCGTGGTGGGGAGGGGTTGCAGTTCGGTGGGCTGAGGATCTCGTCTCTGCTTTTTGCAGATGATGTGGTCCTGATGGCATCGTCGGCCAGTGACCTTCAGCACTCACTGGATTGGATCGCAGCTGAGTGTGAAACGGCTGGGATGAGAATCAGCACCTCTAAATCTGAGGCCATTGCTCTCATCAGGAAACTGGTGGATTGCTTACTCTAGGTACGGAATGAATCCTTACTACAAGTGAAGGAGTTCAAGTTCCTCTGGATCATGTTCACGAGTGAGGGGACGATGGAGGGTGAGTTTGGCCGGAGAATCGGAGCAGCGGGGGCGGTGTTGCAGTCGCTCTACTGCACCGTTGTGACGAAAAGAGAGCTGAGCTGGAAGGCAAAGCTTCGATCTACCGGTCAATCTTCGTTGCTAGCCAGTTGAGGTGGTTCGTGCATATAGTAAGGATGCCCCCTGGGCGCCTCACTAGGGAGGTGTTCCAGGCACGTCCAGCTGGGAGGAGGCCTCGAGGAAGACCAAGGACTAGGTGGAGAGATTATATCTCCACACTGGCCTGGGAACGCCTCCGGATACCCAAGTTAGAGCTGGTTAATGTGGCCCGGGAAAGGGAAGTTTGGGGCTCCCTGCTAAAGCTGCTGCCCCCGCGACCCGACCCCGGATAAGCGGATGAAGATAAGATGAGATGAGATATACTGTAGCTATATTTACTCTCTATCATTACCTCAATTCATCCAGCAGTTTGGTAACAAAACTTTGAAAAGCCAGCCAGACACTTAGTCTTAGTCTTTGTCTTGCAAAGGCTCATTAAACATCCCTCTGCTTTACTTTGCATATCTGTGAGATGGATGAGGAAAGTGATTTAACGTCAGTATGGCCTACTCACAAGAAGTCATTCTTTATTTACTTTCTGTATTAGATGATTTTATCTAAACATATCCAGCCGGTCTATTTCAGCTTGTGTGAAATGTGTTCTGTGCAATAATCTTTTGGTCCTCTAATGATTGTGAACATGAACTCTGGCCTTTGAAATATTTACCATTCGTCTTCTGTGCAGTTCTATTAGCTAGACCGGTCTGCACTGAGCATTCATTTATCAAAGAGAAGTTAAGCTTTTTCCACATGCAAAAGCAGTCCAATGAGTCCTGCATACACAAAGAGCACAAATTATTTATTACATTAGTCTGCACCCCTGATTCATTTATTAATTGGTTTCCAAGTCCAGCCATACAATTTGCAGGGTGTGAGCTGAATGTGTGCTTAAGAAAAATCCTGCAATGAAGACACTCCACTTGACTTTGCTCCCTGTAGGTACTGACTGTAAGAAAAATAAAGAGACCCGATACTTTCATATTTACAGGCTTATTCCACCATGTATGTTTCAGCAGCCCATC
Organism: Echiichthys vipera; assembly: GCF_963691815.1. NCBI lineage: Eukaryota > Metazoa > Chordata > Actinopteri > Perciformes > Trachinidae > Echiichthys > Echiichthys vipera. Next base: position 16,068,053 of record NC_139844.1, on the reverse strand, counting down.
CTGTCAGAGAACAGGAAGTGAGGTTTATCTCTATGCCATTCAATAACATCTGACTGAGGCATTCTGTGGCATATCAGTCAGTAATAAAAATGCAGTAAGTATCACTAAATCCGGGAGGCCACAGTGTAACATTGTTAAATCGGCTTGTGTGAGGCTGAATTGCATTTTTGTGTCATGCCAAAACCTATTATGTGTTCCTCCAGATACACCACATACAAGACTTGATAGATATGTATTTTTGTAGACACTGACAGCAGCTTTTTCCAACAGGTTTTGCTAATTGGAAATACTGACTTCCCCAAGCTCGACCACCACTTTAGCAGGTCAGAAGGATTATCTCGCAGGAGCCATTCTTATGGAAAAACAGATAGAGTGAGGTTTGTAGGAGTGTCAAACTTAGTCCAAGCTGAGCCCATGATGTGGTGATAGAAACCTTCAAAAGGTCTGGTGGAAATGTCTTAAGTTATAAGAAAGTCATTAAAGTCAAGTTATAAGAAATCAAATCAAATTTGGTATTAGGACTAGGACAGAGACAGAGTAGGAGCTTTCAAAAGATCCACAAGAGCCAATAGGGGGGATTATCAAGCAGCCAACAACTGCTAAACTGTCTATGGGATGACAATGAACATGATCTGTACAGTACATTTAATGGAAATCAAGCCATTACTTATGAAATACTGACAAACTAAAGTGTTGATCGGGGAGAACTGAAGTGAACTTTAATGCATTATTTGCAGTCTGAGTCATTCCTCATGCAGCTTGTGGCAGTGCCCTGCTGATATTCAATAATACGCAGCCACTGGGGTACCATAACAAAGACTGGTCAATGATATATGCAGAATTGATATCTCTCATGCAGACTGTGTGAATACAATCAGAGAATAATTTATTGGAGTAACACACAAACTATGCACCCAATTAATTTGCTTATCAGTTTGCAGGCTTTTATCAAGAACCTTACTGAGATTTTACTTGTGCATTTTTCATGTGTTTTTTTTTTTAAAAGGTATTTTAAAATAAGTGCAATTTGTTTGTCACACATCTATTAATATGCATCATAGATTTTTTTACTTATTTTTGGACATTTTACATCAGTGACCTAGTTAGGTTAGTTATTTAATAGGTGTTTGAGTTCCATGCAAGAAAACAAACATGTCATTGTCGCTGTTTTTGTTTTTTGTTATTGGAATAAAACCTAATTCTACTGTATATTATGCATACCCTTTGTTTGTCAGATTGTAAATAGTGGTTTAACTCAAATATAATCTAATAATAATCAATTTAACAGCTTGTTTCCTTAATGGTGTGGTTTTCAGTGAGCTCGGATAGGCCATATTTCTCTTAATGCCAGTATTTAATTTAAAAAATATTCTGAGTGAAGTAAATTGTTGTATCTAAAGTTCACCTGTCAGTGATTGGTTTGCTTGGTTAGCTTTTAAAAAGCTTTGGCTGATAAATGTAGCCAAGATACAACATATAGTAGTTTTGACAAAACTAATCTTTGTCAAGCAAAGATTGCTTATACTCTCATTACAACTGAGGTTATTTTAAGTAATTGCACCAGACTGTTGTTCACTATTGCTGGACTTCAAAGAGATTTTTAATTTTAAGACACAATTGCAATGAAGATGATTGTTGGTGGTTGTGATTCAGGTGCCTCCATTTATGACACTGAAATCACAGTCAATTTTAGCACATTACTGTTCATCACAGAGATAGGAAGAGTGGTTTGTGAGGGGAAATGAGAAATGGATGAAGTAAGTAATTTGGTTTGACAATCCCCAAACCGCTGCCATTCACTGAGCCACTGTACTGACTGACTTCCTGTAAAATCTATTCTTGCTGTCAATACCTCTGTGGCTCTCTCCATCTTCCATGTTGGCAGTGCCATTGATCAGTGTCAGTGGGACAGATTCTGGTATGAACAAGGGAGGGGGATACAAAGCTTTTGAACCATAGCAAATAACAAGAGTGATGTGTTCCACAGAGAAAAACAAGAGAGTGTAAGGGCTGTGTGTTGTGCACAATCCCTGATCAAAATATTGATGTCTTTATCTATACGCTGTCTGGGTTTTCCCTGCCATTATATGGTTTACGCGCAGTGCCTAGGGGTTTTTGCTCACCTCATAACCACCATATTACTTGTTTTTGTTAGTTATTTCACTGATTGTCCGCTGTAAACTATAGTGACTAATTAAATGACTTTATTCTAAATGATTAAATCTATTATTAGTTCCCAACAAAAACCTATGAATAAATAAGCTAAGTCTATTGAACTCTGTTTAAATGATCAAAGGATTAATAGCCACTGTTTTTATGAAGACAAATGGAGCATTCTTAAAATGACCATAAGTGGTGTTGTATGTTTTGGCCCATTAACCAGAACCTTTTACTTGCTGTCCATGGCAGCAAAAATTTTGCCGGCTTTATACTGTTATGTTAATGCTAGGGGCAAGAATAATGTTAGTTTTCTGCCAACTTCAAGTATAAGTCAGCGCCTTTTTAAAATTGAGTGTGTTTAAGTTTGGATTTGTTTTAGCAATATCATACCTCCATTGTTTTTTAATGTTCTAATCAAACTAAAAGGCTTTTGATTAGTATATAAATCAAAATTGGGACCCCTGAAAATATTTGCATGATTTATGACGCAAGCTCTCTGTGAGTTTTTTTTCTGTGCTGAGCTACAGATTTACAGCATAATAAATGTGAGCCTCAGATTGCCTAAAATAGAGTCATTAAACTGTTTAGGTGGTCACGTTTCTCCACTTCATCTGATTCTGGTGGAGGATAGGGACGTTTAACAACACAATCACTCAGTTGTCTATGCTATTCAAATCATGTCTAATGTTTTTTCTTTCAGTTAATTTTTGTAAATTGTCTCCACCAATTATGGTATTGCAGTGAATAACGGCAGTGATATGTGAAGAAAGAAATCTGATTTTGTTTGATGTGTGTCTACACAAACTTTGTATTTATATTTGTAATTCAGCTTGAACTAAACAAGAGTGGACAGGTATGCATTACTTTGTGAACCTAAAGCAGGTAATTAAGCTGGCTAGCCTTCAGAGGAAGACAATAGAGATTGTGTGGCCATGCATGATAAGTGGGCCTGCCTCCCTAGGTTCCTTCCCCTGCCTGAATCAGTGACGCCAGATGCCAAGGCTGACAGTTCAGTTAACATGGTAATCATGAGATCAATGAGCGCTAAATGATCCAACGAAAGACACGTCCATCATTTTAGCATGACACTGCAGGGAAAAAGCTGTTGTATGATGGGTTTCAGTGGTTTACTCTGAATTTTTTAAACATTAATTTTTACAGAGATTCCTCACACAGATTAATTAGGCTTTGACAGTTAGATTAAGAATCAGAATGATTCACTTTTATTATACTGCATAAGCAAAGGAAGTTGTCATGTTTGTTATGCTTCCCTAATTTTCTTCCCCAACCAATCTCTGTGCTCAAACTGTAGACTTTAAAACAAACCCTTCCCAGATGACAGTTCTCACAAAACTATGTCCCTGAATATCCTTGTCCAATTACAAATCCCACAACTGCCTGCTATTCCACATGCAAACAGGTGCATCATGCCTTCCCTGATCCCATCTCAGGTACCAGTATGCCTGAGTTGTCCAGGATCACAGGGCGAACAAAGGTAAGGAGACCTGAAGTAGGATGACAGGGGACAGAACATGACTCTAACTTGACTCTTCTTACCCTCCTCACGCTCCCACCATTTGACACAGAATTTCTGCCAAAATGGATAACAGTTACTGCAGAGCAGGGGACCATTCAGCACAGATGGACCTGCGTTCAGAACACACACGCACACACGGACGCACGCACACACACACACACACACACACACACACACACACACACACACACACACACACACACACACACACACACACACACACACACACACACACACACACACACACACACACACACACACAGATCTCTTTCCACCACTGTAGATATTCACATGTCTGCATGGAGGAGTTGCTGCCTGATTAGTCCTCTAAAGAAGGGCTCTCAACTGACCAGACTATCGAGATAAACATTTGGAAGGTGGCCTTTTATGTAAATGTATTTCAGATAGCTCGGGTATTTAATGTGCAGAGAGCCGATTACAGTATGTGCAGCTTATCATTTACATGGCATTAGGGTGCTTACCAGATAAAGAGCCACTCAATACAATAGAAAGCACATTTCGATTAGCCACTGACTAATGGACACCTTTGGATATCCTTGTGATTTTCTTTCTTTCAACCTAATACCATGCTGACTGATGGACAATTGGAAGAAGGTAATTTCTCTTTACACGTTTGACAACAACAGCCTCCACTGGAACCCAAAAATTTCCTTAAAGAGCTTTTTCTTACTGTTGTGATTTTTTTAGCAGAGCTGGGAGTTAAAATGAGGAAAAGTGCTGGTGCTGTCGATATCATTAAAAGTTCATTTTTGTGTTTTGCATCTTTGGATGATGAATCCGAACATCATTAATAGGACGGACCCTGTGTGTGTAGGGAGGAGAAGACATATGGTTTCCAGGACTCCCGACTGCCAAACTCATAAATCATCAGTACCAACGGATAATGAATGCAGGCCTACCAGAGAAGATTGGCTTGCCCATCTCTATATCAGTTTTGCAAAGTAATAGTAGAATGTATACTGTTTGTACAAAGCCATTTGTATGAATAAGTAAAGAGCATGACAATAAGATTATTTAGATTCAGCATGACAATTGGCCTCAAAATAACTACCAGTACGTACCTTAACTTGCTTGTTTGAAATGCTCTTAAAACATGTTTATTTTGATAGAAATGTAGCTATGAGAGATTCATCTTGCTGCTCTGTATTTGTCCTGATTTTCTGTTCTCTCTCTCTCTCTCTCTCTCTCTCTCTCTCTCTCTCTCTCTCTCTCTCTCTCTCTCTCTCTCTCTCTCTCTCTCTCTCCCTCTCCCTCTCTCTCTCTCTCTCTCTCGTTTACTACTGTTCCTGGTCAGCAGCACATCTGGGCCCTGCTGCCAGACAGATGGAAAGTAGATGAGGCATGTCCTTAGTCTGAGGAGTAAGCCAGGTGTTCAAAACTTACTTCAGGAATACATTAGTACGATCAGGTCCTAAAAGACATTGGTAAGGGCCTTTGGCAGAGCCTTAGAGGGTTCCGTGTCTGGTTGGTGAGACTGAATATTATTGCAAAGCCTTGAGGCAATATTCGAAGGCAAATTGGTCTTGCACAGCAGGCTAATATTATACCACAAGTTGTCATATACTGTTAAAAAAGCTGACATATTAAGGGAGGAATGTTGGTAAACTTCATATAGTACTTAATGAGGCATTTGAAGAGTTTACCTCCACTGTCAAAACATTTCAACTAAGGCTACTCTACAATTACTTTTCAATTGAAAAAGTAAGAAGAAGAAGTTTGTGCTGTTGGACTCCACCTATCTGTCTTTATCTTAAAAAAAAGTTCAATGTCAATCTTTCAACCTGAGTGTACGACTTATCTCTTTTTCATACCTCACACACACAGGCACGAAGATGCACACAGAAGGATGCACAATTTCACTGGAAATCCCTCCCTGAATTATCCTGCAACTCTGGGGGGCTGTGAAACTGCCATGTTGATGGGAGGGCTGAATGGGATTGTGGGTAATTTCATGACACATTTCCAGCAGACTGATGTCTCTTTGGACAGATAATAGCCTACAGCTCACAGTGACAGAAAAGGCAAAGTCATAGCACACCATCTCTTCAAATACTCCCCCGCATTTCCAGACATGGTTTGTGTTATTTCTGAGGGATAATTTCCCCTATTTATAAATTTGCATAGGCATGTGAAAGTTTATTGTCTTGATACTAAATGTTTGCATTATTGGCTCCATACTCTCATTGCCTCCCCTAATAATGCACTGACATTACCACGTGAGTAGCATAGACAACAATACAACAGACAATAGACATCTTATGTCAAGTCAAACTCTTTTATGTATTGCTTATTTTTCAATCAACTATGCATCGTTTAAGCATCACCAAGGCTTGGATGGAGATTCACCGTTGAATAATCAGTATAAAAGATGAATAACTGATTAAAAAATGCCTGGTTCTTTGATTGGATATATATATATTTTTAAATCTGAGGAACAATGTGTGCCTGTGTGTCTAGAAAAACATAAGAGAAGAAATTAACCATGACACCTAATGTGAATTCCGTAAGAAACATCTAAGCTAAGTTATTAAATTTGTTACATACAGAAGCTTAATATTAGGCTTTTTAGAAAACTGCTGAAATAATCTCCAATCTAAATCAGTTCACTTTGGATTATGGGTCAAGCTATTGTCTGTGTTTTGCTACTGAAAACTGAAAAGACAGCTCATTGTCAATCAACTCACAGGGCCCAACCAAAGCAAGGAAGAGTTTCAAAGCGGTTCAGGATAGCTGTATATGCTGGCAAAAAGAGCAGTGGCGCTGTGCACGAAGCCAGCCATCTCAAATGCTGATATGACAAACATAATCCCAGTTTAACATCACTTTATCTGAGCCTCCAGACAAACACATCAAATCATCTTTAGTTCCATAAGCAAAAAAGCACTGTTGTGTTTAGTTTTATGTACTATGGTTTTTTGGTTTTTATGATTTCTTGCCTCATTTTAGTAACGCCTGTGTATTTTTATATTTTATCTTACAAGGCATTTTTGTTCTATGTAATTTATTACTGTATTGCTGTACCACTGCACTGTCTTGTTGGCTACTTTAGTTTTAAGATGATTGCAGCTGTGTAGCCCTATTACCCAGGCAAGTCCCTTGAGGACAATAAAGTATGTCTTATCTTACAATATCCTACCTGCAACTCCATGATTCAGTACACCATTTAAAAAAAAAGGAAATGGGCCTACTCCCTTGTCTAAATCTCCTTAGTGGCCTATTAAACCAATTCCAACTCAATGTGCATAAAAGTAAAAAGCCTAAATGTAAATTATATGTATTATTGATTACCGTTATGCCCTAATATATTTCTGTTTCATGAGGGCAGCAGCAGGTAGATGGCTGTGTCTCAGCAGGTAGAGCCTTTAATCACAAGGTTGACAGTATAAATCCCCAGCTCCTCCTCCTGCCTGCCTGCCAGATTGGCAAGACTTTGAGCCCCAAATTGCTCCTGATGGGCAGACCTGTGTTTTGCATGATGCACCCTAGTCCGACAAACGTAACTTTATAGGCTGCCTAGTCTCTATCATTGATTGACATCTATACACCTGGTAGTGCCGAACCATACTTCTTGGTTCGGCACTCCCAGGTGTCATTGAATGTCAATCAATGATAGAGAATAGCAGCATATAAATGTAATTTGTAGGAAATAGGGGTGCATCATCCATACCCATTTTTTTCAGCTCCGGTTTAGCCCTTTGGCCTCTGCACAAAACTACATTATTTTTAGTTTCCACCATACCCCTGATACACCCAGCTTCCTTTTCCTATTCTCTTTCTCTTGTCTTTTTGCAATTGCTCTGGTAAAACAGTAGAATTTGGGATCTAATATGGGCACTCTACTGCTTGACAATGAATCTCATTCTCTATTCTACCACCCTCACGTTCCCTCTCATCCTGCGCCTTTACCCCTCCCCAACTCTTAAACTACTCTCTTCACTTCTCAACACCCATCATTCTTTTCCTTCATCCGGTATACTTTTCTTCACACATCTCACGCTTTTCCATCAGCCAGTTATGTGTTTGATATTGATTGATATTATACCACTGCATTGCCTGGCTGATAACATGTCCTTTTAAAAGCTATATTTTACAAACAATCAGATGATTTATAATGCCTATTAAGGAAAAGACAGTAAGACTCAAGAAAGAAAACAGGACTAATGTTAGCTTCATTGACTGGCAGGGCTGACAGCACTGTCTCATTGTTTTGTGTCTACTAGTAATTTAGTTTGGCATCTTCACGGGTATAGAAAATTGGAAAATATTTGGGTCTGTGCTCCAGTGGACACAATGAATTACGCATCCTCACACACAAGCAGATGCAGCCAAACATGAAACTCAGCCCTTCCCTCAAACCCCCACCACCATCTTAAACACACAGACACACACACACACACACACACACACACACACACACACACACACACACACACACACACACACACACACACACACACACACATACACAGAGACAATTATTTCTGCATAAAATTGAATCACTTTACTTTGGCATGAAGGTGGCTATGGAATTTTAAAATCTAATTTTGCCAAGAAAACCAGAATTATTTTTCACTTACTCACTGGCGTAGACAAGAGAATTATCAAAGTGAGACAAAATTAATGGATAATAGGGTCAAGGTTAAATGGCTTCAAAGCAATGGCTTCAACCTGCATGCAAAAAAAAATGACAAGGCAAATGCATTACAGTTTGTGGGTCTAACAATACGCCTTCCAGTGTGTGTTGAAATACGCAATGGAGTCAGAAAAACATTATCACACAGCAAATAACACTGTAGGAGTGAACATCAGATTTATGAGTACATTTCACTTCTATCACCAAAATCCCAGCCCTTGTTTTGAAAAATCAATACACAGTATTAATTTTAGATACGGATGTCTTTGCTCAAAAGATCTGTCACGCACCAAGGTTTTATGATACACTGTAATTCAAACTTTCAAGGCATAAAACAAAAGTTCCTCCCAAAGCTCTTGTATTTTTCACAGTTCTGCTCACCGTACACTCTTTCACTTCCTCACAAAAGAATAAAACATCCTCGCCCGTATTTTTGTTATGTATTCCTCTTTGTAAAACAGAACAGGTCTGAATTCTAGACAACTACCAATGCAGATGAACTCCAACTAGCTATTGAGCATCTATTACTGCAAGGACCCCATGCTATCATGTTTGGTGGGTCAGCTTCAAATGCCCAAACTGAACTCCAGCCTATGTGCTGAGCTGTCTGGACACTTGGCCCTAGCACTCATTCCGCCTGTCTGCCTTTCCACTTGCTTGTCGCCAACTGCCACAGCACCAAAGCTACAAGGCATTGCGTAACAGTTCTCAAAAGCCCTGTGCTTCATTTAATAAACTCTCATGTGACAGAGCTGAAAATATCCTGCAGGCAATATAGTACGTTGACTGAATTACACTAAGTAGTTGTAGTCAAGTAGTTTAGTTCTTGTATTCCCTAAAGAACAACAGAGAGCTGTTTTGGGTAGGGAGGGTGGTCATTAATCAGAACTGAACATCTTTTGCTGCTTCAAGAAAAAGAAAAACAAGACTGAATATCAAACATTTTGGAATAGATTCAGATTAATGTGGTCTCAAGTCGTCTCTGTAGTTGCAGGTTGAGGAGTGTTTACAAGAATATGGTATCTGATTGGTACCCCGCTGTCTGTGTAATTGATCAGGCTCACTTTACGATGTACGTTGAAAAATTATGCAATGTAATTCATATGAAATGGACGTATTTATTACTGTAGAAATTATGCCCGGAGCAAATAAGGAAATCAGGTGATTTTATTGAAGAGCTCTAAGATCTACACTGGGAGGAGGGTGGAGGAGGCTGAATCAGAGGTAGAGCAGGTCGTCCTTCATTCGAGAGATCGGCAGTTTGATCCCCGAAGTGTCCTTGGCAATGAACCTAACATGGGTGTTTGAATGTGGTGTGAATGGTTAGATGAGATTAGATGGTGTCCACTGCCATCAGTATGAATGTCTACGTGATTGGATGAATGTGACAAATAATGTAAAGCTTTATAAGTACAAGTCCAAGTCCAGGTGCCAAAACACAGGACTTTCAGCTGAGGGACCGGTGTTCCTGTCCCTGAAGTACTGAGCTAAACCCGACCTCTTTCTAAAATTAACCAAGTCGTTTTGGTGGCTAAACTGAACCATCAACTTTTGTTGCCTAAACTTAACCAGTCACGTAACAGTAGTTTTGGTGCCAAAAGTTAGCCGTTATCTTTTCTTAACTAAACTTAACCGGTCACGTTCACTAAAAGGGTCACCGCTTTACAGTGTTAAAAAGAATATATATAGAGAAATATTTCATGAGATAGCATACAAATGTTGTGAATACGTTTTCGTAAGATAGCATACGAACACATTGATGAGAACAGGTTAGATTGGTACTGCTGATGTTTAAAACAAAGTAGGAAGTAGGGATATTTCAATAACTACAACTATTTTGCTCCCTGTTGCACAGAGGATGCCGGTGTTGCACCCATTCACTAGTTTTGCCTTTTTTGAAAAAAACTCTCAAATTTACCTAAGAACATAAACATGATCTCAGTTGAATGCTTTCTTGTTTCACCATAAATATCTGTGGATTTCAGCTGTGCACTCAAAGATATATGGCTTTTTTAGGACTAGGCTATTTTCGAGTTCCTACTGGAGTTTAATTTAAAAGAGGTGATTAATGGTTGAGTAATGCAGATTATTTGAAGGTGTGGGGAAAATTGCATACATATTCATTATTGACTTACAGAAATGTATTCATGGGAACTCAAACTCTGAAAGTACTTTAAAGTGATTTAAGAAAAATCATGATTACATAAAATGAAGAGATTTATAGTGTCTCTGCACTGGAAATTTGGCAAAAATGTATGTAAATCTAGATTTAGCCTTCATAAACCTCAACTTTGGCATGAATGACACAAGAACACAAAAAATGACAGGCAAAGCTGGACAAAAGATAGGAGATGCAGATAGAACTGATCTCAGGAGAGAGAGACAACTACCAGACACATTTAATCAACACAAACCACTTCAAACAGTGATTAGGAAATGATAGTCACTACATAGATCAAATGGAGAATCAACAGCATTGTACTATATGGATGAGTGGGAGATTGGTTTTATCCATTTGTGTGGTGCTTGAAAAGAGAGATCCCTCCAGGAGTTCAAGAGAAAAGTGCCCCTGATTGAGTTCTGTAATTTGGGGGCAGAGACGATGTGAGGCTCTGATTGCCGGGAGACAAAAAAAGGAAGGAAATGAGGAGATGGAAGAACGAGGGATGATTGTGTACAAGTGATTGGGCTTGGTCTCAGGGTGAAGATTCTCATTTCTGGCTGTTGAGCAGAAGTTTTCAAATTAAAAAAAAAAGAAATACATTTGGGTTGCAAAGGCTCTTTATAACATTCAGAATACACTTTTTTGTTCCACTGTATCACTGTAAATTAAATTTTTATCATGTTTATATGTTTCTCAGAGGGTATTTAGCTAAATAAATACATTCATTAACTAGTGTTTTCATGATTTCTACTCATTATGAACAGAATACTTCTTGCTCAGCACTTTTCTGAAATGAGCATCATTATCTTGAAATAATACATGATGAAGCAGGCCACTGTGCTCGTATTGCCAAAATGCATTATTCTTATCAAATGACATGCTGATTTATCCGAAAAGGGTGAAATTGTCTTTCTTTCTTGTTGTTTTAAGTAAATGCAATTAAAGAAAACACACAATTTAGAATTTATATGATGGGGATACTGGTCCCACACTACCCACATGCAAACACAGATGCGATGCACCGACAGAGGCCTACTTCAATGAGTGTCTTTCATTGACAAGCAAGCCAATGCCAGTATGCTTCATCACTAACAACTGTCTGCACAGCTGTCACGTTGTTCTTTTTGCCAGTATTTCATTATCCTTTCCATCTGTGTCGTTCTGTTTTCAGCTCTCTGAGGGCGCGATAGTCCAGGCTCTCTGCGACTGCATCAGGTTTTAATATCTGTCTGGTGTTTATTTTCATGGACAGAAAACAATGAGTGAAAGAAGCAGGATATTGAATGTGCCGAGAAGGGAAGCGTCTGTCCCATTTGCCACCCGTATATCAACAACACAGAACATTGGACACACGCTCAAAGAATTCCCTGAATCCCCCTACTGAATGCAAGTGAGACTGCGTGTGTGTGTGTGTGTGTGTGTGTGTGTGTGTGTGTGTGAGCATAAGGGACATTTTTTTCCGCATTTAGAGGAAAAATTACACGACAGGCACCAGAGCTGATGCTCTGAGAATCAGAAAACACCATGGCACAGTAATACTGGTGATCCATCACAATCAGTCAGTGTACCCAAGCAGCTGGTGACCCACACAATGTTTTAAATGTCAATAACTTTTCACAAAAATACCCACAATGCTGCATGCTAATGTATTAAGATACCTAGATAATAGATATGCCAAAATGCCAATTCTAAATCGAAAATCGATCAAAATTAGCTTTCACTTCCAATTATTGAAATGAAAAGCAGGATTGGTGGTTCAAATTAATTACAGACCTGCAAACACCTCAGAGTAAAAAAGGGGTTACAGTGTCGGGAGTGGTAGTATGACAGTAGAATGTTAAAAAAAAATACATCACACATTCAGAATTAGGGATGTGACGAGACCCTCAGCTCATGAGATGAGATAAGATGAGACAAGATTTTAACGCTATTTTAAGATTTCCGAATTTTCGAAAGGGGTGGGGGTTGATTTTAGCAGAGGGCTGTGGTGGGGCTGCAGGTGTCTTTTCATAGTACTTGTGTTAGCCGCGGTGTAGCCTACGGTACCGGCACAGCGGTAAAGCTCGGGAGCTGCTGATAGACAGCAGAGACAGTCTGTCGCAGCCTGTCACATACGAAGGCTTCATGTTCGTCAGTTGCCGACACAAAGCTGCGAGGGCTCACGTGTTACATGTTTGGGTTACGGTGCCCGACGGCACTATCTTCTTCTACAGTGCTGACACATTGTTACCGTCTTATCTGTCACTCTGTTGCTGTTTAGCCACTTACATATTGATATAGCAAGACATCTAGTCGCAGTCTGGAGCCCTGTGTGTGCTTCAAGATTCTAAAGACTAGTAGAAAGAGGCTAAGTCACCAATTAAAGATGGAGGTGGCTTTGGTGGTATGACACATGCGCAGTAAAGACTGGTCTGTACTGTCATAGAAAGAGAACAGCGCAGCTCTAATTCCACTGCACATGTGTCATACCGCTTTGCCATTACGGCGATTGTCGGAGAAAAACGACAAGTTTGCAGGTATGTAATTATTTAAATTTGACCATATGACCTTATTGTGGGACATTCCAAAACAAATATGGCAGTCACATCACACTCTATACCATGTAGCCTAACCTTTTAAAGAAGAATTTGAAAATGTTAGTGTTTCAGTTGTCAGGGCATAAATTCAATTCAATTTCAATTCAAATAGTGCCAAATCCAAACAAATGTTATCTCAAGAGCCAACAAAACCTCCATGAGCAACACAGCACTTATAGACAAGATTGTTAAACTTACATATCCCACCAAATTTCACTGGCAGGGCAGATGACTTCAAAAAGTAAAAAGGGGGGGTGTTTTGAATTCAGTTATTTGCGTAATTAAACTAAGAATGCAGCAATTAAATAGAGATATACATTGGAATACAATTTCACACAAAATTATAGATAGGAGAAAACAGGAATTGTTCGGTACTGCATTTATACTCGCTGTGTAACAAACATATATATAGTATATAGTATAAGTATAAATCCGCTCTATAATCCTTCACCTTATCTATTGTTTTGAGGAAAGTCACCACAATACTGCACACCTTGAACACAGGCTCAGATGCAGATGGAGACAGCATGTGAATGTTCGTAGTGCAGTTTAATTTTTTCAGGAAAAAAAAATGGTCAATTACCTTAGTTAAACAGTGCAAAGAATTCTTGGTCTAAAATACTATAGAAACAAATGTCACCTCAAAACTCAATTTTAAAAAGATCACAATTTTATGCAGATTTTATTCAGTCAGATGGAGGTTTTGTGTTGGCCTTCAAAGACCAAAAGATAAGTAGATGCACTGTATATATTATCAAAATACATATTTGACTTTATTGTTTTAGTATTTTTATAATAACATTCTACTAAAGGATATCACAAAAAAAAAGTTTTGGCACACTGTCCTATCTTGGGATCCACAACGACAAATCACCCCCTGGTGCATCCTATCAGTCAGAGCTCTGCCGAAATGAACATTTCTGATGCTTCTTTGTGAAGCCTGTTGTTTATCCCCAGGCTGCTTAAATACTCAATCATGTTCTGCAGCGACCAGGGTGGGAGAGAAAAAATAGATATGGGAAATCATATTTTATGGTTTCCAGGGAGGAAATCAGACCGGATTCTGAATATGTTCCAGGAATTGATGTTTGATGCAGCTGAATAATAGACGGCCCTCATGGCAGACACACCACATCCCTACCATTTTAAGAGAAAACCAGTGCACTACAGTGAATGCAAACAATTATGACACCAGGAATTTAATGCCAAGACACCATTGATCTGGCAGTCGATAAGCTTAAGTAATGGTCGATCACCGTAACTGTCCACTGAGGGTAATTTATAAGGGGGATATTCATCTCAGAACATTACAGAGTCAATACAGAGTTTATCATCTGAAGACGTATACAATATGAGTCACTCTTGATTGTAAATTTTAATCAAAAGCTAAATCTGCAACAATGTGAACTTCAGTGCACTTCTGTCAATTCCCTGACATACACTGGATGCAACATTTTATCATTCTAAAGCAGAAATCTAAATTGACTGGAACTCAGCCCTCTCGCATATCGACAAATTGTGGTATTGCTGAACTGACAAAATGAGGAAAAGCCTAAAACTCCTTTGATAAAAAATATCTGATTACGTTGAAATGCCTGACCCTCCAAGGAAAACTCTTTCTCATTTTATAATGGAGTGAAACACCGACTGAATAGTCAACAAACAAATTTAAGTGACTTGAATGCTTAATAGCTAACAGAGAAGTAAAATGAATAGTAAAAGAGCAGGGTAGCACTCAGTGGCAGTGGGAGGCTCAGAATGAGAAAGAAAGTAAAAAGACATCTGGGATACAGTGAGTGCAAGCCAGTAGTCGCTCAGTAATATTAAAAGAGTGTGGGTTGTTGTTAATCATCCCATAGGTGTCTGAGTGTTCATGTGCACCGACCCTTCTTTCCACCCATGGAGTACTAAAAGGAGAAGTCAGTGTGTCAGTGTCCTGATAGCGCCCCTCTGTTCCAGGATGGTGCCCTCGCCCTCAGGCTTTGAGAAGGATCTCTTTATTCCGCTTGGATCCTCTTCTCTTTGCAGCAAACTGCTGCCCTACTTGGGGTTCTCATTCTGTGCCAATGATTGCCCCCTCTGCTTTAAGTCTGTACCATTTTCCTCAGAAGTCATTTGAATCCATTCTTCCTTGAATAATTGTGCAGGTCAAAGCTCTGTGTGGAGGCACACCATTTGAATAGGGTTCGTTATGCAGGTTTGACTTCAGTTTCAAGCATTTGAGTAAATTGGCTCATTTGGAAATGCTGCATGAAGCAGATAGGGTCTCTGTCTCGGTATAAATGACATACATCGATTTCTTTATTGCAAAGTATTTCTCACTCAGCTTGTGAATCACCTGTCTTTTTAGCATTCAGTTTGGGCACCTCATGCCGTAATTGAACCTGTTACATAAGCATGGTCATTTAACATTACTCAAGCAGGCATGGAACTCATAATAAGTGAGAATGATAAAGAAGGTGTAGCACGAAGAAGTGCATTGTATTTATCATAAACACAATTGGTAGGAGAAGAGAAAGAGTGCAGATGAAACATGAGCCTTGGTATGAATTTTGCACCAGGCAGTAGATTCAGCAAAGCATTCTGTAAGACATCAAAATGACCTCATTAAAGCTCTCTTCTCATTAGCATTAGTCAGGTGAGTATGTTCAGCTGGTAATAGATGTGGCTCTGTGCGCGTTGGGTGACCTCGTGTCCATTTGACAGGATTTAACGGTTAGCTGTGTTCATTAAGAGCAAATAAGCTGTGGGTATAAGGTTAACCGATAGAGCAGAGGTTATCCCTTTTATAAATCTCTATGGAGGCATTGAGTGTGTTCTGAGACAGTGTGTGTGTGTGTGTGTGTGTGTGTGTGTGTGTGTGTGTGTGTGTGTGTGTGTGTGTGTTTGTGTGTGTGTTGTTTATTTTCTGTTTCACTTATAGTAAACATTTCTAACATGTTTATGAGCATTTGCTGAGGCAAACACTAAAATTAAGTGTGATAGGACAAGCCGTGAGTCAGACGTACAATGTAGTACGGAGTGATGACAGACAAACAGACAGGAAGTGCAGTGAGGAAGAAACAGTTATTGTACTGTCTGCTGTCCAACCCAGTCCCTCTCTCCTGCATAATCAGCACCTTCAGCCCATTTCTGCCTGGAATGTTTTCCGCAAATTCTCATTTTGTGCTCGCCAGTTTACACCTTCAATTCTACCTGCCCTCTTTCAATCTCATTAAGTCTGCTTCTGTATTCATCAGTAGAATACTCTGGCTAATGTTTTTCCTCTGGTTCCTCCTAGACTGACATTTTCCTTGCAGACTTCAGGGTGGACATAAGTTCCAGATGTGACTGCAGGGGGCAAGATGTGTCTATGTTTTTCAGTTTGAGAAATGTCTGTGTATATTTTCTTGTGTTATGTTGTGGGAGTGGAAAAAGAAAAGGGCAAGGTTCAGTGAAACTCAATAGCTATGCTGGTAGTAAATAACCTTTGAAAAGAAATGCATTTTTTTTTTCAGGCCAAGGCAGGATAAGCAATTTATTCAGTCAGTCACAATGAAGCATGCTCAAACTTTAAGTTAAACTTGAAGTTTACTTTTACACTGCAGGTAAACATGAACTCGGGGCACCTGAAACAATTTCAGTGCAGTCAGGCCTGAACACAGTGTCCATGCGCGTGCACACAAAATAATACTGTGGACCAAAATAAATGTTAAAAAACTTTTCTGGGGATGGTAAGCTATAGGCCTGATTTTTAATATGGGATGGGACTCAAAATTGGCACATGCTGTTCTGGTAGGACAAGTAAGCATCCTTAATCTATTGTCTAAGCCAACAATGACCCTAAAGCCATGTGTACTGTAAGGTTTTAGAAAATTTGCATGGAAATGCAAATATTTTGGCAAAAAAGAACGAAATAGGAATGGGTCAATGAAATTAGAGTTTTTCTCATTTTTTGCCAGTAACTGAGATCACTAAGTACTGGTACTCACATATTAAATCTAAGAAATCAAATAGCAAAACTGTACCCTGCACACTCATCTAGTAATAACTTGCCCTGTCAATGAAAATTCAGTGCCAGAAGCCCGTTGGGCTGGTGTCCAAAATACTTAAGTTCCACCCACTGAACGGGAGAAATGGTGAATGGCCAAATAACTGTCACTCTCACATAATTTCTATCACTTCCTTTAGTCTCTAAGTTCATGTGAGATAAGATACACTTTTAACGATCCCCAGCAAAGAAATTCAGTTGTTGCAGCATCACAAAAACAGCAACAGAACAGATACATACATTAAAACAAAGAAAGTAAAATCAATAGAAATAAGAGAAATAATAGAATAAAACAATTTTAAAACTATACAAAAGCCTATGGGGACAAAAATGACAAGGTAAAGTGACAGTGTGCTGTTAAAGTGACAGTTATGTGATACTATATAATAGCAGCAGAGTCAGTATGTCTAGGTCAATAATAAAGACCAGGCTGATGATATGATTAAATATAGGCACAGTCTTTGTCTGTATTACCATGTAAGAGAAATATAATAGAAAACGATACTATATATATATATATATATACTGTATATACATATCCAAAAGTTACTAAGAACAACATGATCAAAATAAAAAAATAAAGCATGTTTCATAATTGTTTCACTTCACATGTAGCAACTTAGCTCATCTTTGACTAAGCCACTTTGGTAAACTGCACCAGCCACTTGCTGGCATTTTGTGGTCCTCTCGTATCACTTCTCAGAAGACTATTTCAGCACAAACTGGATCAGTGAGTGTGAAAAGCGTTGCTAAAATGATTCACACAGGGGGTGGAACTGACTTTATTTAGAGATCGAGGGAGAAAAGGACATCTGTGATGATAGAGAGTGAGTGCTTTATTAGAGCAGTGTTTGGCATTGTTATTTAGTCCTGCTCTTGCCAATGGCCACAGTGTGACATGAAAATGTTTCTTTCCATTTCTGAAACCTTAACCAGCTATTATTTCCCCGCCTTGCTTATTAAGCTCAGCACAGACACCAAGTGAAGGGAGTGTAATGGTAGAGGCTGTCCATGTTTGGGAAAGTCTTAGATGATCTCATTAAATCGTTTGCTGACTGACAGGTGAATGCTGGCCCGCAATTGCATCCAGGCCTCAAAACATCTGTTAGGGGTTTGAGGAATGACAAAATATTGTCTCAAGTAAGTACACTAAAGTCATTGTTATCAGTAGCGCCTTCCTGTCTTCACAGGGCTGAGGGTGTTGGACAGAGAGAAGAGACCTTTACATTCAATTATTAGCTGGTCTCTCGTGACCTAGGAGGAGTTGGATGACTCAGAAACATAATAGACTCAATTAAAAATGTGTGTGTTTTAACTTGCGCTACTGTGTGTGTGCATGCATGTGTGTGTGTGTGTGTGTGTGTGTGTGTGTGTGTGTGTGTGTGTGTGTGTGTGTGTGTGTGTGTGTGTGTGTGTGTGTGTGTGTGTGTGTGTGTGTGTGTGTGTGTGTGTGCGCTCGTATGAATTCAATTTCCTCATAATTTCCCTACAACACAGCAGCAAAGATTACAATTACTTATTCATGACATTTAATGGAAGCAATCTAACTAACTCTTAAGTGGGTAAAAATGGCTGTTGACGATTCCTACAGGAAAGAATTAAACAGATAATTGTCCAAGCTTTTTATAAAAGGCACCATATTAGTTCTATCTTGTTGTTTTAGTTTTGTTTCAGTGTGCCTTTTATATCAGGCAGTAGCATTTTCAATGGAAATGACAGGAAAACAATTACTACATGAATTTTGGTTGCAAAACATCTTTTACGCCGAATGATCACATAATACAAATCAAACGAAAGCTTTTCTTCTCTTTGAGGATGAAAAAGTCACAAGACTGAATGTGACATGTCCTCAGAAGACTGGCACTTGTAACCTGTGATGGTAGCTAAGATGGACAGGACCTGTATGCCTGCATTGGTGGTAGAAAAAGGCACTGATCTCAATAACTATATATCTCAGCACAGAAAATGCATGGAGACCAGCAGTGCCTTTAAATCTGAGTACAACTACGGTCTGTTATCACCCATAGCAAAGGGGCAATTACATGCTGAGCCTGCCCCGTTAAGAAGAAAAGTACCTGTGGAAAGTATTTGAAACCATAGTTGTGTTTCATTCAGCTCTAAGCTCGGGACATTATAACAGATAAATAAATGTATTGTTCTTATAAAATGTCCTCTCTCTGATGGCATGTAAAGTTTGTTAACATTGCCAGCAAGGGCTAAATTAGCTTAAAACCGTAGGTATCTTATCATATGTTCCAGACAGGACAAAAGCAACTCAAAAATTGAAATGATATGAGAATGCAATGACTCACTAAACAGCTCAACATTTGATCACATATACAAATTTATTTCTCTAATGATGTGGCTTTGTGCGATTGTTTTTGTTCAGCCCAAGTTTCTCAATATAAATGCTGTCTCAATTTCAAAGCTATACTGAATATGTTGGTATCATCTAAAACTAGACAATCTAAAGAATTCAGTTGCACCAACATGACATGCTAGCTTGTTGCTTACATTTTGACGTTAGGAAATCGGGTACGGCCATTTTCAGAGGGGGCCCTTGACCTTTAAACTCAAGGTATCTCAATGAAAACGGGTTCTATTGGTACCCACAAGTCTCCTCTTTACAGTCATGCCCACTTCATGATAATCCCACAGGGTTTGGGGCAAAAAAACAGTTATTCTCATGCGGTACAAGTGTTATTTTTGCATACTGTATAGGGTTGGCACATGTTATGATTGATAATATATTCGCCCAGGTGTGTGTGCAGCAGCTGTCCACTCAGCTGCTTATAAACAGCTGTATGGAGGGAGAGAGAGTTTTTAATAGGATGACTGAACGCTCGTCTTTAAACTCACAAAATGTAAGGATATATTTTTACACTCATTTTCCTCAAACAGAAAAATACAACCTTACACCTTCAGAATTAAAGTTTCTCTCTTTAACCAAACTAAGACGTTCGCTTAATTGCCTTGTTAACTCTGTTGTAAACATTTCCAGTGCTCCAACAATCACCACCTCTGGTTTGGTTACAATAAGTTATGTAAGATATGAATATATGCCGACTCTGGACATGATGAACTCATGTCATAATGTTCTACCTCATACACAAGCATTGAATAAACGCTTAACAAAAACACAGTGGTTAATACAGATTCATGACGACAGCTGCATCTCATATAAATCTTTAAGTTCCCAGCTTTCAGATGATGTATATCACTTCCAGGGCTGGAAACTCACGTTTTGGCTCACCTGTCAAGGGGACCGGTAGATGAAAGAATCTACTGGCCAAGTCAATTTTTACCGGCCAAATAATAAAACGTCTCTTTTTGTTGCACAAACTGTACATTGTTTCAGTACTTTTCATTGAGATAACAGTATCATAAAGCAATACATGCTTATAAAAGAGGCCAAAGTATTATTAAGAAATCCATTTTAATATTATTAATTGAATTTCAAAACATTGCCAATTGAAAACTTTAACAGTGCAAAACTTTGACAAAAGAAATGCTCATTAATTACTCATCAGAACTACAGATGGCACAGATCCGATCCCGTACGCTTCTCTAATCAGAACTCTTCATCACTGTCTTCAGCAGACACCCTCTCACACACCCTCTGTGCACCACCATCCATATAGTCAGGCCGCCTGCTTCTAACTGAGCTCTTGTGCCACAGCATCGTAGCCACTTATCTCCTCTGTGTTTTCCTCTTTGATTCAGGTTCAGTCACACTGGGAATGTGCTGCCACTTTGCTGCGCTCAGATCACAGTCACTGCGGCCCCGTTGCGTAGTTATGGGCAGATTTTTAGACTGAGGGAGCCCAAAAAGAGCAGTCACCGGATTTTTTTCCAAATTTTTGTTAAGAGCCTGTTTGAGGGTTTGAAATATATCAGACCAAAACTCAGTAAGCTTTGGACACGTCCAGAACATGTGTGCGTGGTCGGCTGAGGACTGCTTACAGTGGTTACAAGCGTCACTGTGACTAGGGTATATCTTAGCCAGTTTAGCGTTGGTGAAATGGGCTCTGTGGAGCACCTTCCACTGTAATGGGTGCTGAACTTTTAAAGAGCGGTGATGTGTACGCTACATTGCTTCTTAGGGGAACTATTTTCTACAATGGTGACCTCGGGGGAGCTACTTCAGTGAGACACAAAACAAATCACTGGTAACATTTGCTGCCATCATAATTTATCATTTTATAGCTACTACAATGTTTTGATATGTGATGCATAATTTATTGCACAAGCACGGCCATCGAGACAAACATTTACCCGCCCCATGGCATGTAGCCCTCCAAAATGAAGTCGCCGGGGGGATATTTTAGTCGCAGCCTAGATCAATTCTATGTGGTATTTTTACCTTCTTTCTCCCCTCTCCCCCACCCTGACCCCTCTAAAAGAGGTATTTTTTTAAAAGGCTAAATGCTAAGAGGTAGTGATGCACGGATTGCAGTTATGTCCACTGGCACCGCAATTAATGTATCAATCATCAAACATTACTTTTCAAGCAGGAATATTATTTTTCAATGGTATTGTGATCAAGGCTGACCTACTGTCATTGATGCTGCATGCCAAAGAGTAAAATGCCTAACACGTAAATTAAGGATATTGTAATAATGCCTTCAAAGAAGGATGTCGTTTGGATTGATTTTTTCTTATGAAATAGTAGCTCAGCTTCGACAAAGCCTGAAACTGCTACCTTGCAGATAAATTCTTCATTAAGAGAAAGAGCTGGGGGAATGCAAAAAGATACAAACAGAACAGGCAATAAGGGCCAATGAAGTATTTTGGCCCTCTTCCATGGAAGTAAATTAGATTGTTAATGCAAGCCATTGCCTTGGGCTCTCACTCCAATCTACAAAGCTGCCATCATCATCCACATTTGTACTGCAGCTCACAAAAACAGATGGTTTGTTATAGTGAGACTATCCAAACAATAGTGTGGAAGAATCGACTATCGACTAAATATCTTTATCTCTTGTTTTCCTACGAAATTGGTTTGAAACTGAATTCTTCCTTCTGAGTGAGAAGCGAAATATATATCTTCTCTGGAGATAAAATGATAGTCGTTTCTTATCCTGTCCTTTGTTTTATCATCACCTTTATTTAATAGGAAATGTAAAACAGAGGGCGCAATGTCAAGTGTCTCTGTCTTGCTGCCTCTTGACTACTATAGTGTGCTTTGGCTTGAGTGATGAAGTACCTCAGGAAACTGAAACTGCTATAGTACTAAAGACATTTCGTTTTTCTATATGCAGAATATTTAACCCTCATCTGTTTAAGTAGGTTTGCTTATCCTTGTGCAGTCAAGCAAGGTATAGAAAATAGTCTGGGGTCAGGGACAAACATAAATAACCCCTGTTTATGCCTGCCACTCTCAAGAGATCTCTGTTGCTGTGCAATGTTACCAGGCTAGGACATACTGTGGTAGGATTTATGCAAGGTCTGTAACCAAGGGAGCTGCTAGGTACTCATCTGAAGATGAAGATAAAGAATTTCACCTTCCCATGATTGCTGGAGCGACTGCACACACAAACACCACATTCAAAGAAAGAATTGAAACTATGTCCACATCAGCCAACCATGACAAGCCTGACAGGCAATCTTGGGAGAGCAAAGAAAAGGGCATTCAATAGGTCTCTGCCTTGAGTCTTTGTGTGTGTAAATATGAAGATTAGAAATTGATTTGGGCATGTTTGTGTGTGTAAGACCCAAAGGCCTCACTCAGTGTGGAGTTTCTCAAACCTCACACCAACCTGTAATAAAAAATGTGGGAAGGACGAGAAGGATTCGCACAGAAAAATAGTTTAAAGAATATTATAAGGATGCACCTATGTATTGGCAGAATAGTGGTATGGACCGATATTCACATGGTTGGCAAATAATTCACAGATGGCACTGGCCTATTTTTATGCGTTTTTTCCCCCAGTAGGACTCAACAGTTCACTAGCATATGTTGTTACTGCAGCTGCGGAGAGTAAGCCACTGGCTAGACACAACACTGGCATGAAGTATGAGGTCACTAGTGGGCAAATATATCCTTACAGTTTAAGAGACAAGAATTTTCTATCATTCTATCAACTCTGTCTTCTTCTGTACGGCTGTTTGTCAGTAGCTGAGTGGACAGCGAATGCTAACCTACCTTTACCAGACTGACCACAGCAGAAATGGACTGCACCAAAACAGTTTTCCTGTCAGCTCCTTTGGAAGAAATCCACAGTGTTTATGTACTGATTCAATGATTTCAGTTCCCCGCCCACTGTAGCGTGTGAATCCGCTTGTATGGACACAGACCAGCTCTCACACAAACATGGGGAGCTGATCAATCAATATACAGTTGATACATTTCAAACATATACAGCGAGATATATATGTGATTTTCAACAGTGGCCGGTAGAGATTATGCATCGCTAAACACCACAGACTCATAAAATAAGCAAAACTCAGGGGGGTCTCTGTGAGAATGCTGCCTTGCATACCTGGGTGAATATATCAGCGATTGCAGGTGCTGGGCTGACAGTAGTCGTTTGGAAAATGTTAACATATTGTACAACCCTAAACCCTTTCTTGTGCAGGCAGAAGATGCTGGTGTTACTTCAGCTGAGGCCAATCTTCCGCATGGCTGGTCACAATGTGATATTATTTTAAAGAACAGATCTCAGTGTGGAGTATATTCCCAAACAAACAAGAACCCTGATTCACATGGTTAGAATATGAAGCAAGACAAAAAACATGCAAACTGCATTATTTTCCCTGGCTCTCAGCACTCCATACACACATAACCAGACACACACATATGGACACAAAAGCGTATAACCTAGCACGCATCCACCCACTAATTTGGTATACAGTACACCCACACCCATGCTCACAAAGAGATCAAATCTCAACAATCACTAATGAGTTTACAGACCTCGAGTCATGTGGAGGGAAAGGAGGAGTTTGAGGAGATCAGTTTGTTTATTCCCAGTGAAATAGGCAGCGAGGAGGTCTAAGCCCATTACATTAGTATGAAACAGAACAACAACAAAAAATAAAGCTGCGGGTTCCAAGCCTCCCAATCCACATCGCAAACTGGACATAGTCCTGTTCTACTCTACAGCGCAGTAACACAGGTGTGAGCAGGTTTTCACACCACATTGTACACCAGTGGTCAACATAATGCCCCAGTAAACTGGAGAAGTACTATATAAGCAAAAAAAAAAACCCTACTGTCACGTTAGTGCCTGCATTCCTGTCTGTATTTGTGTGCGTTTTCTTTATGAGAACATGCATGTACACCCACATGAAATTGTATGTGTGTACATTCATCGGTTTATATTTGAGATTTTTTCACTCTCAGTTCTTTATTGTTGGCAGAAAATGTACAATTTTCCCCTACAGCCAAGAAAATGATCTGTATCCGTGATACACAGCTGGTCATTTAATAAAATCTATCCGATTCCTTTCCATCCCAGAATATCAGCTGTCACCATGACAACCTGCTCTGACAGACTCTGTCATTGGCTGGATTAGCAGAGATCAGTGTTAGCTGCTTGTCTGATCGAATTCAACTGGGCTTTCTGATACATTCTGTTGTCTTTGGTAAACAGTGGTTTGCACAGTCGCAGACAGAGCTAATCCTGTACATAAGGGAGAGATTAACCTAAATCAATAATGACCCCACTCTGTGAGCATGTTATGGCAAATGGCATCTATATTAGCAGCTAGGGTGCATTTACCCAGGTTTTGCTAAGAAATCAAGGGAAAGCGCTTTCATAACACAGAGAGGTAAATCTGTGGAATATTGTGGGAGAAATTAGGAGGTTACCACAGGTTACAACAGAAGAGCTCACAGTCTCTCTTGCACATTCAAGCATGAAACCCAATGTGTCATTTAATTTGTCTTCTACAGTGAATTGAAATGACTCTCATACATGTGCTAAAATAAAATGCAATAATTAGGCTTTGGATGTGCCAGTTAAAAATGACAGCTAATGCAGGCCTTCCCAGCTTTTGTCTGGTATCCAGTGAGACAAATATTCCTCTCATTTACTCAACACTAAAGCCTGTCAGTAGGGTAGCGTTCTCAAAGGTCTGGCCAACTAATCAATGAACCTGTCAATCAAGACTACTACACTTGCATGGGAAGAGAAGTAGCCCATATGTGGAGGCTTTTCCACCTGTGACGTAGCATCCCCGGACAACTCTCACTTTTCCTCAGGCACTAGAAAGATGAAGAAAGATAGCATAAAGGAAGACTAATGAAGCACAGAAGACACCTGGCAAAAACACCAATACAAATAACACCTACAACTCCAAATTAAAGGATTCTAGTCTCCCACTTGATGGAGGTGGGGGGAGGTACTATATACGCTAAAAAGCATATGTTTACTGTAAGAATGTGTGCCTACATTCCTGCCTGTATTTGTGTTTTTTCGTTATGTGAACATGCATGGACAAGCACATGAATTGTATGTGTATGCATACAGTATTTAATAGCTACGCACTTTCATTAAAACATTACCATTTTTTCCACAGTGTGCAGATGTGGGCCACTGAATACATTTCACAGTTGTTTATTTTCTATCTGAATAAAGGAAAGCAACATGCACTACTGTATGTATCACTATATGAACATTAAGGATTGCCTTGAACAACGACAATTGTCTCTTAAGCAGTTCGTTCATGCATGGCAGAGCAAAATGAAGGCATGAAGAAAAGAAGGCAAAAAAGAAACGTGAAAAGCGAAGGAATCAGTGAAAGATGAGAGAAATGTGGGAGAGGGATTAACACAATTCAACTGAAGACAAGTGAGGCTTTAAGGTAGGTGGATAAGTGAAACTGAAAGAAAAAAGAGGAGAGATTCATTAATGGAGGAGGGACAGATTGGGACCATTAAGTGATTGCTGCAATGTTTTCCAATAAGATTCTCTGGGAGGACTAATTCACCCGCAATCATTTACCCTACAGTAGGTTTGAACACAGACACAAGGCC
Source organism: Echiichthys vipera (assembly GCF_963691815.1). NCBI lineage: Eukaryota > Metazoa > Chordata > Actinopteri > Perciformes > Trachinidae > Echiichthys > Echiichthys vipera. The sequence goes on along the minus strand of NC_139844.1, from coordinate 16,041,952 downwards.
GCATGGTAATAAGCATGCAGATTAAATATATATTTTTATTATTATATTATTCTGGTGTTTCTTCCACGCATTGTGATAATTAATAATTGACCTTTAATCGACAATGCTTGTCAGAGCTCACGCGTAACATGTCATTTAGTTTTATGTCAGTGCACAGCTGATATTAGCAGTCTGCACACACTTAATATCTCACATTATCCAAAGTACACAAAGTCTGACCTTCCAGCTATTGGACAGATGATTAACCTTTATGCCCATTTAGCCTCTGGTTCGCGTCATTACATGATGAAATTTTAATTACAAAGCTGAAATCATGTTCTGAAAACCCTCCCTAGAAATCCATATCTAAGCTCTCCCTTGAAGGCTATCAGCTAATGTGCAAATTGAATCCGTCCAAACATTTTGTCTAAGTTTGCTATGAGGGACAAGAAAACTGAAGCTGTAGCTAACAGAATTTGTCAGTTCAAACTTTTGTCTGAGAAATCTCCTGGCAATCAAAAACTTGTCAAGAAAACCACTTTGCCATTATTATTTATCATTTTGTGAAATTCCCAATGCCAAAAGTTGTGCATTATGACTGTTCGGTGGCAGCAGGAGCCCACATTAAATGGTTCTTTGAGCAACTTCCCTGCTTCAGGGTCCAGAGCTTGACAAGGAATTCTCCGAAGCAGATGTTGTTTTCAATAGTTAATGGAAAGATTGAACACATATCTCCCAGAGAAGAACTCACAAAGCCCAAAGCTCCAGACTTGTATACACACGGACGATATTCAGGCACCAAACTAAATACAGCTAAACAAAGCTCTGTGTCACATCAAAGCACACACTATATAAGATAATGCAGCCGCATTCACATTCGTATTAATTCAAGTCAAAATTTAAACATGTAAGCACTCACAGCCATATAGTATAGTGTAAATGTATTCACACAGGAGCACATTGCTGATCGTGGAGCATTAAACAGGTTTTTGTTATATTTAGCTGTTTGTTCCACTTGTTCTTTGGCTTGTCCCTCGTCAGCAGAAAACAATGCAGAGGAGACAAGGCTGGCAGCTCTGGTTGAGCTCAGCTTCCATTGTTCACCTGCAGATTTGGGAACAAAAACAAGGTGTTGTGTCGCGCCATCCACAGCCTATTCCTGTGAAAGGATGCTTTCAAACTGCCATCTGTATCACACACAGACGCTAGAGCCCCGGCTAATTCTCATTAAGACTACAGCAATGGAAACGGGTTACGAGATAGGGCCCTAAGCCGGATTGGTTTCAGCTTTATTTCAACATATTTTAGAGGGAGAGACAGGAAAAAGTGGGACAACACTTTCCCTGGCAACTCTTGTCATCCATGAATAATGAAATACAGACACAGAGGGAGCGAGGGGGTGAAATTACGAAACTGAGATTCCAGCCATGAGATTTTCATTTTGAAGGCTGCTATTGTGCTGTTTCTCTTCATTAGAATGAGAAACAAAAAAAACATACATGTGTAAAATTAAGTTTGAGCTACTTTTCATAAGTTCAACCTGCATACACCTTAGGACATAAGTAATGGTGTACAATACTGAAGGTCATGGGCTAATACACAGTTTATCTGAACAAAATCCATTTATGTAACGCTATTTTGAACTCAAAGGTTTACTTTGATCATGGTCTCCATATCCCATACTGTATGGATGTTTTTATCATGAGCTAAAAGGGGCCTTACTGCCTACTGAGTACATTGCCACACTTGATGTCTTTAAAATAACATAAAATACATGCACATTAAATGCCACTGGCAGACCGGCCATCTTCATCTTTGTACATAAATTGACACTCATCATGGAAAAGGTTGCCAAATCCTGATCTAGATGCTAAATGGAAGTATGCAAGTGGGAACATCTATTAAAAAATGAGCAATACACAAAGCTTGGCTAAATCTGCAAAGTAGTAGTAGTTGGCTAAATGAGGAAAAAAGAAAAGAGAGAAGATACAAAGAAATACAGTATAGCAAGAGGTTTAGCACCTGAGGTTGCACAAGGGGACAGGATCACTTCTAACCGGCAGCCACTGGAACTGTTAATTAGAGAAAATGAAAAGAACGAAGGCAGATGATGGATAGCTCCTGTACTCACTAGCAGATAATTGAAAGCATTACTCCATCAGTTATTATCAAAAACTCAAGCAGAAGACCACCCGTTTCAGCTCACATTCTGTATTACAAAGCTAAGAGTATGCGAGAGGATAGGAATCACAAGTGATCCAGTACTCACTTATTTACAACAGAAATGATTACAGTGGGCTGAGTAAGATGTGGTTGCCACCAGCTGACAGCTTGATTGTCTGCTTACCTTTACTGTCTCTTCAGCTTCAGTATCATTTCGGCTTATACAGTAGAATCATTGCATTCCTGATTTTCTTTTTGCACTATTATCTTATTTTTCTCTTCAATTTACTTCCTATTCATTCTTTACAGGAGCTGTCAAGTGGAAAATTTGCATCTCAACAGCCTTGTTTTTCGGACCACAATGCATTTTCAAGTTTAGTCAGAGGAGTTCATTGAGAAGCATTGAGTCTTTCAGATGAAGTAAAAAAAAACGCAGCTTGGAGGTTTTCAACAACGCACACTCACTGATTCACATACACACACAGCTTTCTCACACTCTTTAGTGACAAGTCAAATGAGCATATCAAACCACTCTCATACAAAACTCCAACCTACATTATTCACTGACATCTTTTCCCTTGTTTCTCAAGTGGTAGCACAGTTACCTTTTCCTTTGACACATGACACCTCCCCTTCCTCCCATCAGCTTGCCTGCTGAATTTGAAAGGTTCTTTAAAGGCCTCTGTGAATTGTGTTTTGATCATTTGCACCCCATTTGTCAAAAAGAACGTGATATGCATATTCTAAAAAAAGAACTTGGGGGAAAAGTTTAATCCCATTCAGCCACTTCTCTGTGGAGCAGGTTTCCTGCTAGTGTTGGGGAACCAGACACTCCAAGTATACTCAGAGTGTGTTGGTGTCAAACAATAACTTTCACACGTACTGGAAATGTCTACGCAAAGACTCCCATCCCTGTATTTTGGAGTTTGCACTCTTCCAAACTGCTGTACAGTCACATTTTGGGAAAGGGGCTGTTAACTAGGCAGGAAATAAATTATGTACTCTATGTGATTTCAATTAGCATGAGAAACTGTGCTTCTTGACATCTGTTTAATCTTACTGAGAACACACTGTCAGTCTCCGTGGGCCTTTTTCACAGCAGACATTTTAACATGTGATAGGAAAAGCACCTGTGTTACTGATGGCTCTATTATGTGCCAGTCTGTCCCGGCAGTGTGACAGTGAGCCGGCATTCACATTACCAGGACCAAAGCAGCCAAATGGAATTCAGCCATCATTAATTTTATTATTTCCACCTGTGCTTATCCTACTATGATTTGTCTTCTGCAAAAAAGGCTCATGTGTTTGCACGCTGAGATAACAGGTTAACCCCCACAGCCCAATCATCTCAGGTAATGGCGATCAAACACAATGATGAGAGGACGATCTGAAAATACAGATGATTGTCCCAGCCTAAATTCTATCCCTGGTCTTTCCCCAAACTTTTATACTATTAATATTGTACATACCTTTTACTCTATTTCATATTTATTTATTGTAAATATAACTTACCTTTTCTACTTATTGCACTATGGGATAAGAGAGAGAGAGACATATTTTCGATCATTACTCTGCATGTCTGGCATATATTGCAGAAATTAACAATAAAGTTGCCATGACTTGACTTGATAAAGCTCTACACTATATGTATAGTAGGCTCATGAATAAACTTGACAACACTGGTTTACAGAGAACCATTATGAAGACAAGGTGTCATTTCACATACACATCCTCAGGCTCATTTGGGTGCATTTTGTTTTAAAAACATAAAAGAAAATGTAAAGCCACGGTTTCAGTCACTCTTGTTTCGGGCATTTGACGACAGTGACAATGAGCCCTGCAAGCACATTTATCATGCCAAAAGTTCAGCCTCAATTATCAGAATAGCATCTGCATACCAAACAACTATCATTTAAAATATGGACCACATAACTCAAGGTTGCATTTTTCCGGCAGTGACTCATCTACAATTCTGCTATAGCTTGGGGGATACGTCATTCACTATATTACTCTCATAAACATGCTGATGTTGTGGCACCTGGGCTCTGAGCATCATGGCCAACAGCGATCATTTAATAATTCAAAGTGTTTCTCATTCACGATCTGCAGGATTGTGGCAAACTGTTGTGATGCATTAACTACAACCTGTCAGTCACAGAGGTGTGATGAGCATCAGATGTGCCTCTGGTAGACAGTTTGTTATGAAAGCAAAAGGTATGAGTAAAAAAACCTGGGACAACTTTCCGACTCACACATACAGGGAAATATGCAAATCAAAGTGCAATCTTTCAGCACACAACAGAGTTGGGAACTGTGGATATGGATATTATTTCTTTTTCCTATACACAAAATAACAAAGGTCCATTTCACATTTTGCCGAAATCTTTCAGCCAATACAATGCCCATCAAATTTCATTAGTGGCTGTGTTTACAAGCAGCCTGATTGGTTTTTAGTGGCATTGTGTTAGCAGGGCTTTACATCGTGACCAGGAATGTCAATGAACCTGCCTGCAGCTAATGATCCATGCTGTAATGAAACTGGGAAGATACTGACTGAATACCCGCACATCTCACACTGCCCTAATTTCAGAGACACTGATAGCGGTTGGTCTCCCTTCATTGGCCCTTGGTCCTGACCAGGCATCATAATTGAGCCTGTTACAAAGAGATGTGAGACATTTCGGCTTAGACAGCTTAGTACAGTACGTGCAGTTTTGGAGAGAAAGGCAGGAGAAATGGATACAAGTACAGCATCTATGGTTGTGTATCTGTACCAGCCATATAAGTGTAAGAAGGGATGATAAATGTTAGCAAATGCATTGGTGCTAATGAGTGCCTTTAAATATGAGTAAAAAGGAGGCAAGCAACTGATAAGTAATAATGAGAGACGAGTGCAAAGGATAGGATATAAATTTGCAAGATAATAATTAAAAGTTTAAGGAGGGCTGATTAACAGTAGAAGATCACAACCTGAAAAATTGCGGATGCACTGTGCCATACTAAGGCTGGCTCTTAATTAAAGTACATAAAATTGAAATATTATAAGGATTAGGTACATCAGTTTATGCTGTCCATTTCTCTTTAAAGCCCACAGAAGGAAATGCTGATATGGGACTAATGCCCAGAATATTCCCTAAAGCATCCAAAATGAAAACCCTAGGTCAATGCCCTGCCAGAGGAAGGTCCAGTGCAGTTAGCTACTTAAAATTAATTGTCAAAGGGAGAGATAAAATTATCCTAGTGCTAAGTCACCATGTGCACTCAGCATATTCCAGAGATCTGAAGTGTATTAAGAACAATACACTTCAGAAGATAAGTAGTGCAAGGGAACTGTTAAAGCTGTGAGGTTCATTAGGATACTAGTTTAACTCAAGTTTGCTTGAGCATCAACATTTATACATAGAGGAGCACTGTGGCATAACAGAGATTCAACTGCTGACGTAATAGCAGTAATGAAAACAAAAACTGGATAGCCTCCTGATCCGTTTTTTCCTCTCCCCTCTAGCTTCCCTAAATCCATCTCTCTGGAGTCCAGCCTGTATCCCATACCTCAGACAGGTCCCGCGGTGTCTTGCCTCCCCCCTACTCAACATCTGTTCCCTGCCCTTGCCTCATGCCAAGGGCAGCTACCCGCCAAGTAACCCATACAACTAGCTCCGTTGCTGCCTGCCAAGCATCTGATCAAAGGGGACAGCTGTCGAACGGATCTGCATGCCAGCCAGCACTGATGCATGTATGAGAAACAGGCAGAGCAAAGGAACAAAAATAAACATCCAGCAAAATGAGCACTACAGCCCCATCCAGAATTTGGTTGGTTTGGTCGGTGGACAGCTGAGGACATACGGCCAAAGCCTGGAGGAATCGTCAGCCGGTTTTAACGCAGAGCAAAGAGAATCGACAGATCACAGATGGTGACGCTCAGAGGAGTACAGCGACAAGAGGGCAAGGAAATTAAATAGATTTGATACTGTCTGTTATCCTGTAGGATACTCCTATACACAGGTTCAGGGTAAAGGTTTCATTGGCAATTAGGTCACTATCAAAGGAGACACTAGGGGCAGCTGTGATCCTGATGACTCAGGAAGTTAAAATGGACAGAGAATAGAGGGATTTAAAACATTCAATGCATCAGATATAGTGTTAAGCTCTTCATTAGGACCCCAGATGTTCACACTGTGCCCGCTATAGGCACCTAAGGTTCCTTGCTTTGTTACTTACCTGTGCATGCATGTGTAGTTGGTCTTCTCTATTGCTTAACGAGGGTCACTGCTGTCTTGCCACATTGTTGGGTTTAATCTAAATTTAAGTGAACTGTTTCAGACACTGGACTTCTACATTCATATATAGGCTACTTCTTCTCAGCAAAGATTCTAGGTGACTGTGCAAACATGGTCTGTGCACTTCTGCATTATTTTTCATTTTACAGACACACAGGCCCGAAATACACACACATGCACAAACAGGACCTATATACATGCAACCAATGGAGAGATGTTAGAGCGAGGGGGCTGCCAGTGACCGGCGCCCCGAGCAGTTTCGTAGCCTTGCTCAACAGCACCTCGGCAGTGCCCAGGAGATGAACTGGCACCTCTCCAGCCGCCAGTCCACACTCCATTCATGGTCCGGTTCCTAGCCCAGTCACCTATGGACTGAGCTACTACCGCCCCTACTAGGAAACTTAGGAAGCTTTCCTTACATCCGGAGAATTTGTGTTTTTAAACTATTCTCATAAGTTTATGTATGCTTTAGTAACTGGAATTTTTGGCTGGAAAACGTTGAAGAAAAATGTTGAAATCCTGGATCAGCGTTGACTGCGTCACTGTCACTTGGAAGTGTTTCTGAAAAAAGGTAAAGTGTCAAACAGTCATATTGTTTTGTTGTTAAATTAAAAAGTTTAAAGGAATTTGTTTGCTAAAGTATTTTGTTTGCTAGTAAGTGTGTCTGACCAACCTGGCAACCTCAGTGGTGGAATTATGTTTAGTTGTTGCGACTAAGATCTTGAGACACTAGATGGTGGTGTTCTGCTCATTCTTCATATTCAACCTTTAATGGAGAGATGTCATAGTGAAAGGGCTGCCCCCATGAGGAAGCGCCAAGATAATTTTTTTGAGTTTTGGTGCATTGCTCAAGGGCACCTGGGTAGTGCCCAGGAAGTGATATGGTACCTCTCCAGCCACCAGTCCACTCTCCATTGTTGGCCCATACGAGTACTTGAACCGTACGGGGCACTTGAATCAGCTACGCTTCGGTTCCCAAGCCAGGTCAAGCCCCTATGGACTAAGCTACTACTGCCCTAAAAGCTTAACCTTTTAGGCCAATGTGGATAAGTAGTCCTTATAGTGCTCAGATGAAGCATTTGAGCAATAACTGGACAACATGTCAGCTCGAGTTAAAACTACTTTGTCTACTGTTATGGCTGATTAAGACTGAGGACATGGCTTGCAGGACACTGCTGATTAGAGTTGGTTTGGTTCCAATCTTTCATGTCAACAAGCATCTTGCAATTTCAACCAGCTCCAGGGCCACAATGCTCTACAGCTTACCCTGACCTTCCATGTCCATTTGCAAACCCAGATCATTTCCCTTACATTACTATCATATCATTATTAAAAAAAACACTAAATGAATTATGTTTTTGTTGAACTGCAAAATACTAATCCTTCCTCGGTCCAACAAGCAGACTGCAACTCACTGGAGTTTGCCGGTCTAATGTGCTAAAACACAGAGAGCTACATCTGAGCAGGATTAAAATATTTTGGAAAGACTGCTGATAACTCATGCAGTCTTGTTTTCACTAAGAATCATATGAGCACTTTAGATTGTTACAGTGATTAAACCAAGTCCATCTCAACATATTATAAAATTGAAACATTAATATTAGTAATAATTGTGATAAGGTAAGAGATACTGTAAGAACCACCTCTCACTTGCTAGTTTTTTACTTAAACGTCCTTGCCTTAATAATTAAAACACGCCGATTCCTGTGGTGCATCACAGAAAGAGTGGTAGACTAATTAAAGCACTTCAGGGAGCCCAGATGATGTGAGCCAGAATTTGGACAGCAGCCCCAGATCCAATTAGGGTGCACAACCACTTGGCTGCTATTGCATTATTGAAGCGTGTTATGGACCACTGGACCATAGATGATAGGGAGTGCTATTAAGACAAAACTTGGCATGAAAATGTTGCTACTTTAATTTGTGTTGAATTTGCTCAGGTGTCACAAAAAATAAATAAATATGGAGACGATCCACGGATTTATATGTCAGTAATCACCTTTTCTTGTGGTTCTACACTATAACTCGAGACAATTTTCTGTCTGGACATATTTTAGTCTGAACGTTTTGCTTAAATGAGACGATTTTACACCATGAAAGGACCTGTGCAGTCAGATTTGATTTATAACCAGTGACAGCTTGGCCAAGTTAGACCAAGTTAAATGTCTTTAATCGAATGACAGATTTTTTTTTGGCAGTTTTCAAGCCTTTTATTAGATAGGACAGACAGAAAATGGTGTGTGTTAGAGAGCGAGAGAGAGAGAGAGAGAGAGAGAGAGAGAGAGAGAGAGAGAGAGAGAGAGAGAGAGACATGCAGCAAAGGGCCGCAGGTCAAGTTCAGAGTCGAACTTGTGGCCGCTGCCTCGAGGACCTTCAGCCTCTTTACATGGGGCGACTGCTCTTACCGCTGTGCCACTGGCCGCCCTGACACAACTTTTAAGACTAATCAATGCACTTGAGCTAAAGCTACACTTGAAGAGCAGGAACAAAGGGAGGAGAAATTACCTTTCATCATTCATTTGGAGTACACAGTTACAGCTCAGCATGCTCACTGCAAACACATAATAATGATACATCTCTCACTGCGTGATCAATTCCTTTGATAAATAATAATGCTACCATCCTGGCTGGTTGACACTGAGGACTTATTCCTCAAAAGGACGTGTGTGTGTGTGTGTGTGTGTGTGTATGTATGTAGGCGATGGTTTTAGACAGAAGATAAGTGCAGCATATAAAAACACGTTAAGCACATGGAATACATTTTTGATCAGTGTTTATGAAATTCTGTGAAGTGCTTCATCTATATTACCTTTATATATTTACACATTTAATTTACCATTACAGTCCTAACAATCAAAAGAACTAAACCAATAGTAAGTTAATTAAAAAATAACAGCAGAGGGGGCGCGTGCTTGTTATAAAAAATTTATTTAGAATAAAACAGAGCCATATTACACGTAGTGTGGTCAATCTATTTTACATACCTCAGGAGAAGCGACACAGTTCTGCCGTGGTACGGTTCATCATGATTGGAATCATTAAAACATCACCATTAGTCTACAGTCAGAGGAGGTTATAGTAGTGTTGTTCTGTCTCACAAGTTTTACAGGATAGCATATAGCACAACAACACAACGCAGTGAGGGACCAGTGCTAGAAGGCCAGTGGAAAAACCAACAACAGATAAAAGTAATACTCATCATAACAGGCGGCAAGCTTCAGCAGGCCACAGACCCATTGGTACAGTAACTGTAACTTTTTTTAAAACTTGGTATCTCCTCGATGCAGTGTACACCAATACAGTAAGCTCAAGCTTAGAATGCTAAACCAGGTTGTTCTTGTCCTGTAAATGATCACAACTGTTTTAAACAAGTTTACAAACCACAAAAACAAAACTGTGTCTATGAGTCTGAGGTAGCAAGGCAATCATGGCTTTCCTCTGATTTCTGAACATATATCTTTTTAAAAAACTATTCTACATAATGACGGTGGGCCTCCAACAAACCCAAATTCAGAACAACTTTAGATTTAAATCTTTATCCTCCAAAACTTCTCTCTTTATACACATTCCCACATTCATTCATGGACTCTTATCTCTCTTTCCATATGTGGAACAGTATAGGCACAGAAGGGCTAAAGTTTATATTAACAAATCGCAGTGGACACAAAATTTACCGGCATTTCAATGCTTTAAAGGGGAACTTGACATAATTTGACAAAACAGACACTTTGAGAAGTGAAGTCTTCAGAATGATCCTTTCGGCCATTAGATGTTATTACTCAGGAACTGTGCGTGCTCCCAAACTTGGAAACCTGTGGCTACTTCCATTGACAAATAACTGCAAACGGCGGCTGGAGGGTACAAAGCAGTGGAATGACAAAAATAATTGAACAGGTTGAGTCCCTGTGAGGGCCGAACCTAACAAGAACAAAACACAAATCTCAAACCACCCTCTGCAAACAAAAACAAACAAGCATATTTTACTATACAAAGCCCCGTGTCCATATACTCATCTGCATATCTAAACAAATCACTGACAAATGTTGAACAAAGTTCAGGTACAATCTACAGTTCATAAAATGTACAGTTTGCATAGTACAAGACAAGGTGGTAAAAGTAGTTAAGTTGTCTGGTCCTGTGCGTCTTTGGGATTTAGGGTCGGGGGGATTGTTTGTTTGGGAATGGTCCTGTCGCCTTCAACACACACAAACCTCACATCACCTGCAAAACAGAAAACACTTTCATGAAATCATCATTTGGGATCAAACAACAGAAATGACACAATGGTGCAATAGGTGTGCACCTGGGTTCAAGTAGCCACACTTTTTTAGTACTTTTGTATTTTTTGTAGGTGAGCCTGTCTCATTTCTTCTGGAAAGTGATTGGGGAGCGACAGGCAATGCACAGGAGAGAGAGGGAATGCCAGATCCCAGTGATCGAACCCTGGCCGCTATGGGAAGGACTCAGCCTTGATATAAGGTGTGCATATTCTACCAGGCGTCCACCCGCCTCATTTCTCTTCCTCAAGAAATCACTGTGTGGAAATATCGGATGTTCAAACAAAGTAATTGGGTTTGAAGGCCGGTAAATGGACGGCAGTGCCTCAAGCCAGTTACAGTCCATTAGTAGCATGGTGTGAAGGAAAGAGGGGAGGTGGGCGTGGATGATGCAGGAGACATTTTACAAAACACAACTGTCTTCTTAGAAATGGAATCAGGCACTCAAACCTATTCACCCATGTCTTTGTGTGAAAACCAACAGAAAGTGTATGGCACAGTGTTCGCCAAGGACAATGAAGAAAAGGTGTGAAAAGTGAAAGAATGACTCAACTACCAGTAAAAGGAGACAGAGGAGATGTAAGACGTTTGGTTAATGTAATTTTCTGAGTGAACAGAATATAAAGTTTGCATAATGAAGTCAAAAAAACTTAAATTCAATTTAGAGGTGTAGAATGATGAAAGCCATACCTTGAAGTGTAATGGTCATCCAAGAGGGGAGTAGTAATGAAAGGGAAAATATGTGTATGTGTCTGTTATGCAACAAATGGATTCATAGCAATAAGCACTTTAACTGGCACGTAAGGGTATTAGCTGTGTGTGAAGAGCAATTTAAAAACACAGTGAGAGGAAGAAAAGGATGGTGTGAGTGGAGAAGCACCAGAGCAGGGTAAAAAAATGACAGCGGTAAGAGGTCAGTGACGACACCTCTGTCCCAAAATGCACCTTGGCTTCACACTGAGGGAATAAGAGGATCAACTAATGGCACTCCAGAGACATCCATTAGCTGTCGCTTTCTCACAGGCCACCAAATGTGGAGGGCTGAGGCAGGTGAAGGCTATATGTAGGGGACTACTTTTGTGGCTGCAATTACCTCTAAAATGTAGCTCCGCACTTTTCCACACCAGCTGCAAACACAGACTGATTTATAGAACTATTGTGTATCTAAAAGTATGGAAGAACCCCGTCTTACCTGTGGTCTTGAGGAGAGGCTTGAGGCTGTGAAAGACAAAGCAAAGAGACAATAGAGTCGTTAAACACTTCAGCTCCCCAGTTTATCTCTGTTTTGTTTTTATAAGTCTTCACTAAATCATGAGCCTACCACGAGCCATGAGTGTGTGTATCAGTCCCGTTGCCTCGGAGCCCTGCAGGAAACAAATGCTAATAATGCCGGAGCGTCTGCCAGATTAGAATGGATTTTTAACTTAAGCCCTCATAGGAGTTTTAACTCTAAACTAAAAAATTCAAAGGCATGTACAAGTCAGCAAGTTCAAACTCGCTATTCACACATTTTTAACTTGTTTTTCTGTTTGATTAACATTCCCAGAGGTGCATTTTCTTTCAACCTCTGCTTTCGGTGTTCAAGGTTTTTCCCGATCATATCAAATACCAAATTTAAACGATAATGAAAAACCCTAAAGGCTTTATTTAAAATCAATGTGTTTGAGAAAAGAATTTCATCACAATTGAAACCACGAAATCACAATGCAGAGGAACCTGCATGCGCTGCGTGAACCATGATTATACTTTTTGAAAAAAGCACGCTCTATTAACCAGCCTTCATTGAAATACAGGACAAGACCTTTTGAATTCATGACTACAGATAAGAGCCCAGCTGCTCCAGCTGCTATCATTTATACATGACAGCCCACAGCACACACACAAATACTTACACACACCACCCAAGAACAAAACTGAAAGACAGTATGAAGTAAAAGACGGGATGCAGAGCAGCAGTGAGTGAGGGAAGTGAAAGAGGACGGAGAAGACAGAAGGATCATAAAAAGCAGCGAGAGGAAAAAAGGAGACAATTAGAAGGGGGATGATGAGCCTAGATAAAATTGTACATTATGTTTATTGCAGGAAAGCATCTCTGTCTCTCCCCCGCAGTTTCCGGTTTTATTTAATGTATTGTTGCTGCATCATACGGCCTCACCCGCTTAGCATTGTTTTAATAATATTATATAAAATGTGAGAAAATGGCACAGAAGACTTAAGCAGGAATTGTTTAAGCTGAAACATTTTGTCCATTAAGCAACTGTTCTGATAACTGATTACCGCCTCAGTCATGTTCAAACAATAATGCCAACTATTCTCTACTTCAAGCTTTTCAATTGCACAGTTTTGTTGCTATTCTATTTTAGGAGATTATAGACACATTTATCAGAGAACGAATGCCATTTCTGTACAAAGAGGGTACAGACTTGCCTAATTCACACATCTAGGACACTCCACGTAAATAAACCCTGTGAGGGATGAAGTATGAACAGTTAAACTGTGTGACATGTACTACTTTTCTGCTGACCAGCGTCCTTGTGGCGAAACACAAATCTGTCTTCAGGGGCTGGGAACGCACAGTGACAGTGAGAGAGAGGAGGAGTTGGGGAAACTTACGACTGCATGCAGGGAAGGAGTTGTTAATCTGCTCCATTACATCTGCCAGGTCAGAGCTGCTGTGGTGGGAATCCAGCAGCTCATCTGAACACACACACACACACACACACACACACACACACACACACACACACACACACACACACACACACACACACACACACACACACACACACACACACACACACACACACACACACACACACACACACACACACACACACACACACACACACACACACACACACACACACACACACACACACACATATATATATTGAATTTCAGTCACTAAATGTTAAAATGTAGCATTTTATTCAAGATCTGTTACATTTTGTCACCTGTCAGTGGCATCATAAACTACTTTATTCCGTGTTTTAATGGTTTTAATCAACTAGGGGGCTCATGTATAAACACTGCGTATGCACAAAACTGGGCCCTTACATTTTCACTGCAAAAGTTGTAATCTATAAAAACAAGCCTGACAGGAGAATGTGTGCACCTGTAAGTAAACTCTGACCCATGCGTACGACCATTTTGGAGACAGGTGAAATTGCTGATGCAGATGGTGGTTGTAGAAATCGAAGATAAAACATAAGCATTAAAGAATGGCATCAGAAGTATTTAAGAATATCTTCTAATAGTGAGTATATATAATCAGGTGCAAACTCAGTTGTAAAAAAGTTTTGTACACTGTAGCTCAGCCTTGACATTGTGCTGTCAGGTGCTCCAAGTGCACTGGAGAAACAGCTGCGCACACAGACTTATATATCCCTGTTTGTTGAAGATCAGAATGTTTTTTGGGCACGCCATTTTCAGCTTTTGTGGGCATGTCCACTTTAAATGAGACCCCTGGTCCATGAAAACTGTAGGAAGCCTAACAGGGAGAAGCTGAATGCTATGACAGCGCTGGTAGTGAAGAAAACAACTTCCCTGATCTCATGCTACTTCACTTCAAGGTCACCAAACTGAGTCTTTAGTTCTAATTTTGATTGAGAGACCCCAAGTGGCAAAAAATATTGTTCTTTTAATATTGTACCATAAGACAGAGAGCAACAAGTTTGGTGTGGGAACGTTCAGTGTACCCGCGGAATGCTTCTGCAGTCATGATCTTCGTATGTCAATATCAATGGTAGTATGAGTGTTTGTGTCAAAGTGTCTCACCTGAGTTTTCATTAAGTGGCCCTCGATCTTGCACAGTTGGAGATGAGACTCCATTTACCCTTGAGTCCACCTCCGGCTAAGAGAGAGAGAGAGAGGTAGAGAAAGAGAGAGAGAGAGAGAGAGAGAGAGACACACACACACACACACAGATACACACACACACACACACGAAGGGAAGAAAGCGGAAAGAAAACGCCATCATTATAACAGAATTATTCCGCTTGGCATCCGCTTGACAACTTCAAAATTAGCCGTGCTTCACAGCGCCAAGCACAGACAAGGGAATACCAGAGGGCGGCACAATGAAGCTGTTGTTGTGTGTACAAAAACATTTCTCATAAACATAATGTATCTGCCAATGTCCCAATTTGAGTTCAACATGCTACAGTATCAATTAAATTCGAGGACCTCAAAGGACAATGCGAATATTTAGATTTTGTGTTCTAGTGAATTGTCGTAAACAGAGTTATTTTTTTGAGTGCAACAGTAGAAATTTCTGGATTGCCAGCATGAACAAGAAAATCTAAGTCATGACACCCAGCCACAATTTCTAATAGATATTCTTGTGTCCATAATAATACACAATACACATGTGTGTCCAAATCTAAAGAAATAATATCAAAGTTTCCTCACTGAGGGAGAAGATGTATATTGGTCTTGACTTTATAACTCTAGGTTTCCTGTCTAACACATATGGAAATCCATCTCCCGTGGGGCTGATGTGACTGACATCAATTCAGCTGCCACAGGTACGGCAGTAGCAGACTGCATGCAGATGACCCACAATAATCTAGCAGTGTTTACATTCACTATGTATCGGACGGGGGCCTTGCCTCTACAAAGAATTACAAATAAATAGTTTTATTCTTTGTGATCAAAATGAAGATTGAAGTCATGTATGATGAAAGCAATTTCTCCAACCACAACACGAGAACACAATGACAGTAAAAAGCCCAGTTACTCTGAAAAACATTATAGAACACTAATTCAGTCGATCAATTAGAGATTAGGGGTGTGTAACTGAAGAACCGTGGACAGTTGATCAATTGGTGAAAACACTCTCTGTTGCTCTGACACAAGCGAACACTTGATGTCTGGTGACATTTATGGCAGACTCCCACATTCCCTTCATATTTTCAACTGCAAGAAACCGAATCAATGTTGCCTCCCTCCCCCTCATCCCCCCACTTCTTCTTCGTCTCCTTCATCTCCTGGTGCCCACGGCGCTAAGTAAAGGCTAACATGTTGGAAACGTCTCTAGAGCACAACCACTGTCTTGAGGCTTATCTTAGAATAGCTAAGGTCAGGGCTATGGTCAGCCTTCAGGAGTGTGAATTTAGTGCGTGCCGTCAAGCTGACTGGCTTTATTATTCTGCAGCTTGGCAGTAATGCTGCTGTTGATGGAAAGAAAAGTTGACATATTATCAGGACTCTGAGGACTTAAATGTCAGAAAAGAGAAGTTCTTATTTAGAGTAGGGGTGTTTTAGTGTATGCAGGTAGCTGTTTGTGCCATAAATGTCTAAAAATTTGTGTCAGAATCAGCATTAGAATCACTCTTATGTACAGAATTTGAGTGTGGCACCACATACAGAATTGTACCTCAGGACAGTTTTGAAGTATTTGCATTTAACATTCTGGGTATCATCAAAGCCAAAGAGTTAGTCCAAACAAAAGCAGGACAAAATTAGGGTATATAAAAAAAACTAGACAAAAGATACACAAACATAGTAGAGAGAAGACAAATGATAAACAAAAAAAAACATGTCATACAAAAATAAATCCAAATAACAAGAATAAAAGGAAGTAAAAAGATAAAAAATACGACCTCACATAAAAAGCAAGTCTAGTTCACTGATTCTGCAACCCTTGTCTCCTCAGGCAGGTTGTTTCAAAGTTGAAGGGTACAGTGTATTTGACATTTAAAGCTATTGGTTACTTTTCACATCAGGATTTTATATAGAAAACCTGTGACTTAGGAATTGTGATTTATTTTCTTTAATTAATCTACATAATGTGTATGAAGTGGTTAAATTAGTTTGATATCAACAAGCTACAAAAATAACATTCTGCTGTAACTATATATCAGTAATAATTCAACAATATAATACATGACGATAATATAATACTGACAGGGGCCTGTTGGTGCTGCCTAATAAGTACTTTTACTTTTCAAGATTACAGACTTTTACTCACAAATGAGCATTTCTACAATACATGTACTGTTTAAAATTCAGGGAAAAGTCAAACTGTTAATCTTCATCCATTAAAAATCTGCAGAGTCACGTCAGCTGCCTTCCTCGGGCCATATTTGTTATGAGTTATTACTGTGCTTCCACGCTCCACAGCTACCAGTGAGCCAATACCTGCTCCGGTGTTTGCTCAGTGTGATTTGTCGAGAATGCTGTTTGTTTGGCTTGAGGGTTGTGCTTTTCTAACTTGGCACAAACAATCCAACCTCAGTGAGCAATTAGACCGGGCATAAACAAATCTGGAAGTTATTGATAGAGGGACGGGAGACGACGGCTGGACTCCTGGGTGGAATGGTAATGATGTGATTAGGATGTCATCTGAGCGTCAATGAACAGATTTTGTTATTCAAGGCACAACTGACTAAAACTAAAAACCGAATGGGTTAGCACGTTTACATACTAACGTGTGGTGCACAATTACATATTTATGTTGATGATTTATATGAATATACTTTATTGAGGGACTTTTGTATCACCGTTACACTTTTCAAATTAGTTTTTGTATTTTATGAATTGCTGAAACCGCCCTGCCAGCTGATGTGCGTGGGTGTTATCACTGCCCTGCTGCTCCCCAAAAATGGACCAAACAAACTTCATTAGACTTCACGGCTGTAAAAACACAATTCATCTGGAAGAAATGTATTGATTGAATTTGCCCAAAATAATTACTAAAAACACAAGTACAAACTCTGCTACAAAGATTGATGATTGTCTCATGTTTTGTTCAAAGCTCACATATTAAAGATTGCTTCTTACTTGGTTTTATATCACATAATGGTGATTACAGGTATAATATGTAGTATTATCCTCAAAAAACAATCTATGAATAGCACTCGCTCTCCTCATTCCCTCTGTAGCTTGCTTGACCATCTCTCTCGGACTCTGACCTCTTCACAGCTGCAGTTTGAATCCATTTCAAACATGTCTGTTTTAAAGTTGTCAGGGAAAAGTCCACAACAGCAAGAAACAACCCAGAGACTATGACTATCAATCTCTGTCTCCTCTCAGCCATAACCTGCGGCTTATTGGGATAACACTGCCCAAAAAATTGGTGTAAGTGTTCTGTCACCTGGTGCAGTAGCTGTCGGAGGCGGTGGAGCTGAGACTCCAGCTGTTTGTTGTGTTCCTCCAGGATGTGCATGCGGGCCTCCAGCCGGCCCTTGTGTTGTCGTAGCAGCTTGGCCTCAGCTAGAAGGTCGGCTTCATCAGGACCCTCCGAATCCCAGGGGCTTCCAGCAGGGCCCCCTCGTTGGCCATGCTGCTCCTTTAGCTGCTCATACTCCCTCTGCAGGCTCCTGGGAAAGAAGGGTTAGAAACACAACACATATCTCAATGTCACACTCAAAGGCAGAGAAAGTATTTAGATCATCATCAATTAGAAGCTATTGTTTTGCAGAAACAATGTGAGTGTTATACCATTATGTATTGTATCACTGGATTATTACTAGTGATGCATCAATGTGTAGATAACATTATACTATCTTACTTCTGGGTACTTTAAAACAAATAATTTACACGTCCACATGTTTAAACTTTCCATCACTGGTTACATGATTCCATACACAACATCTTTATTCATTACATTTTATAGTGTATGTGCATGTGTATTGCATGTACATACAGATGACAATTTGAAGGAAAACATATAAGACAAAACAATTTCTGTTGGTTCTTCCATGAATTTGTCACCCTTCTCAAGGTCAAGGTAAAGGTTACTGCCAATCTCCCCATACACAGTACTCAGTAGAAAGGAGGACGGACCGTTGCTCTGCTTCAGTGCCACATTATACTGTATGTAGACATGTTTTTGTACATACATGTTTTATGTAGCATGAACACAGGTGTCAGTACACAGTATGTGTATGTATATAGTTATGCTTCTATAGCTGTACAGTATCCTTGAATGTATTTCTATATCATATAATGTATACATATAAGTATTATACAGTAAATATATACAGTATATGAACATGTGTCTTTTTGTAATACTAATAAGGGTCCTCTTATCATGTTTTTTTTATTTTACATGATAATTATTTATCCGTCAGACTTGTAGCCATGTGGAACCATTAACTTTACAGTGTTGCATTCCTGGGAGCCTCATATAAATATAAGAGGACTTATGTTCCTGAAAGCTGGGCTTTCATGTTGTTATTGCATATCTTTGCCATGATTTATATACATCAACACTGCAACTGATAGGCCCAGAAGGCTTCTCTCTTATTAAACACTTCCTATGATTATGACAAACAAATACAGTTAAATATTATTATATTATCACTGAAAGACTCTCAAACAGAGCAGTGAAAAGCTCCTTCCTGAACCCCCACAGTGGGGAGCCGCACAAAAATACCACAGTCATGTTTACCTCTGCTTTCTGCTTTCTCAGTGAAATCTAATTTGAATTGGATATACAAACATAAAGCCACCCAACCCACTCATCCACCCCCACCCTCGCTCTCTCTATCGGTGCTGAACCATAAGCTGCCCTGCTTTACTTAAGTTGGCATTTATGAGCCTGGCAGTAAAGCTCTCTCTCCCCTTTTTGCTCTACCGGAGTGTCTGTGTGTGTATCAGTGTTAAATCACTCCAGTTGAGCCACTGGATGTGCAAAAAACAACACTACAACAATAGATCGTAGTGTGACCCTGTCTCTGAGTCATCAACCATTTACTAATCAAACCGGGGACTTGGCATGTGAGACAGACTTGGGGTGCGGGAAGTGTGTGGATGTTGTATATATTGTGCACTGGAGTGTGACAATAAATACATGAACTCAAATGACACTTCCAAACATAAGGAATGGATTTCCTATATTTCGACAAAGAATTCTCTGAAATTTCTTAATGGACATTTCTATCGACTTACCTCTGCTCCTCCTCCAGACGAGCTATGATCCGCTCCAGCTCACTTCGTTCCTCCCTCTCCACAGCCTGTAGGATCTGGGCAGGACTCTGGGGCTGACTGCAGGGGGAGCCCTCCCCTCCCAGCGTCTGACAGTACTGCAGAATCAGGGCATGCTCGTCGTCCCTGTGGAAGCAAGTGCAAAGTTATGTGATGAGTGAGGAGCCCAGACGTTTTGTCCCTATTAGTGAGCTCAATTCACCCTCTGTTCGGCTGGGGAGGGTGGACGAACTATGCACGGGAAAAATGTTCCGCAGTTTAGAATAATTATGGTAAGTAAATTGTTATAACAGATTATTATGTTTGGAAATAACTTGAAATGGGTGCTTAAAAGTGATGAATGAAATTTTAAACCTGTTAAAGCTGATTAAGTTATGAGAGAAACTACACTGAGAAAAAGTATCCACAAAAATATGTTCTCTAACCATTCTAATCTTTCTTTTTAAGAAAATAAACTTTATTCGGATTATTTCCAGTCCACGTCTGTCTATTATTAACAGTATTACTGAAATCAATAATGAACTGATTTCAAAAGTTGCTACTCTGCTAAACTTATCTTTCAGCAGGAGTTAAGTGGATGTTTATGTGTCCTATGTCCCCTGATAGCTTTCACTTGATATACTGTAGCATTACCGGCCTGCTCTCTGAATGTCTGTGACAATTTTATAGCTGTTTTCAGGAAAACTATACATTCATCTTGCCATTCTGATCATATATGTGGCAGTAAAGTTGCTGAACTGATACCACTCAGTGTTTCATTGATTTATTTAAAAAAAAAAGGTCAGATGACATCAAACAGTTTGGGTGGTAATAAATGCACTACCGAGAAACAGTAAATAGAAATAGGAATGACAGCAACCAAAGAACCTAATCTAAAAGATTGTTGTAGCTGCCATGATATATAAGATCTTAAGCTATTGTCGGTCTGCTACGCTGTAAGCTCCACAGTC
The DNA here is from genome assembly GCF_963691815.1 of Echiichthys vipera. Classification (NCBI taxonomy): domain Eukaryota; kingdom Metazoa; phylum Chordata; class Actinopteri; order Perciformes; family Trachinidae; genus Echiichthys; species Echiichthys vipera. Next base: position 16,021,375 of record NC_139844.1, on the reverse strand, counting down.
CCTGGTGGAACACAGATGTGTCAGTCTCTACTATCTGATAACTGGAATAAGGGAGGGCTGTGAGGAGATGGAGGGAGCAGAGAGGAGAAGGAGCCTAGCAGAAAGATAGAAAGATATGGAGGGAGAGAAGGAGACATGGCTGCTGTTGTGTATCTGCATGTGTGCGTGCGGGTCGATCTCTTTACGTGCTATCAGTGATCTGAAAAGGGGTGGCAGATCTTGCCAAAGCCCAGCTGTCACCTTCATTCTGAAACACAACCTGAGCCTTGAAGACTAAAACCTGACAGCCACACAAGCGCAAAAAGAAAAAAAGCTGGCAGTCATTTGAAAATCTTTTCCATTGCTAGAGTGACTGTAATTTCCAGAGCCAGTTTGACAGCTCGAAATAAAGTTTGGCTGAGGAAGTTTAGTGGCATGTTGACTCAACGTGTGGCTTTCTATCCACTTCTATTTCTATTCAGTTCATCATGTCCAAATATCAAGCAGTGCTGAAACTGCCATTACGTAACCTTAACATTCTGCAGTTATGTAACATTAACAAGAATATATCTGGACTATAAGAGCAAATATATTATAGACAAATGGTCTGCTGCTACTTCATATAATACATACTATAGATTTATAAGAAATGTTCATTTTTATGAAAACTTGGATCTTGTTTTTGCAGTTTTGGCTATTATTTGTATCCGTCATGATAACCTGTTACACACTACAGAAAATGCTGAGATCTGGGAACATGGTGACAAGGCTACAACAAAGTCTAATGTGGAAAGAAACACAGGCGTGCAGAGAATAAACAAACCAACAATTTGTCCTGATTAGGGCTCATTTTACTCCCATCTTTAATTTTTTTACACTGACTTCCTATGAAATTTAGAGTCCAAATTCTTGTGATCCCGTTTAAAGGCTTGCGTTGTCTGGCGCCTGCCTACTGCACATTAAAGAGCTACTGCAGCCCTACATCATCAGCAGGAGGTCTCCGAGGTCCTCTGATCAGAGTTTGTTGGTTGTTCCTCGCTCCAGGCTCAAGAACAAAAGGAGGCTGTGCTTTTGAGGTTGTAGCTCCTAAACTTCGGAACTCTCTCCCATCAGATTTAAGATCTGTCTGTTTAAAAAGCAGCTCAGGATCCATTTGTTTAGACTTGATTTTGTTTAGTTTTTTAGTGTCTTTCATGTTTTTACCTTGATGTCGGCTGTTTCATATCTGTTGTTTTGCTTTCTATTTTGTCTTTTGATGTGAAGCACATTGTGAGGTCTGCTTTTAAAATGTGCCAGATAAATAAATTTATTATTACATTAATATTATTATCAAAGCGACTTAAATTGGAAAGTAAAAGTGAGCAAACCTGAAATGGCATGATGACTATGGTGAGCTGGGTTGAAACCAGGTTAAAACGCAAAGTTGTAAACTGTGGAACATTTACAGAAACAGTAAACAGCCCTGTTGGATTTCTTTTTAGCAATGCCACTGCATTCTCACATCACTGAAATTAACTTTGAGCCCAATGGTATTAGGAATGGTGGCCAAAACAAAAATAAGATTCAGATTGTCCCTTAAGCGAAAGATACTTCATTAAAGAAATTTAAGAAGGGTGTAAACCATTAGACAAAAAAGCGCATTTAGTTTAGGTAGGTGCTTGGAACCCATTGGCTACCTGTCTGATGGGAGATAAGATGGCTAATATTTCCGACTTTCCGGTAAAGCCGGCGGATATCCAACCAAGACTTCCTTTACGAGCGACAGTCATTATTTACGATCCAATTAGCAACTTGAGAAGTGATAATGGAGAGAGAGATGGTTGAGAGATGGCGTCTCTATAAACAGATATCTGCAAATGAATGCAGATTAAATAATAACAAAAAGCTTGTACTGCTTTCAAATGCAGAATCTGTTTATAGTGAGTAGGGTATGTGCAACTTCCTTTACATCCCTATTATCAATGACCAACGAGCTTCAAGGGACAGAGCACTGTCATGACTTATATGAGCTGAAAACTGTACTGTACTTTAAGACACACCTCAATCTGTGACATCCAGGCAGGAACTCTTGGCACCTTTTAAAATAAGCGGTGACTTGCTATAAACATGGTTCACACAATCTTATTAGGGCCAGACCATAATTAAGTGCTTAATCCCTGGCTGTAATGATTCAGTTAATCAAATATGCTCTGGAGAGCAAGCTGGCAAACTAAAACGTCTCAGGTTTTACATAAGACACCCTTGAATTTCACCAGAGGAGACAATCAAAGGGTATTCAGGAAATATTTAGAATACAATTACCATTGCATGTATAATACAAGAAGTCACAGATAGGAAAAATGTTGTTTGTCAGAAGTGACAATAATTAGACTATTTCATGACCAAGGTCTGGGGCGAGTACATAGCTAATGAAAGGTAGCCTACGCAGAATGAGGCTCTCACCTCTTTTCACATAAAAGGAACAATATACCAAGCCAGTAGAATTCCATGTATGCTGAGGAGAAAAATGTTTTTATCTTTAACCAGCCTAAGCTTACAGTGCGATTTGAAACACAAGTTTAGAGAATGGGATTTGTGTGAAGTCCAAACTATTCATATTTTCTTGTGAAAATGAAAGGCACAGATGATAATAGACTCATGAATTAAACTTTCAAAACAGGGAACTAAACCTCTCAACTATAGAAATGTTTGTTCCACTGGTTAAAAGAAAGAAAAGTCACGTAAGCATTAAATCTTCCTTGACAGTTCTTTCCAAAAGTCCTTTATGCAGTCTTTACTTTTCTTTTTCACATCAATCTAACCTTTATAGTCTTTCTGAAAACTCTTACAGGACTTTTTTTATATGTAACACATAAACATAGTTATTCATCAATTTCAAATGACACACACACACACACACACACACACACACACACACACACACACACACACACACACACACACACACACACACACACACACACACACACACACACACACACACACACACACACACACACACACACACACACACACACACACACACACACACACACACACACACACACACACACACACACAGACACACACACACACACACACACGAATATGGAATAAATCTGGACTAATAGGAGAAAGTGAAAGTGGAGTGAAAGGACCGGAGGCTCAGGCAGTGTGGTGCTGGTTGACGAGGAAGGAACACGGAGAAGAAAGAGATGAGAGAGGCAGAGAGCATCAGTGTGGGAGAGGAATTAAATGTGATTAATGGTGATGAATGCTGAAGCTATTAGCTGAAACGCATTGTGAATATGATTGCGGTGCTTGGTGAGGGCAAGTGGGCACAAGGCTGAGGGACTTTTACAGACTTTCCCCAACAACAATAGTGTCCGGGCCTGATGCCTAGCTAACATATCACAAAGCAAGCCGCTCCTCTCAGGCTGAATAGCATTATCAGCTGCCTGGACTGAGCTTAGAGAGAAATAGTGGGAGATAGAGATGGAGGGAAACAGGTCTACAAGTCTTTATTCCTTGTTAAAACCTTGCTTTCTGAGGGACTCCCGCATTTGGGAATTGATCCCAGTAAAGTCCTGGTGTTTCAATGCTTTCAATGTTTACCTCAGTGCTTAGTGTGCGATCTAAGGGTTGCCTGGACCCAAAGGTAAAACATGAGCAGACTACAGCTAAAAATGATGAAAAGGGGAAATGAAAGAGGGCAGGACAGGGTATGATGAAAGGAGATTTAAAAAGAATAGAGCTAGAGAAATTAAAAGGAGATGGACAGGAATAAAGGGCAAAATATCAAAAGACACGAAAAAGGGACAGCACTTGGGGAAAACTGGAAAGGGGTAGATAACCAAACAAAAAAGCCAGGCGGATAAAAGCAAAACAGGGACACTGACTCCTCTGTGACGTCCCGAGGCATCGCTGACACCATTGTGCTTTAGCTGGAGGTCAAGGAAAATAGGCAACACTGGCTTCCTAATTAAGGATTCCCTTTGAGATAAAAGCAATGCAGGACAACAATGAATCAAGCACTGGAGCCACTGAGACACACACACACACACACACACACACACACACACACACACACACACACACACACACACACACACACACACACACACACACACACACACACACACACACACACACACACACACACACACACACACACACACACACACACACACACACACACACACACACACACACACACACACACACACACACACACACACACACACACACACTAATTATTGATATCACTGCACAGCTGGCAGCAAGTCCAAATCAGTGTTTGCAGGCTTCGAGCAATCAGAAAATACAAGCCAAGAGCCAAACATGCATGTAATTGGCAAACGCAGTCATCCATGTTACACATCTGCATGTTTTCATAAGCTCAAACACGTCAAGAAGGCCCCTTCTACTATCGTGTGAAGCATGGGGATCTTTTCTGGGAATGTGTGTGTTTGTGTGTGTGTCTCCTCCACACAAACAACCAGATGGAGTGGTGTGATAGACAAAGAGGCTTGGGTGAAATCTGCTGTAGGCAGAAAGGCAGAAAAAAAAAAATCTTACAAAAAGAGAGGAAAGACAATTAACCACTTCACACCAAAGGCATTAAAAGGAAGAGGAAGGATTCGTAGCTGAGGAGTCTGACAACACAATGCACAGCCTCCACTTTTGAGAAGAGATATGGCTGAGATGGCTGTTTTTCTTTAGTGGTATCTATAAACAGGGCTACAGGCTGATTCTGGTCTTTTAAAAACAGCCCAAGCTTCATTCACAACTAATATCAATGACATTTTATTGCAGCATGGTAGCATTTAAGTGAGTGTTAGCACAAGTATACTGTAACACATCAGACTTGCAAAGACCTTGCATATACATTAACTGTATTATACAATTATTTATAGAAAATGAAGTGGGATAAAAGTCTAAATTTTCATCACAACATGATTAAGCTCTCAGTAGAAATTAAGAGCCGATATGCTTTATTCCATTCAAATGAGTTAATCATCCTGCACACAGGGAGCAATAATAAACTACATCAGCAGACATATTGCATAATTTCCCTTCCTAATTAGTGGCACTGTTCACTACGTTGCAATAAATAAAAGTCGTGTCTCCCAAACACCCAAATGTTTCCTGTTGAGAGCTTGCTTATTCATTTTATGTAATAACCAAATGAAATGTGGCTGTGCATTACAAAAATGCACCTTAGATTAAAAAAAAGGACACATTTTTTTCTTGAAATTTTAAGTAGGCACTACACACTGATGAGTATAACGGCAGTGAAAAATGCACTAGTTCTGGTTTGTGATGTCCTTTAAATTATTTTTCTTGGAGGATTGAGACTTTTTAATCTACACAGTTACAATGCGGCTGTTGTTGTTTTGCAGCAGAGCTGAATGCATGAATCGTGCAGAAAGACATGGAACTATGATTGTGTTCTAAATCTGCCCTGCTGGGTGTTTTTTTCCCTCTGCTGTAAAACCCATTAGACGTCATCAAACCATCATCTCCCTCACCTCATTAGAGCTCCACACACTTGTGTGTACGAGCGTCAGTGTTGTTTCAGAGCTGACAAAGATAATGGCTTCTTCTCTTAAATACGCCTGAGTACAAAGCACAAAAGAGCAAAGAGGAGTGGGAAATATGTGTTTGTCTCACTGTGTGAGGAAAATAAATCCACCTTCTCCTGCTCACCAACACATTTTGTCTTTCTATTATTCTGTCTTTCTATTGATCAGGTGAAAGGCATAGAGGGCTTTTGGGAGTCTTCAATCGAACATCTTCTGCTTCTTAAACCGCTATTCTACACGGTAAGGCAAAGTGAAGTGTGGGTGCAATGGTCCGCATGATGCAGGAACCTCAACAGGGGATGCAACCTACAACAAAAAAAAGCTTGATGCTTCACTTCATCTTCACTCAAGATTCTCAAAGGTTGAAGTCATCCTCCCAGATGCCTTTTTCACTGTTGTGCTGTAATACTCCTATTTTAAGAATTTTCTTTCTTTAGAAATTTAAAAAGTTTTTGCTTTCCTCTACATACCAGAGAGTGAAACCCTTCACTCCAGGTGCACACTTTTGAAAACTGTGTAGATTTTTGGTTTTGTGCTACTTGAAATTGTTGAGATTTAAAAAAATCTTCTGTATCTGTTATATTCATGTACAAATTAATTTCACACATGGCTTATTTCCAAATCTAGGATGATGATCTGGGAAATCTTGTGATCTTATCAAAACTGGCTATCAGAACGGAAAGTAATTTACTGCAAAGAACACTGTGAAAAGTGTGTTCTTATGTGTGTGTGTGTTTCTGTTTGAACACATGTTAGTGTGTCCATGAGCTCAGAGGGCAATTGAACCTCAAGAGCTCATTCCCCCGATTAGGATCTTAGTTTGGAAAAGGGACAAATACGCACGTCGACTCAAATGGCCTGCAGAAAAGAGAGAGACAGCCACACACACACACACACACACACACACACACACACACACACACACACACACACACACACACACACACACACACACACACACACACACACACACACACACACACACACACACACACACACACACACACACACACACACACACACACACACACACACACACACACACACACACACACACACACACACACACACACACACACACACACACACACACACACGCACGCTCCTCATCAGCTTCCCCTCTTTTTTTGTGATTTTTTCTTTTTCAAGTTTGCCATGTGCTCATCTCCCCGATCAAAGATAACTGTTCGTTATCAGAGATCCTGAAACCAATCACTCTCACTTCTTATTGTTGGCATCCGAGTCCATTTCATTTATACTAAAGTCCTTTCAGCTGAATTCAGCCACATCTCATTGACTTTTTTCCCCTCACTCCACACTTCTTTTGCTCTCTAAAAACCATTCTCCTTTCTCACACTCTCTCTCTTCAGCCACCTCATTTCTTTCACATACTAAAAGCAAAAAAGGCAGGTTTTCGGGGCTACCCTAACAGATGCACATGAAGATGTCTTAGAGTTTTTAATGAAATAAAGCATCAACAACATTTTACTTGACTTTGGACCAAATGTTGGAATAGTTGTATGAATGTGCTCAGCAACTGGGAGAAAAAAAAATCTGTAAAACAATGTTTGTCGGAAATGTGTAGTCATGTTGAAGGAAATGTAGAAACTTGTAAATATGTAGGAAATGACCAGTGGTGACTTACATGCTTCCTGTGGCTGAGCTGCTGTCTGTGGGCAGAGAGCCGTTGGAGCGCTCCATCTGGGCCAACCTGAGAATGAAAAAATCTTCAGTGACTGAATCTTAAATTGCATTTCAGCGTTGTCATTTCATCCAAATGCAGAAAAGCAATGTCAACAAATGTGGATGTCAATGACACATTAGCATACCAACGAAAATGCAAAGAATGTAGTCTCCAAGCAGGTTAAATGACCGATGACCTTATAACCCCAACTTCACTCCCACCTCCAGTCAAACAACCTCTACGAACCCCTCCAATCCGGTTTCCGCCCACTTCACAGCACCGAAACTGCCCTTGTCAAAGTTCTCAATGACCTCCTCACCTCTGCAGACTCCGGTGCCCTCAACATCCTGCTACTACTCGACCTCAGCGCAGCCTTCGACACTATCAATCATTCCATCCTCCTCGAAAGGCTGCGCCAGCAGGGTGTTGAGGGCACTGCCCTCGACTGGCTCACCTCCTACCTCACCAACAGGCAACAGTTCGTCTCCCTCTCCGGCCACACATCCACCCTCTCTCCTGTTTCGCAGGGGGTCCCTCAAGGCTCAGTCCTTGGCCCCCTTCTCTTCATATGCTACCTATTCCCCCTTGGTCACCTCATCCGCTCACTCAACCTCGATTTCCACTGCTATGCTGACGACACCCAGATCTACATCCGCACCAAACCCACCCAAAATTTTCCACTCAACCACATTGAAACCTGCATTTCTGCAATAAAAACATGGCTGTCCCAGAACTTCCTCAAACTCAACAGCGACAAAACAGAACTCCTCCTCATTGGCACCAAATCCACTTTAAATAAAACCGGACCCATCTCACTTACCATTGACAGCTCAATCATCTCTCCCTCCCCCCTTGCACGCAACCTTGGTGTTATCCTGGACCCCACGCTCTCCTTTGATCACCACGTCCGCTCCATCGTCAAGACCTCCTACTTCCACCTCCGCCGCATCGCCAAAATCAGACACTGCCTCTCCCCCCCTGCCGCTGAATCCCTCATCCACGCCTCATCTCCTCACGTCTCGATTACTGCAATTCCCTCCTCACTGGCATCACCTCCCATTCCCTCCATAGACTCCAAATGGTCCAGAACTCTGCTGCTCGCCTCCTCACCCACACCCGCTCCCGTGAACACATCACCCCCATTCTCTACACCCTCCACTGGCTCCCGATCAAACAACGCATCGACTTCAAAATACTCCTCCTCACCTTCAAAGCTCTTCACCATCTGGCACCACCCTACCTCTCTGACCTCCTTACCCCCCACCGCCCCTCCCGAGCCCTCCGATCCTCCTCCTCCCTAACTCTGACCATGCCACCTTCCAAACTCACCTTCGGACACAGAGCTTTCTCTAGAACTGCACCCCGACTCTGGAACTCTCTCCCCCAGCCCATCCGCGACTCTCCATCACTCACAACATTTAAATCCCGTCTAAAAACCTTCCTTTTCTCACAAGCCTACAACCTCCCCTACCCATAACTACATTCACTCCCGGCCTCCCCCCCCGACTCCCCCCCCACACTCCTTCCGCTCTCCTCACCCATTTCAGCCCCTCCCCTTGACCCCCCCCCCCCCCCCCCACTGCTCTTCAATCCATCCCCCCACCTCTATTGTTGTACCTGTTTCTACTATTTGTCTGTATCACCATTACCCCACGCCCCCTTCGCCTTGCTTCCCTGTCATCCTTGTCTCCTGTTGTTTATCGTCTGTATATACTATATGTCCTACTCTGTAAGCGACTTTGGGTTTCTGAAAAGCGCTATATAAATAAAATGAATTATTATTATTATTATAACCACATCTGTAGGCTACTATACATACTGTATGTCTGCACAACCATATTTTTTGGAGACATTTAGGACATGTACAGCAGAGAGAGCCATGCTTATGAGACTGGTTCCTCAGATCAAAGTCTGTATATGGTGAACTCTGTAACAGAAAGGCAGCAGCGTTGCCCAGCAGATTAAGAACACGTTCCACATACAAACTGCGACTGTGGCAGAATATGCAAAGAGGGAGATATTTAAAGTCATTACTCCACTGGTGAAACTTCATCAATGTGTGCATTTCTCCATGCAAATCTATAAGCTACGCTATAATCTACAATGTCAGCGTCTGTATTTCAGTTAAATTTGTAATTCACAAGGCTCATGTCTGTGTCATTGCTGATAAAACAATGCAAGCAGAGACGCTGAGCGGAGGTTAATGGTGTGTGACCAATGAAAGGTTAAATGCCAGACAGAGCAGTGCTGCATCAGGAGAGCCTTCACGATTAAAAGTGTTTTCGTGGATGGACCCCAGGTTCTGTTTTGACACATGTAACCCTGGTCTGCTTTAGAGACGATAAGCTTTGCTCTGATTAAAGATGTATTCAAGGGGCAAGATGGGATTTGGGATACTTTGGGATCTTAATATTCAGGCTTATCTTCAAATCAGACATGACAGGTTTTCAGTCTTAGTTCAACAGAAAATTACATGGTGATGTTGGTGATGATTAACTGCAGATCACACACTGTGTGCATGGATGTGTTGATGTACACAGTAGGATTATTTGAGGTGGTTTTTCAGAAAAACAGCTATCAGGCATCAGTGGTTGCATGTTTTTTTTTATGTATGCAATCACTACTAAATAAAAAAGAAGATACACAAAGTGCATACCATGATCGTTGTTTGTAGCTTCCCTGACACTTGACAAAATGCAAGTCTACTGAATGCCACATTTCCACTGCACTCAAGGTTCATAAAGCATCTAGAGATGCAGAGTTTTCTACTATGAATATATTAAAAAGATCAGACTGACAGTAATGATCCCATTTTTCAAAGTTACACTGAACTTTTGCGGGACATTGTTCAGACTCCTGGCCAATACATAAATAAAGATATTGCTTATTGTGTGTGTCAGTTGCTCTGGTGCTGTCTGAGAGGAAACTGGAGGATAACATTTATGCTTCCCTCATTTGTCTATAATTGTAGTGAAACAGGTTTCAAAATGACATTTAAATTACATCTTTTTTTCTCTCTATCAGTGGTTAACATCTCCTTCTTCCCGTCTTTGTAAAGTCCCAGCTCAATAAATCTAGTTATTCCAAAAATAAGTAACAGGGTTCTTTGATAATAGCAAAACGTGCTTTAGTGTGAGAGATGTTTTGTTGGATAATGAGAAATAAAATGCAAACACCTCAAAAACATCCAATAATTTGGATTTGTACTGATTGATTTATTGATTGTCTTGAAGCTGTACTGTACAGTTGATGATATACAACAGTTCAACAATTCGAACTACGTGTGCATCTGACGTTTGTGGTTTTCATCTGATTGCACCTAATTTGCTGCAAATCACATATGTTTGTTTTACATTTTTGTTGAGCCTTTTCAAAAAGCGTAATACAGTATATTCCATTTTAAATGTCATTTTTTCATTAATTCCAGGCAGTAACTGGTTGCCATTTATCTCACTTTAAATCAATGTACAGTATAATTTTTTTGTTGAGCATCAACATCATGTCTGCCTTTGTTGTATCTATCCAAATAAAGATGATATTTACAAAATAATGCATTGTAAATACTGTACAGACTGTGCTCTTTAGGGGAAAAAAGGTAGAAAAAGTATGTATTTTAGTAAAGAGATTAACCTTGCAAGGTTATCTAAAAGGTGGGTTTTCATTCTATAATGACGCTTTTTAATCTTTTAAATGTGCAACATTTAAATGCAGTTAGCAAGTCTTTATGTGTGTGCATTGTTGCATCTGAGACGATGAGATGGTGATTGGGGTATGCAATGCCTACCTGCTGGCATACTGCTCTATCCTGGAGTGAGTATCATCATGAGAGAGCTGAGGTGACTGGGACAGCCTGGAAATGAATGGGGTAATGGAGATGAATGAGATTCTGCTTGCTCATACAACATCATTAACACACAGATATTCACAGGCACATGCACACGCTTGCTCACTCACACACACACACACACACACACACACACACACACACACATCCTAATGGCCCTTCACAACATCACCTAGAAAACAAATTGGATGATCCTAAAAAGAGAAATAGAGGAGTGGGATGATCTACGGAGAAGTTGGATGATTTTTGACAGCCGCTGTTGGGATGAGCAACTGAAGGCTAGTTGGATGCTCTATAGAAAAAGAAGGTGACGGTAACGAAACAGTGGGTGAGATTTTTGGTTGCATGTTCAGCCAGTGGAGCAGGCAGGCAGGCAGGCAGGCAGGCAATGTGCAGTGTGGTCATGGATTAGTTGGAGTGAGGACTTAAAGGGGGTGAGTGAGAAGAGAAGGGAGTAAAGAAGGTGTCGTTAAAAAACATTCCAGTCTGGAGACGAGGTGGTGATGCTGGTGGCGTAGATACTCACTCATACTGCTCCGGACACATGCTGATGAGAGTGACGGGACTGTAAAAGAATTGGAGGAAGGGAAGGAAGAAGGGAGGGGGAGGTAAGATACCACAAAACATTTCAGGGTCAAAAAACATAGCAGGTGGAGGAAGACGTGGAAGGAAATGTCCGTTCAACAGCTGAGTGGCTGGTCTGTAAAACACCAATACGTACACCATATGCGACCATGATTATCTGCTGTGAGTGTGACATTCCCTAAAAGCTCCATCAAAATAGACTTGCGAAACAGGAAATGAAGAGATTGACAGTACGTTTTAAAATGAAGGGCAAGCGGACCTCTCAGCACACTTTAATATACCTAGGTTGTGTGTATAAAAGCTCACACAGAAAAGGTTTGATGTTAGTTAAATTCACAACTGTCACACATATTTCATTTTTTTTTTTACAATTACTCCTGCATACAGAATGATATAGCCCAATTTCATCCCTTTTTTCTCATGTATTTCCAGCAGGATTGACTAAAAGAGCATGCCAGCAAAAACATCTATTGAACCTATTTTCTAGTTAATCTGCTGTTGAGTACATTAGGTTATGAAAAGATGTGTTTGGTGTATACAAATCAAGCAAATTAAGCTACTGTTAATTATAGATGTTGGAAACAAAATAGGACAAACCAGGATGCTATAGGTATGTTTCTTGATTCCATTACATGTTTAAAGTTTCTGGTTTCTAGTCCATGATAATTGCAGCTATTGTTAGATATGCAGAGCATAAATTGTCATTTGTAAGCAAATGGGAATTTATTGTTTTCACGGAGGAGGCTGGCTAGAACCTGTTAAGAGCTTTTGTTCCCACATTAGAGCAGGAGAATTTAGATAGAAGTACGTTTTGGTGGTTATGTTTCTCCCAGCGGGGCAACCAGGGTAGTCACACTTCTGTAGCTGCGAGGAGATTTGGAAATGTAACAAAGAGAAAAATAGTGAGAGAAAAAGAGATTGGGTCGGCCGGGCAGACTCAGCTAACTGTTCAGAACCAGTGGTGCCGCAATTTCTACGGCCCCGGTTGACATCTTTGCCAGAAGGAACAGTCAGTCTGCTTATTATGTTTTTCAGTTTTCAGCCTTGCCATAAATTGATAGCTTTGTAAAGTGTAGGCGGTTTTCATTTCACCCAAATTTGACCCGGATAGAATGACACAACTTTAACCTTCAGATGGATGCACTTGAAAATACATAGTTTATAGTTACTGTGTTGAGAGTGAGGGAGGGAAAAGACATTGGAAATGAAGAGTGAGTAAAAATGAGTGAAGGAAAGGCCAGAGAGGGAGGGAGGAATCATTGCAGCAGAGACCTTGGGTGTGTTTCAGGCCTGACAAATGTGCTGGCTGTAAAGGGTGTGTTTTTATGGCAGGCTTGTTGTGACCATTGAAGTACAATAACAGGGAGCAGACCCTGTTCACATTTCTACTCCACTGGCATTGAGCAAAAGGTCTGAATGCAGTCAGAATTCATGACCAAAGATCACCTTTAGTCAATCTATAATGAATATCTTCCATTTTATTGCCTCATCTAAAGAATGTTCATTTTCATTGAGAATATGACCTTTTCTATCAAATCAGAGAGCATGTTTAAAATGAAATATATATATATATATATATATATTTATATATATATATTTTTTGCATCCCCGCTTTTGATTTGGCACTGAAAACGTGGAACAGCTGACTGCTTGAAACTTTTGTCATCTGTTCTATGTTTCAGTGAATGCCCTGAAAGCTTTTTAAAAACCTATTCAGTGCACCATGCTGTCGAATCACTCTATCACACCACTGCTGGCCCTGTCCTCCAATTTCTCTGTGAGGGAAAAAAGGCCTTCTGTACATGTTGACACCTCTACCTCATACACCTCGTACACAGGTAGATGGTGTACCCACTGTAATAAACTCTCAACACACAACTAGAAATCCAGCAAAAAACGTGCAACTTGCATTTTTTTCTGACAAAAGATTTATTCACCTTAATCTAATTTGGGCTACTTACTTCTACACATGCTGTATAGTAAACATACATATACAAAATGGGATTTTACATACAAAAACTACTTTACTGACAGAAAAGGTATCTTTTTTTCAGTCCTTTATAAATGAATTCCTCATTAGGTAGTGCCTGCTAATGCACAGAAAAGTACGAACCAACTCTGAGTGGGAAATATAAGAATGCTGTAGCTATTTCACATTATCAAATAGAGATGTGATGAGTCAAAAATTCTATCTTCCATTCAATGAAGCAAAGATATAAGTGGGAGGTGAGGGAGTAGGTGGTGTTTTGCTCTCTCAAGGTGGAAAGAAACAGAGTGGGTGGAATCAAAAAAGAGGAATGATGATACAAGAGTGGAAAGGAGAGAAAAAGCGAGAGAGTGAATTAGGGAGCCAATAATAAAGCAGAGTATGTCATTTTCTCTTCTGCCATTACAGTACTTTAAAATGACAGCTCCTTAGAAGACCACTTTATTAAGACGACCAATGGAGCTTGGTGACGCATTAAAATGTCTTTGGATATTTTTTTAAATGATATCTCATAATATTGTTTAGAATTTAACACACTCATTCATCTTCAACCGCTCATCTGGGATCGGGTAGCGGGGGCAGCAGCTCTAGCAGGGGAGCCCAAACTTCCCTTTCCCGGGCCACATTAACCAGCTCTAACTCTCTTCTCTGTTCTACTGATTGATCAGATTTTTATTACAAATAAAGAATGTCATAACCTATATTTTAAAGTTGAAAGATAAGGAGAGTTCATATTTTTATTACAACAAACATGGCAGCCAATGTTAAGACATTTACTTAATCTATGATTCCTGTTTTTAATCAGGGACCTTCTACCAATTGCATAAAAATCAATTTCCATTTAGGTCACAGTATTAATTTTAGTGACATGGAGATAATAAAAGCCACTAAAGTGTGATAATATGGGTCTAAAATGAACGTGGCATGTAACGTAGCATTTCTTAATACTGATTGTATGTTTGAGCCACATCTTTAAAAAAATGCACATACGGGCTTATTTCTGCACATAACACTGTTTATAGCGTACTGAAGCCATTGGCAACATGTGGACAGCTCACAGCTCACAGGAGAGATCTAATGCAGTAAGAGACGGGAAAATGATGACTGTGAGGAAATGATCCTAAATTCCAAGTCTCCATTCCCTTCCCCATATTTTGAAAAGATCCCTGCGTTTCTTCACAATTCCTCAGCCTTTAAAAGGCATTTATCTCGCAGGCATCACTGCGGGAGTCATTTTTCAGAGAGGAAGGGAAGTGAGAACGGAGCATGGTGGGAGTTGAGGGAGGAGGACGGGCAAGGATGGGAGGGATGAAAAAGGGAGTGCAATCCATCTGAGAGGTGACTGTGTGCAACTGGATGTCAGGGAAAATATATCACAAGTGAACAGATGAGTCATTGTGAAAGCACGCACAAACATCTGTGAGAGTTTTTGGTGATTTCAAGATGCAAAACTTCATTGTCTGAACGGGAAATGTTTGACAGGGAGAGAAAAGGACACAATAGATACATGGAATGAATTGTTCCTTTTTCTTTTTCATGTCATTATTATTTGACGCTTTGGCATTATCTTGTCTTTTGTCAAGCCAATAAAACACATTGAATTGGTAGAGAAAACACAAAAAACGAGCAGAAGAGTGACAGCCTCGGAGCTCACGGGTGTGCGGCTGGGATTTGAAAAGACCACAACTCAGACACACACTCCGTTGGGGAGGATGAGCAGCCCGCCTGAGGCGTCTGCATAATGTGGGCCGAGTTAAACGGCTCTCCGAGAGGGATTTATGTCTGGCAGGGGCAGGGACATAGATCAGACGTCGTCACTGGGGCAGGTGCTGCTGACGGAAGATCTACAGTGCAGCGACGGCACCAGGTAATGACTGGGCCGACGGGTAGATAAACACTTAAACTGAGAGGGAAATCAACACTCTCCCACATACTGGGGCACAGGTGTGGGTGTGCCGGGCATGAGACTTCTCATAACCTGCTGTGACCTGAGGAGATTTCTGACAGAGATTTGACACTAAAATACATTTAGAAGGGTCACTCCACCAATTTTACATGTCAATGACAGTCACATGGAGGCAACTACCCCTGCTTGTGTGACTCAAGAAGCTTTGTCAAGTCTAAGAAAATTAATATTTAAATCACTCAAGTAGTACTAAAAAGTACTAAAGACAAGTATGAGTTACGAAGAAGTGGGAGACTTTACTGAGCAGGGAGGTTCGAATGAAAGACACTATCATGTTGCATTTTTGGAAAGTGAAGCACCCAAGGTTTTTAGAGCTTGAGTCATGATGTCTTAGCCACGGCCACATCAATTTTAACCATTGTTATTTGAACCTGTCCCAGAATGAGTAAAGAAAATAGATCGGTCTCTGTGTGTTAATTTTTATGTAATCTTTTGTAATATGCTGAAAATAAGTCAGGTGCAAGTCACGGATGTATGGCTGGAGGCCAACATTTGTTAAGAGCTCACTGGAGCACCATATCACACTTTCACCCAGCTATTTTTTAAAAAGGGATCTGATGGACATTCTTCTCATAATTTAACCCTCGCCACTTTTAACTTAACACGTCATATTACTGAAGCTAAGACAACGTCCTTTTTACTTTGACTTAAGACCAGCTGAAAGACATTGTGATGCATGATAGACATGAAAATAAAGTGTGTTCTGCTTCAGTCTATCTGGAATTGATGAGTTTTTAATATACTTTAATCAGATGTATTATTTTGTTATGTTTCAAAAAGACACTCAAGTTTTACTCACGTTTCCAGGTTGTCGCCCTCCAGAACTGTCTGGACTGGTAGGTAACCTAGCCGAGGGTGTTTGGCAAAGTACTTCTTCGAACGAAATTTGTTCTTCAGCACTTTGGTGAAATCACGCATGTCCTCACCTGATGTCGTCTGCAGTACGAGAGAGAGACGGATGAAGTTTGTGTTATTTATTGACAGTATGTGTGTGTGTGTGTGTGTGATAGAGTTTATTCATTTCCACAGTTTCTTGTGCACACATCAGCAGCATATTCATTGGTATGGAAGAGAATGTGTTTTGTTAATTAGATACTTAGCGAAGGTGTTCATCCTGCCGGTTTCTGCCTGGCAAGCAAACAACAAATTACCACAATAGTCTGACCGGAGAAGAAAATCCCTTTGCAGAGGCTTCAGACAACCACTGCTGAGCACGCACGCACGCCCCCACACACACACACACACACACACACACACACACACACACACACACACACACACACACACACACACACACACACACACACACACACACACACACACACACACACACACACACACACACACACACACACACACACACACACACACACACACACACACACACACACACACACACACACACACACACACACACACACACTTGAAAGATATGCATAAATGAACAGACTCCACTGAGTTCATATGGCTTATTGACTAATCCATGCAATTTCAAATGGTAAGCTCAGGCAAACCAATAGCAATTACAGAACAATTACACTAAAGCTGGAGAAGATTTCAGCAAGTTTATATGTGTGTGTGTTTGCGTAAAACTCCTTCCTGTGTGGTTTACCAGGTTTATTATTCTTAGCTTATTGCCTTTAAAAGATAGTGACTAATGTATGTGAGAGAGAAAATGGGGGTAATGGAATTAAGTACCGCAGCTGGAATCATATCTGAGATGTTGAAGTTAGTGTGTTAGTGCGTGTCATAACCACAAAGCCACCAGGAGATGCCTTTATGGATTGTGACAACAAAATGACACTAGAGACACCACACACAGTCGAAACCAAACAACAGCTCCATCCAGGAAAGGCAAAAACATTAAAATTGCAGTAATCAATACAGCAAGGCACCAAATTTGGCAAAAAATCCCCCTATGAAAATGCCACTCCTATAAAATGAAAACCTAATAAAAAAAGCAATATTGTAGCCATAAAGTACACAGTGCAACAAAGATGAGAGAATGAATCTTATTAAATGACTGCAGTCTCGCAGAAGCTGCAATCAGTCTTTAACTGTCTTGAAAATCAGTTTTGTTGTAGAATCATTATTCCGTATGGACTCACTATTTTCAAAGGTATAAAACTGAAACACAATTTGGTTTGAGTATGGGGAGAAAGGTAAATATAATTATGTATCATGCTGATATTTTTTAGAGGAAATAAAGGGAAACAATGAAAAAATGTACACTTCAAATGTATCAAAGTTGAGTTGAACAGGTGAATTTTTCATTTGATTTCCTTTTGTCAGTTGGATCTTGAATACATCTAACAGTTTGGAGCAGCTACATTTGGGCGATTTACTCAAAGTCTACAGTATCTTGCAGTTAAATGCAGCTCAATCAGTTGGATATGCAGTGTTTATGAGAAACAAGCATCATGTGACGTCATAGCTTCTTAGCAGGATTTCAGTCGGAGCGTTTCAACGTTTTATCCTTACTTATAGCCTTCCAGTATTGATCTCACTGTATTGTGTGCTTTTGTTCAAGTAGCACGTAAGCTGTTGCACCAGTCTAATGTGTTTGCCACTGCAAGGTAAGCTGTCCTCAATAATTAGTTTGCATCTGGCTCCATTCATTGCTCCCTTTATTCTTGTTGGTGATGAAAAGTCTGCAGACAGAGAATGCTGCTATCACAGCCATTCTTCACAGCCGTGATAGAAATAACTTGTAACTTCTTTCTGGTAGATGCAGAGCTTAACATTAAGGCTGTTTAGTTCAAATATTAGTTTAATCAGTGCTTCAAATATTGTGTATTTGCTGTGACAGGACAGACAAAGCTTCCAAGCTGTTGTCATGAGTCTCTCTTTTCTGCCAAACACACCAGATTGCTACCGCACGGATTATTGTCCTAGGGAGATCTGCCATGATATCTTATCAATGTGGCCCTTACATTCATGATGCCATCTAACAAAAGTCTGCCTTGCTTAGCTGCTTATAGTCTTGGTCCACCAGCTCTGAAATAGTCTAATAATGTTTATTGTACCACTAATAGATATATACACTGATATATTCAGATATACATAAGTTATTTACAATTATGTCTAATCGCTTGAACGGGCCAAAGAGTGGGTCAAGTTGTGCAGACATCTCAGGAAGAGTGAGCAGTATTTAATAGTATAATTTGAAAAAACATCCTTTTGTTTTATGGGGATGTGTGCAGATCATTTTCAAAAATCTAAATAAAATCCACATCGATTTAAAGATACAAAATGTGGAAAAAGTCCAGGCGAAATGTTGAGTCCTCTCTGAAATCACTGTTTATCACTTCCCTTCCAGTAAAGCTGCTGATCAGTAAACTCCTGAGTGGTTTGCATCCCCTGTAGCTGCGTAATAATCTTTAACCAACATTTTAAGTGTTTGTTTCAGCAGCTAAATTTAAGATCAAGTTTTTTCAAAGTCCTAGCAGGCAGCTGCTGGGCATCTTAACTCAGAGAAGAATGATCACTGCTCCCTACAGCTACTCTCCCAGAGTCAATATCTATCCCATTTGCAAAATTGAAAAAGCAAATTAAAAGACAGAAATGAGAAATGTCTCCACTCGAGTCACTCAAAGTTTGACGTTAAGCAATATTGAATCGAGTTGGCCCACAAGTGTGCAATCCTAATTGCGAAAGAGGGCAATGTTCAATTTTGCCAAGCAGCTCCCCCTTTTCTAATATTCTTCTCTCTGCATAGTAGTAAAGTGAAATATTGCTTTCTGGCAGAAATTATAAAAAGACCTTAGAGAGCCACAAGCATTTTACCATTTATTCATGAAGTTCAAATTAAGGCAGAGATCTGTGGGGAGGGTTGATTGTGAAACAAGTTGGAGAAATCAACTGCATGGGAAGTAGGACGCAGAGACAAGTGGCATGAGTGATGTCAATTTGCATTAACCACAGTCAAGGCCTAAAAATCTGTTCTACACTTGAAATACTGTATATGAAAGAGTTTAACAACAATACTATCAGGACAAATGGTTTTTAACCTTAAAGATAAATTGGGATCGGGACTGTGAGTCAGGCCTTAGTTGGCTTTCTGTTCTGCGTTAAAAGAAAATGCATGTAGTAAGGGGCATACTGTTTCAGGTACCGGTGAAAAGATCAAATACTACTAAGGAAGTCCAGTTTGAGTATTATACTTATGAGTTCAAAGACTCAAGACTCAAACTGCCAAACTGCTGCACACCTCTGTGTAATATCATGAGTATGGCTTTTACAAAAGTTATTTTAGCTTTTGTTGCGATTATTGCCTGTTTAACGGTAAAAACATGGCATTCATGTTGCAAACTTATCAAAGAGGAATGTGCTCTTGTACATAGTATATGATTGGCTGATGCAGTTCTTTGCCAAATTACCTTCTAATCCGACAAAAGGTAGGTTTAACCATAGAAATAGGTTGAGATTTCAAAACACATTTCCATTCAAAAGAACTATGATTGTTGTAGCGGACTAACTAAGTTTAACCACATAAACTTCTGTATAAACTGACGTGCAGCAAGTCGTGGGCTCTCTGAGGTGAGGTTTTGTGACAAACGAGCAGTGGATTAGTGGGAAGCATGGAGAGGTGTTTTTTGTGTGCTATGTTTGTAACCTGCAGCTAGAGAGGAATTGAGGATTGCTGGATTTAAATTCCTTCATATTTCCATGGGGAAGTCATCAAATTCTATTCATTAAATGATAGGCCAAAATGGAGTTATTAAACTAGTGAGTGTGACACACTTTATGGTTCCACTGACTTATGTTGTCACTGTAACTAGTAATAGACCAATTAATCTGGCCAATTAAGTCCATTTTTAGATGATCAGCATCGGCCGATTCCTGCGCCCACCAGGCTGATTAACAAAAGTCTGCAGACACATCCACAGATAGTCTTGTCAGTGTGACTGCTGTAAAGCAAAGTTAGTACTCTCCATTGGGATAATTTGGTCCTTTGACAGGCAGAGGGTTAGCATAACTCCTACTCCTGACCAGTAAAACATTTCTTTGTTATTTGTTATTTGCGATGGTTATGGGACGATAAGCAAGTGTAACTGTGACTTCAATGGGCGACACAAAACTCAAGTTATCGCAGCATCTTAATGCTCATGGTTGTTGTTCTTGTTCACAAATGGGTGAAATTCATTCATTTGTTAACATGCTTTAAATATAAATAAAAAGCTATAGATTACAAAATATATGTAAATTAAAGAAATGGCAAGTGTTCATCCTAAGGTAATGGATTGAAATGAAAAAAAATCAGTATAAATATGTTGCTGTACGTGTGAATGTGTGCCTTCATTAAATGGATAAGTGAAGTGTGTGAGCACATGGAAAAGAGATATGAGATGAGCTGCTAAACAACGTGTACGTTTGTGTGTGTGTGTGTGTGTGTGTGTGTGTGTGTGTATGTTACTTCCTCACCGGTGTGCAGTACTCCACCATGGGGTAGTTGAGCTTATGGCCCTTGGCTGTGCGCCCAGAAAAGAAGCAGCTCTGACACACGTCGTAGTTGAAATGCTTCAGACTGCGATACCTAGAGAGAGAGAGCAGCGAGAGAGAAAAGGAGGTGAAAACTGAGATAAGTTGAGTTGGGAAGTAGTGTGTGTAGATGTCCCTTTCATGTCCTCAAGGTGTGTCTGTGTGTGAGAGTGAGAAATCCTCCACATGCATGCATACGTACAGAAACTCACACCCACATCCAAACCCTTCTCAATGACAGACAGTTGGATTTCCACCAAAACACAACAACTGTCAGGATGTTGTCCTCAGCAGCAACTGTAGCCAGGAGGCCATTTAACAGCTCAATTTGAGACAGGAGCCATTCAGACATAATGACTTAAGTCTTTTATCTTTCTCCCCTCTGCAGCTCTCCCAAGGTTAGCTGACTGATGAGGTATGAGAGACTGCCATATATCAAAGGATGCAACAGCGCAAACGACACCACTAAGTCTTACGCGCCATTACATTCTGACATGTAGCATATTACGTCAAGGAGGGGTTGTCAATTCACCTTCACAGCTTGAGGTGCTGAGATGGCCCTCAATTAATGAGTTTATCCACTAACAACTTTAGTTAACGATGGAACCTTTATTGTCTGGCCTTCTAAGGTGACACCCTCTTATCTGTTAAAAAGTGCTTTTTATTAAGCACCTTTTGTGGAAGATTCCAAATGCTTTACAAAGAAATTATCAATATATGATCAATTCAAGCAGTGATTGAAATAGGAATAATGGAATAACAAAAAAAAACATTAATACCAATAGTAAAACTAGAATTACATTATGCATTGCCGAATTTACATCCAAACTGTTCAGACTCGCGTAATATATGTAGTGAAGACTCGAATTTAATAGAACAGGTATAAAGTGTATCTTTTGGTGAAACATGGATGCTTCACTTACACAGTTTCAAGATTAGTGTCACCAATTCAGTATCCAACCAAATGTCTCCCCTTCTGTTCCTGAGTTATGGCGTTCAATAATGGACGGGAACATTATGATGACACAGTGAAGTTGACCTTTGATCTTTCGGATAAAAAATGGCATCTCTTTGTCATTTTATCCTATTAGACGTTTGTGTGAAATGTTGTCAAAAATGGGGGAGGATTTCTTGAGCTATGGCCAAAATTGCATTTTGTGAGGTCACAGTGACCTTGACCTATGACCTCTGAATTCTAATCAGTTCATCCTTGAGTCCATTTGTGCCAAATTTGAAGAAAAGACTGGGACAGATGGACGGGTGGATGGATGGACAACCCAATGCCTCTGGCCACAGTTATCACTGGTGTGGAGGCATGATGACGTTACAACTGACCTGGTTGATGAGAGGTATGTCCAATGGTTATTGTAACAATAAATGTACTTAAAATTATCATCACAGCTAGTTGGATGGTTCTATTTTGATGTTTATGTTCCACCTCAAAACAAATTTCTTTCTTAAATCATAATCAAGTACCCCATGTTCAGAATCCCTTAGTCATAAGATGCCATAACCACATAAATATTAAAACAAAAGTACATAAATAAAACCGCTTTAAAAAATAAAAGGTCAACATCCAATTTTACATAATTAGCCTGACAAATTATCGTATTAAAAACACCCTGACAGTCTTCTGTCTCACTGCCTTTCTGTAGCAGAAGCCATTATATTTTAATTATTGTTGGCAGGTCCAGCATTGAAAGTAAGTATGCAAATGTACTGATGCTCAGGACAACTTTGCTTGAATGCCCAGGAAATGGTGCGTGTTGTTGAATGTGGCTCGTGGGTTGTTAACTAATTTGTGGCAGTTGAATTGACATCTGTCAAATGTAAACACATCTTCTGACACATTATACTTTAAATTTCTGTTCTTGGATCATCCCATGTACCATGCTAGATTGAAAACTACTACTACTGTACTGTTACTTGCAAGGAGTAAAAATGAAATCTACAAAATGCCTGCCATGCATTTTCCTTCCTCTTTCGCTCTTGCTCTCTGCCTTTCCTTCCCTCTACGCACCGTCTCATCGATCAATGACAGAACTTGGGAGTAGTGTGCTTCATCAAATGTCTGACTGTATTTCTCTTTCTGCTGGCAAAGCAAGTGATATGAAGGGGACAATCCAGCAACATTACTTCAATTGGAATAGTGTTACACATATTTCCAGTCACAGAAAAAGCTTTTCCCAGCACAACTGATAAGTAAAAAAAACTGAATTTTGACTTTAGCTGTTGTTTACCTGTTGTTACTGTATAAGTATAAGATACGATAAGATCAGGAATGAACTGAAACAAAGGCAGCTATGGGTGTGTTTGTTTGCCCAGTATCAGAGGGTGGTCTGTTATGGATTGTTTGCCAGCCAATCGGCTCTTTGTGAACTTTGTGAACGTGTGTATGTGCGTGTTGCTGTCTTTGTGAGTATGTGTGTGTGTGTATGCTTTCTTGCAAACCACCGGATGGTATTTAGTCAGGGGTGTATCAGCTGTTGACATTTAGATAAATGCCTGCCCTCCAGTGCAGATCTGCCCTTTATGCTCAACCAGGAGAGAGAACAACACAGAACACTGCCACATTTGCAGTTTGTGTGTGAGGACTTTTACATGGCGCACACTTGTCTCTTTGGGTGTATGTTTACCTGAAGCCAACTATAGGACACTCCTTGCAGATGTTACATTTGGCCTGATGTTTCGCCGTCTCTGCTGCAGCTACTCTGTGTAGGACAGGAAGCCAAACCATGGACTGAGGCTCCAGACGCATCCAATCGACAAACTGCCTCGGTTCCAGCTCCACCTTGTTGGTCACCTGGGCACAAAAGAGGCACGGCCAAGAGTTAGGAGCATTCAAATAAAAAAGTTCACCAACCATGTGAAGTTTACGGTTTCCATAAAAGTTCAACAAAGCTGAAAAACTCTAAAGGCACTATGTAGCATGACAGAGAAACATGCACAGCATCATTCACATAAATGAATAACAGGCTGTGACTTTGTTGCTTGTTACTGAAAGCCTAATAAATATGTAGACAAATTTAAGATGGCCACAATTCCCTCAGGCGCATTAGGGCCTTGAATTGTGGACTGAGACAAAATAACTTTTATGAGGTCCGTATTCATCATATTTATTGGTTGAAATATCTAACAATAAAAACGTACTGAGTTAAACACCCTCACTGCCCTTGTCCTACACGGCCATAGCTTTGCTGTGAGCTAACAGTTGTGTTGTTATTAAAAACGCCCCAAACACCTACTCTTAACTGCTGCTCTAAACTTTTGGAGGTGTATTTGTTTGTGTAACCTCTGCTTGCACCATGCTACATCTATTGTTGTAAATATTCTCGATGTGAAACCGAACAAGCTAAAAAAAACTTTCCTACCTGTCATGAAGACAAAATAAAAGACAAAAAAAGAATTTTCACAAAATATATTTTAGGAGAATATTTGTTCGACCACAGATTATAATGAGCTTTTTCGGAAAGCCAACACAGGGTGAGAAGCTTTGACACGGCTGTTGTTACCGCTAAGCAAATCAAAGACGACCTTTCCATCATCCCTGACACACAAAAAGAGCAGCAAATGCAGCAAAGAGCTGAATACATTTGGAATACGAGGAGAGAATAATCAAAAAGAATACAGAAAGTAAGTGTATGTATGGGTGTGTGTTCCCTGGTCCCATCCCAAGGCTTATGGTGTGCAAGACTGTACAGTTAAGGTCTCAATCTCCTTAGAATATTCTGCCAAAATAAATTCATGCTCCAAAACAAACTAAAAGGAGTCGCATTGAAACCTGGAATCAGGGATCGGCTTTATTAATCAATATTTGCAGCCAGTTCACAAAAACAAAATTCAACAGTGTGCTTTGCTGTGTGTGATGAGGTTAAATGTGTTCATTGCAACAAATATCAAGATGTCAAACTCCAACTATCAACTATATTTCATAAATTCTGCATTTTTCAACAACATTGAAGTTTGAGTTCAGTTATGTATACATATACAGTATATATATATATATATACTGTATACAGTATATACATATGTTTATATTCCTATAACCAAGGTATCAAAGAAGGCATTGTTGTGTTATTGGTTCTGAAACTCAGGTTTTATATCGCCACTAGAGTCAAAAAATGTTATATATCAACCCTGAAGATCACCTGGGTAAATACATTACAGGTGATCAATCTTTGATTATTTTTAATGCTGTGAATTATATTTCCATTTTGAAAACTTGAAAACCACAACATGTTAATTAAAGTGTTCTCACAGATGGGTTGAAGGGCATACAGTAAAATGGCTTCTGTAGGTTACTGGTTGACAAATGAGAAATCTGCCAATTACACTTTCAACCTGATGACACCTCAAATAATCTTTACAGCCTTCACCCTTCCATTTCACCTTCCCCTGCACAATCAAAGTATCTCTTGGTCTCTCCTTTCCCATATGCTGGTCTCATCTCCCCCCCCACCCCACCCCTCCCGTCCCTCCTCTGTGCCATCTAATGGCAGAATTATAGCACTTACAGATTAATTACTGCAAAGGAGGAATGACTACGAAGGATAGCTAGATAGAGGGATGGATGGATAAACGAAGGAGAGCGACAAAGGATCAGTAAAAGGGGCCATATTTATGGCAGTGCAACTCATTAATCACAGGGCCATTAAAGCAAATGTACTGGGTGACTGCAGTGACACTGGCAGGGCAAACTGACACAGGTGGCACAGGGCTTTGCTTGTGTGCATAAATGTGTGTGAGAGTGAGAGAGAGAGAGAGAGAGAGAGAGAGAGAGAGAGAGAGAGAGAGAGAGAGAGAGAGAGAGAGAGAGAGAGAGAGAGAGTGTCATTGCCTGTCAACTTGGTTTGATGATTGAATGATTAATGAGCAACTGTTCTAAAGCTGGCACATCAATTCATGTTTAAGTCTTTGAGCAATTAGTGCGTGCTCACGCCTGTGTGTGCATGTGTGTATTCATACGTCATCAAGAGAGTGAGTTATAGGCAAGGTGTTTTGAATTATTTGGATAAGAAAACGATAGAGAGAAAGACAGAGAGTGAGAGACAGAGAGAGTGGGAAGGTTTAAAACTGCCTCACTTGCTATTTTGAGAAATGCCGCGCAGGAGATCAATGAAATTTACAGCTTCCTAATTTTAATGTTTGGCTCCAATTTATGACTACCGAAGCAGGAGCCGGGGAGGGAGAAGAAAAATGAAACAGCGATCCTAGGGAATGAAGACATTATTAAATGCCAGTAACGTCCAGAGATAAACCCGAGGAAAGTGGTTAGCTGGCCGCAGTAAAACACCAGAGGACAGCCAGCAGAAGCCTGGAGGCCATTTGGGGCTTCATGGTTGATCAGCAGAGCTTAAATATTGAAGCCCTTTTACAGGATTGAGAGAGGCAGGTGTTAGATGGCTGGGAGATGTGGAGGAGACTGAGAAGCTTAATGACTTCAGCTTTGGGAAGATGCACCGAAACTTAATCTCTTATAGTACTGATTACCTGCCAAAAACTATTATCAGTAATGTTCCTCGAAATGACCACGTTGACCTACCTTTGGTCACTGTAACATAAAGCTAGACAAACCCACGGGTAGATTTAGAAGCCAATAAAGAATCTTAGGTAGAGATGTCCCTGCTCTGTAAGAATGCAAAGGAACAGCCCAACAATAAATCCCATCTTTTTGAAGTTCATTAATCTTCAACTTCTTGAACACTGTACTAGATGGTGTTGATTCATGTCACAAACTGGCTCAGGGAGTGTGTCAAGAAGGAGTCCATGCTAATCCTTTAAATAAAAGTGAAATGTCTGTAAGCTGCAACAGATGGCACCGCAGTCACCATTTTTTTGTGACTACCAACAGACTAAACATGTCTCCAGAATATGTGGATATTTTGTTTTCAAAATAAGAATGAGTATATATTATGGGAAATGGCAATGTTTTGGCTGATTTGAGTTAAGTTCCAGAGCCATAGCCTCCAGCAACTACTGCTTTCATCAGCAATTCATCTGTCATTTCTCGATTAAGCAACTTAAGTCTAAAAATGTTGGTATAAAATGATACAAATAGGGGAAAAAAGTTATGTCAGGGCAAATATACATTTTGTGAGGCTAGAACCAGTACAGTTTTGGCATATTGGTGTTAATGGTTTAATTTAATTTTAATTATGTTGTCCACCTTAATTTAATTCATGATTCTTAATTATCTCTTTTTAATTTTTATATTGCAATTTGCTGCACGTTGTCCGTAACCTGACAACGGAAGAGGCAGAAATACCGGTTGCTGATTGAAAAAAAATCATCTGTCTTTCACCACCTATGTTGATGATTGATCCAGTCCAGACAGGCCAAAGCAACCAATCAACGAAGCATATGACGTACTAACAGAGCGTCGAGGCAAAGTAAACAACATGTCGGTAAAAGATATTTGCCGTTTGTGTAACGTGAATTTACGGAATGTTTTTACAGAGTTGTGACTCCCCGTGCCTGTTATTTATCTGTTATCTGATATTAATTCCATTACGTGCTTGTGCTGCCTGCTTGTGTGTATCTTTGTGTGTACATACATGCTGGAAGCAGCTGCGGACGCTGGGTTCAATGTTGGAGCCTCCAAAAGCGGCCACCTCCCCTAGCTGCTTCGGGACCTGGATGGCTTCATGTAGCAGCAGACCGAGCTGCCTCTGGTCACACGTGTCACCTGCCGATGCCACCTGGCTGAAGAGGACTGAGGGGGGAAGGTGGAGATGGATGAGGAACAAAGAGATAAAAAGACAAAGAGGGAGTGAGAGAAAGAGTCAAAGCATGTGGGTGATAAAAGATCAAATAAAAGATACAGGTATATATATATAAATAGATGTAGAGGGAGAAAGTATGACACAGAGTGGGAGGGAAAGTGTTAGTATATGTGTATGTATGTAGGAGGTGGGAGGGGAGACAAGAAATCAGGAAAAATATGCATTTTTAATAAGTCTGTCTTACTTCTTACATGCCAGGTTTTTTCTGCTCTAAGCTCTCTTTCTCTGCCTCCAACTTTCCGCCACAATCCCCAAGAGATAGGCAGAGCTGTACTGGATGCCTGCCCAGTGACACGCAGGCTCGGCCAGTTAACACGCTATATTTTAGATGAAGTTATGGAGCCTCTCCAGAGCTCATGCAAATACTGAGCAAAGAGAACAGGGAGGGTAATCCAGAGAAAGAGGGGAGGGAGAGGGTGACAGGAAGGGCATGACAGGTCTTTCTGCTCCGCTTGGCTTTGATCTCTGTGTGAGGCCTGGCCCCTATGCCTCGTCCTACACACACCTCTTGTCATCTGACTGATCAACACCCACATCTCTAACTCACTATTTACTGCCACAAGATTACATTTGACATGTGCCACTGTCACAAAAAAGAGTGCAGAATGGCACCATGCCTAGTTAGGTGTATGTGTGGGTTGCAGTGTAGCGCGTGGCACTGACAGCCAATGAGGCTTAAAAAAAGTAAAGGAGAAACAGCGCAATCAAGCGTGCTTGATACCCTTCTCAGGCTAATAGAAACTGCCAGTGGAACGAATAGGCTCAGGGATGCCATGGCAAGAGAAAAGGAGGAGAAAGAGGAAGAGGAGATGGAGGATGAAGAAAAGAAGAGAAGCAATAGTAAGTAAGATAGGATAGAAGACAAAATGGCACAGTTGGATTGATGAACAATGGTGTGAGCAGTGACAGCAGAGGAAGACAGACAGAGAGAGATAAAGCAGCAGAGACAAAGAGCAGGAAGCCAAGATGACAGTCTCCTCCCAGTGCAGCGAGCCTTAATTCAAACTCGCTAATCCTAAAAAATAAATCAGAATAGAAAATTAAATAAAGAACAGGGGAAGTGCGTAGGAGGTCTCTCATGCAATTAGACGACCCGTTCTCCAGCTCCTCTCTATCTCTCTCTTTCTGTGAGTTTGATTAATACTGCTGGGATTACAACCGTGGTGGAAGCATATGGAATGAACTTGCCGCGGACTGGCCTGTACGGTGGATGGGGGGCAGCAGTGCATTTAAGTGCATCTTACCTACTTGTTGGCACTTACATTTGTATTTCTCCTCCAAGTGTCCCTTGGAGAGAGAGAGCAGACCGATCTTCATAGATAGGACACGGATCTTCCCACTGCGACCACTGCAGGGAACAGACCCCCCCCCCACACACGCACACACACACACACACACACACACACACACACACACACACACACACACACACACACACACACACACACACACACACACACACACACACACACACACACACACACACACACACACACACACACACACACACACACACACACACACACACACACACACACACACACACGTAATTAGTATGCACAGATGACACACTAATCTAGATGGATTTGAAAATGTAAGAGCATAGTGATGACACACATCAGTCCTGCCACATTCATCCAATCTGACTTAAGACATTTTACACCGTCTATTTCTATACATGTTTAATGTGTAAACAAACTTTATATTATGGCAACCCTGATTGCAGCCATCAGTTGACTGCTATTATTAAAAGGTGAGGAATGGGTTGGCAGTGTGCATGATTTCCAGATTTTGTCATAATCTGTGACAAATTCTGAAAATATTTATGAATCCTTCATAATCCTGTCCTAAATGCAAAACAACAAGGTATACGTACGTGTCGTAAACATTAAGCAGCCAGTTGAGACACATGTCAACGCAGAGCGGCACGTTAACCAAGTCTTTGTGCTCCTGCTCCAGGCCGTCGTAGATGGACGTCAGGCAGTTGATAACATCGGGGACAGACAGCAGCTGATTGTTGTTGGTGAGCTTGTGCTGCTCGAAGGTGTTCTGGGCCACGCTGAGGTCCAGCAGGTCCACTGCAGATGAAAAAGAAAATAAAGGACAGCGTAGAGAGAAACAATGAGGAGACAGAAACAAAGAGGATGGGGAGAAAAGTAAAAGTGAAAAAGAGAGGAGAGTGGAGGAAGGTTAACAAGAACAGAGAGAAGGGACAAAGAAGAAAAAGTGAGGGAGCTAGAACCATTAGTAACCTTTTAGATTTGTTCAATTGGCTTTCGGCTGCGGCTAAGATTTTTCTAAAAATGCCAAATCTGAACAGGACAAGAAGCTGAAAATGGCACAGGCAATTCATAGAGTCACTTAAAAACTGCAGACTTGACTGATATTCTGTCCAAAATAGTTCAAAACAACTAACTGCAAGAGACTGCAGGGAGTGCAGGGAGTACAGACGGATCACTGTGGTGAAATATTATCAGAGGGAAATCTGAACAGAAAAAGACAAACGAGGAATAAATGTCAGACTGAGAGCAGTCTAGTTTCTTCTAATTGGATGTGTTGGCTTTATTTTCAGCGACAAAGACAAAAAGGAATCTATCTATACCAATAACCCAATCATACTTCCATCACCTTCTGTACTGTAGCTACCATCTTGGCTATCATGCTAGTCAGGGCCTTTTGGACAACACTATCAAAAAAAAATAGGCAGCTACACAAACAAACCAAGAAAAACTAAATAATTAAAAAATTGATAAAATACATTTTCAGCAGCTGTTGTGCAGTAGATACTGCCATTCACACACACAAAAGAATATTTTGTCCAACTGAAATATGGTGGTATTTATAGTGATGGAACACCAAGCACTCTCCATCTTAATGAGTCCTTTTGTTCAATACTGTGTTTTATTTTTTTAGAATAAACAAAAAATCTGCCAGTGGGACTAGATTGTGTCATCGGTTTCCAATAAAAAATTGCATCAAGAAATTTCTGGAATAATCGCTGTGCTCTTATACCATGCTACAGTACTCCCTGCTCCTTGCAGTCGAGGGAACGCCACTTCACAAAAATCCTGCCATTCGGAACACCCCTCTGTGTGTTACCCTGGTAACACCTTGGATACAGTGTTGTTACTGTTGCACGACTGAAATGAAACATTTAATACATATCTAAACCAAAACTGATAACACTGACAACATATATGATTGAAATGTATGCAACTTGTAAATAAATGTGATTTAATTAATTTACAAGATGTACAGTGTCAATCAAGCGACACCCAATAAATATTAATTTTGCTCCCTACGGTTTGCAGTCTTACTTAACTTGTGTGAACCCCTTGTGTAGGGAACTCCTAGATGATCGGAGCACACCTACATGTTTGAATAAAGTATGCTCAAAACAGGCAGCATGCATAACGGTTGATTTTTTGAGGGTGCTGTTTCTCATGTAATGCTGTGCAGTGTCTCGCAGCATGCAGTAGATGCTGAATAGAGTATGGGGTTTGGGATACAGCTCAAGTGTTGTTTTTTTCTGTCTTTTATCGAGATACTGACACTCCTTGAAGTGATGAGACAAAATTAATTAAATGGATTGGTAGTTGGTAAATGTGCTTATTCCCCTATTCACACGCTTGTACAGAGGTGGATAAAAAGATCAATACCACTCTCGTCTTCTGACTGTTAAATATGAGACTGGACGCAGCAGTCAATTAGCGTAGCTTAGCACAAAGACTGTAAAGTGGGGGAAATGGCAAGCCTGGCTCTGTCCAGAAGTAATAAAATGTGCCCACAGGTTACTCCTGTCATTAACATGCTTCATTTGTTTATGTTGGCATGACAACAAATAAGTGTATTTCCCCCAATGCTTAAACATTGCTTTAAGATGATAGTTTTTTCTGACTCAAAACATGGGTGGAATTAGTACATTGTATGCATTTTGGACAATGTGTTTTCACATTACTTTACAAAGTTACTAAGGGCAAGATCAGATCCTGATGGAACTTAATTAGTGCTTTATTCAAGGTCCACTGAAAAGGCAAACCAGTTAACCCCAGCTCTGTTGAAGACATGTAGACTGGGCTACTGTGGGCGGTGAAACAAATACACAGGGTATTCTCTGCTACAGGTGTTTAATGACCGTTATTACAGTGTGGGTGTAGAACATTACTAAAAAAATGTTGCACACATTTCTCAACTTATCTACATGTAACCCTGTTAAGTATCCTTAAATAATTTATGGTTTACATGAGTTCATATTTGGTTAAAACTTTTAATAAAAGTCGATCAAAAATACAAAAGGAGTAAGGTGTAAAAAATAAGATTAAAAGACACAAATGTATATTGTTAAATATTCCATTTTATTTTGAAGAAACTCATGGGGAGAGAGGAAGTACTGATTGAGAGTGTCATTTGTTGGTTAAGGTGTGATTGATAGGTGTAGACCGGAAGTGTGAGAAGGTGTGTTTTTGGGAGAATGTGACAGAGAGAGGAAAAAAATTAATAACAACGACGTGACTAAGCGCAACGGAGACGCATGTCCGCGTGTATGAAATTCTACAAAGAAAATAGTCAAGTGTGTAGTTTTTAATGTCTAAGAGACTGTCTACTGAGCTAACTTTGAGTGTGTGGTAGGCATTCATTAGCTAAGCGAATGAACTTAGCCGTGAGGAGCTAAACCAGCTTCTGATAGGCTGTGCCTTGTGGTCTCAACGCGGGAGCAGGAGGATTCGGCTTGGCCGCCGCTCGTGAGCGTGACTGGTCGTCTAGGTTTATAGAGGGGAGTGCTACATACAACTACGTATGTATATTTCTGTTTTCAGGTTACTGATTACAGAACTTCCATCCAATAAATACTAAAATACAGGAGGTTCAGGTTTACCAATATTAGAGAGTGGAATTTTGAACACAAGTTTTAATGGGGCATGAACCGTGTATTGCTTTGTATGCATCTTTACATCTGACCCTTTTCCACAAACCATTTAAACTTCCTCTTATACTCATTTCGAGGTGTGTTGCATGCTCCTTGTCGACCACACAGAACTAATTACTTGGGTGTATTCAAGTGGATTCATTGGGCATGGCAGTGCAGTCATGTTGTCAGAAAGCAAAACATTACGTCTCTCTAGCTTTCTCACTTCACACACAGATATAAAGCTATGAGATGTGAGAGGCTGTGGTACATTAGTAGGGCGCCACGCAAGCTCATCTGCTTCACCAGCCCCCTGGTGCAGACTTAACCCAATTAGATGTTTTATAGTATCCCTGACACACACACACACACACACACACACACACACACACACACACACACACACACACACACACACACACACACACACACACACACACACACACACACACACACACACACACACACACACACACACACACACACACACACACACACACACACACACACACACACACACACACACACACACACACACACACACTAAGATTCCTCATGAATCCAGGCTAATAACTACTGATCCTTCTGCTGTGTGTATGTGTGTGTGTCGGCAAGTGTATCTGCGTGTTTTGCGCTGTGACTGTTCTAATCTAATGGATGAAATTGAATTGCAGTGCCCCAAGTCGAAATCACTCAGGCTAATGTATTCCCATCACAAACACAAGCATGAGATCAGAGAGCCAATATGAGATAGCAAACTAAAACGCCTAAATCATTCAAACTCATTAACAGCTCACAAACACAATAACACACTTTGATACCCACGATTATTCAGGTACACAGGCCAAAGCTGCACACACATTCTGCATAAGGCATAGTACATTTCATCTGTTTGTTTCAAACATGCACACAGAGCAAGCTTCCTACAAACAGCAGGATGTAAATGAGTAGCTTGGGCACGCGGTGTGTGTTGCTATTATGTCAACAGCTGGATAATAGTTAACATTTTTCAACATTATTACATTGTGCTCAGCACAAGTAATTGCTGCCATGGTGGTTGCAACCTCGCTGTCTGCATGCACCTGCAGTTTGTGTGTGTGTTTAGATGGGGCTGATAGCCACCTGAGACTGTAGGTAATAGCCACCTTTATCAAAGCTTAGGTGTTGAGAAAAAAAAAAAATCCTAAAAAAAATCCCACCTGTACACACCGAATGAGGCTATACTCAACAGGTTTAACACAAGCAGCAGCTGTGACACTGCATGGTCAAAATCATGATAATTTTAGAGCCAAATTATCTTTGGCTCCTTCCCAGTTCTGCCACAGCATCTGGCAAAGCTTTAAATCGTTACCGCATCCGTTCTTTGCACCCAGACTTCAAAAGAAGCAGACCAAGATTCTAGGTATTAAGGTGTCTATGAGTGCGTGTGCACTTTACTTACAACACAGTGCTTTCTGTAGTCTGCGGATCTTCATGGCTGTTCGGTATGCTGAGAATCTCACATTGTTCAAGTCCGCTACAGGCATGGATAGAGAAAGAGAGATGAAAGGTAGATGGACAAAAAGAAAACAGAGACAGAAATTAAACCGAAAACAATGTGCAACAAAAATCTGCCTACTCTGCAACACAAGCAGGACCTTTGTCTTCCATGGAAAAGGACTTTTTGTTAGTTATAGTCTATGGAGATTACCGAGGGGAGAGCTGGCTAATGTGCACTGTGTAATTAGGTTATTGAGTCCTGTCTCAGTGGGGGCCGGTGCTATTTGTTGAGCCGTTGCCCTACAGAAAATGCTCCCAAAGTTTCACAGCTTTTTGCTTATCCAGCTCCTCATTAAAGAACCGTCTTACTAGCCAACTCACTGGGGAAGACGTGCATATGGATATTACCAGGGAGCAGGAGAGAGGGCGAAAAGATCAAGGGGTAATTTTCATCAAGTTTAATGTAAAGGTAAACTAACGATACAAGAGAGAAATGGGTCTACGAGATTTTGGTGTTATCTCACATTCAAACTGAGAACCTTTCATTGGAACCTGTGGTAGACCACGGTTGTTTCGAATATTTTTTCTGGGTGCTTATTTCTGTCTGTATGCAGTCAGATTTTAAGTCAAAATTAAGGCACAGTTAAAAAATAAGGCAGAGTTCAAAAATAAGTGATCGGATAAGATGAGCAAGGGGTTGTAAAGTAAGGAAGGGGCCACCCGCCTTACAGTAGCCCGATAGCTGTGCAAGATGCAGTCATGAATCTTAGCAGGTTTGTAGATGAGATCAAAATGAAGAGTTTGAGTAATTACTTTTAACAAATAAAGAATAGGGATGGAAATTTGGGAATATTTACTATTTGGTTATTGATATTTAAATATTGCTATTATAATCAGAACTGGAACCAGACAATGCTGCACGTGTATTGGTGTGTTTGCTTGTGTACAGGCATCTGTTTCAGTGACAATGGTGAAGCAAATTAAGTTGTGGGACTGTGGAAGTGACGAAGAAAATAATTTTGTATTAGTAACCACACAGAAAATAAAAAATATGGTGACAAAAATGGCAACCATATTTTCAGTTTCGGCTTAGCAATATTATTTCAGGACAGGTTGACACTGAGTGAGTGTATGTGTTTCTTACCCAGTGACTGGTAGAGCTCTGTCATCTTTGGGTGGTCCCAGCAGGTTGTCTGTGTCTGGTGACTGAAAACCACAACAATAGAAAACAACCATTAGGCTGAGAAACACAAAAACACACAAATAGAACGGGAGCCACTGGCGTCAAAACACACAAAGCTACTTTGAAAGCGAAGGTACACAAAACATAGACACAAAATGGCATGACTCACAGCTAACATCACTACTATCATCATCCCGAGATGTGGGCAAACACTGTTGATGGCTTTATTGCCAAACTTCTTTGTTGTCGCACTCATATTGGGGAAAGAGCCTACAAATTCCTTCACAAATCATAAATCAAACACACACACACACAAAAGCTGTCTGAATGAAACACATACACACAAATAAACACGTACTGCGAATCCCTCTCATCACAGCATCTGTCTTTTCAAACATCATCATCATAAGGGGCGCTTATGGGATAAACATAAGCGGACCTAGTCCAAACTCCCTGTTTACATTTGTGATTCAAACAGAACACACGCACACACACACACACACACACACACACACACACACACACACACACACACACACACACACACACACACACACACACACACACACACACACACACACACACACACACACACACACACACACACACACACACACACACACACACACACACACACACACACACACACACACACACACACACACACACACACACACACACAGGCCGCGCTACCAACTGATCAAACACAGGACAGCAAAGAAGCCGACTTCTCTCAAGCCGCGGCTGCCAATCAGTGCATCTATTTGAGGTCTGTTGGCCGTGATGCGGTTCTGTGTGCGCGCGTGTTTGTGTGTGAGACTGTTGTGTGTGTGTATATTTTATGAAGCATCTGGCTGTCGGAGGCCACACTCAGATCCATGTTGAATGTTTAAGAAGATTTTCAGAAGAAAAAGGATTTTGAAATAAAAGTCTGTTTTTTCTCCCCCGTGGTGTCTGTGATGGTACGCTCTCCGCTGACAGGCAGCAGGAAGTGAAGTGGAGTGCTGACAGGGAACTGAGGTGGTGGAGAAGATGACAGGAGCCCTCTGCGTACTCACTATTCACCGGCCGTAGAGCTGATGACCCCTTTAACACCTGCACAAGCATCGCTAATGCCTGGGCCTACTGGTGCTGAGGACAGGCTCAGGTTTTACTTTACAGAGAGCTTGTCTGAATGATAGTATTAATAAATCCAAGGTAGGGGATAGTAGGGATTTACTGACATTTGCTGCACACAAACACAAAACAAAGAGGAGGAATTCTGGACATCCAAGCCACATTTCTGTTGTTGAAGTGCAGAAGAGACAAGAGATAGTACAATGACGAGACACACAATCAACTCAATACACAAATCTTTGTTGTATTTATCTACACACACATACACATATTTTCATCAACAAAAAGATTAGAAAGCTTGTGCTCATATCCATAACTCATGAATGCCATAATGAGGACGACTTAGTTGTCAGGTTCAACTGTACTCAACTCTTTCCCTTCAATGCATTCCCTTTGGAGTGCCTAAGCCATCTTTTTGTTGTCCTGTAGGAGGAAGAAATAGCAAACTGTTGTCCATTTACTACAAAGCTGCTATGGTTTATATAGGCAGGACACATTCAAAGGCGAGAAGAGAGACATCAGAGAACATTGAAGAGCTGAAAGCTTCCAGGAGATAACAGCAGTACATTCTCAGCGTACTACAACCCAGTGAGGTCTTCCCAATCTAAGGTTGCTTTCACACCAGTAATTTGGTTTGTGTTAACACTTTGGCTTTTTACAAACAAACAGATCAACCATTTCAGTGAACCAAAGCCCATCTTTTCAAGAGGTCCTGGTCAAGTTGTTCAAAGGTTCTCATGGACCATTTCCCAACTCGTCAATTACCAACGTTTTCTGACGGCCCTTGGCATCTAACACTGACGCTTAAAGTACTCACATACACTTGCATGCACGTGGCCAGCCAGGCTATTATATAACATTTATTTGCTGCTATATTAATGTTCTGAATGATCTTCTTTAAGTGTGAAGTCCACAAACTGACTTTGATTGACAGCTTTAATAACAGCCTAAACTGAATCCAAACAGTAAATGCTGCGGAGTTCCTTTTAACCAATCAGATCAGGTGTAAAAGCATCATATAAAACCTCCACAATAAAGGGAAATTAATTAAATGGTCGAGCAGCAGAAAACAATTCTATTGTTTTGGACTGCTGATTAGAAACGGTGGATTTCCTGAAATTCCAGGGGGTGGCTGACGCAGGACTCTCGCAATAAAGCAGCTTGGGACTTGTGCACTGCATGTGACATTTGCCTTCATAAACATCATTAAATTAAATTTCAGAGTAAGCAGCAACAAATCAAATGAGGTCATGTTGGGGACACTGCAGCAGGCAGAGGAAGAATAAAATTTATGTAGCCACTGGGGTAATGTGAGCAGGGAAAATAACCTTCTACAAGATGGTTTTTATGAGATTTTTCTCTCACACTGAAAACATCCGAAAGAAGTGTGCGGTCAGACCCTCTCAGACAAATCACAACAATAACAATTAAGCCTATCAAAAATAATTGCTATTTGCTTTGACGTCGTCGGTGTAGCGTTGCCATTTACAGCTGCTGAAGAGTCTTACAGAAGGTTAAATAGTTTTTGCTAATTACTCACTTCTTCGCCAGTGCTCCATAATTAACCATAACCACAATTTTCCCACAACTCATTACTGTGCCTGTCTTTCTGTCTTTCCTACAAAAGGACATTTAAAGATCAGAAAGCTGAGAATGCCCCGTCGTACCAGGTGTGGACGTATCCCATCAGACCATTTGCTCAGCACAACTGTCACGCACTGAAGGAGCACCATGAATAATCATGAGTGTGCCGATGAATCCAAAGAGACAGAATTAGTCAAATATTGAGTAAGCAAGAGGAATATTTCAGAAATGTTTCTTTTTCGGTGACAGCGACCTGCCTAACTTATCTCGAAGTGTCTGTGACAGGTGAGAAGAGCCTGCATTCTCTAACTGACATTTTCAGTCTTTCACGTCTCCTCCCCTGCCTCTTTTTTGCTCTTTAAAAAAATGAACCCTTTCCGTCCTAAAGTTGTCACTGTTCTGCTTTCGAAATACAGTTCAAACTGCATTCGATTCTTAAAACTAAATTTAACTTACATAACAAAGCCTGAGAAAGGGATGCATAAAGTTTACTTGTGTATCAAGGCTGACTGTTCTGTTTGGTCCAACCAAGCCCAACAATGTTTCCTGACAAAGACGTAGACCGACAGTATATCCAAAAAGGCCTTGACATGTAGAGGAGACTTTCTTCAATCTTCTCAGAGGTGCAGTCTTGTTATATTTACCCTCACAAAGCCTACAAGGCATCTGAACCCTCTGCAGAAGTGCCAGAATTGGTGAAATGGAACAGCATGTGAGGTTGCCAGCATGAGATGGCAGGCACAGAACTTTTGTGAAACCATTTGATGTCCGCCGAACACATCCCTACAGGGGAGGGATAAGGCGCGGTTTTAATCAGGTGCCCTTTGTTAGCTCAAAGAAAAGAGGCAGAGTGGGAGGAGACGGAGGAGAGGACGATTGGGGAAATTAATGTGTCAAAGACTGATGCAGGTATCCCAAAGATCTCACGGCACTGAAAGAGACCTGTGATTAGTTCTGGAGATGGATTTAGAGTTCAGTTTTCAAGTTGCAAATGAAGTAGGTTTGAATGGGTATGCACCAGCCTGCATGTAAATCAATGTGTGTGAGAGGATCAGCAAGGCCAGTGTACAGCAGACTATCTTCATTTTAATATGAAAGAGAAGCCACACACAGAGGAATGTGGATTGATTTTTTTTCCTCAAGTTTCTGAAAGCTTATTTAACCTAAACATTAAAGCTGCCATTTGGATGAAAAACCTGGTCCAACTGACCTCAAGGTATCATTAGAAGAAAGAGTGTGTGCTGAAAATGGTGTGTGTTTGAGCATGTCTGAGGTTGGTTTCAGTTAGAGTTCATATACTGTACATCTGGTGTGTGTGTGTGTGTGTGTGTGTGTGTGTGTGTGTGTGTGTGTGTGTGTGTGTGTGTGTGTGTGTGTGTGTGTGTGTGTGTGTGTGTGTGTGTGTGTGTGCGTGTGTGTGTGTGTGTGTGTGTGTGTGTGGTTGTCTGTGTGTAAGCCTTTCCTTGCCAGCAAGAGGATGGGATTCTCTATTTATGGGTCTAAATGTGTGTGTATTGTTTTGTGCGAACGCCCTTGTGCACATGTGTTCTGTTTGTGTGAGTGGGCAGACGCAGGTTCACTGGCTGGGCACATCTGTGATCACAGACTGTTGTTGACTCTAAAGTCATAAGCCTGTCCTCTGAGTCCTTGCCTGTCTCTGGCTTTTATCTGATCCCCCTCTAGTGCCAAGCTGCAGGGCCAAGCACAGCATAGGTGTCCCTCCCCCTCTCTCTTTTGTCTAAATCCCTTTTTCTACATCTCTGTGTCTTTATCATCCGTCTGAAAACGTGACATCTTGACCTCCTCCCAAATCAACTCAGAATTCACAATATGATTCAATAAACTGAATCTTCTTTCTTTTTTTTGGATTGATGGATGTTTTTACTAGGTTTCCAGGAGCTCTTCTAAATGAGTCTAAAATTTTAAGTCTCTTCAAGTTTAAGTTTTGACTAAACATAAATATCTATGCTTTGGAAAATGTTATATCAAAACTTTTGGGAGACATATAACCTATCACCAAGAAAAATCTAGACCTGTAAATCGCTGTGGCTGAAGCTTTTATTGTGGGTTGTTCTATAGGCAATTGCACAAGGGGGATTTTTTTTAAATGGCTAGTTGGCAATTTATTGCGGTGGTGACATTTGGACTCAGGGAAAAAAGAGCGATTTAAGGGGGCAGCCCTGATAACTGACACTAGTTTAATCATCTGAATCACGAAGTAAGACTGTTGCAGTGTCCCAATAGAAATGTAAGAGAGAGAAACCAAGGACACAAGACTGACAAGTGCTAGCTGAAACTGCAACCCAAAGATTTTTCTCAAGTAGAGTCAAATCAGTTTTTGATAATCAGCTGTTTACTGACATACAGTTACATGAATTCTGGATAATGAGGTCCTTCACACTTTCAGAACAGACAATTTTCTGAACAGAAGAGAGGCTGTCTTGGTTGCCAATAACACAGATCTTCTCTCTGCCTTTAGTAGAAACCTGCTGTTTGGACTGGTTTGGCAAAAATTAGAATGACAAGCAAGATTTCAAGCTAAAGTTGTTATAGTCACTATAAGAACAGCGTGGGAAGCTGCCCTGGGATTCAGCCAGGTATTATCTATTCAAAAGGAGGTGCTAATGGTGGACTGAATGAGAAATGCGCAGGTGAAATGGCTTGAATTTCAATACACACACAGGAGCAAATGAGCAGAAAGAAACTCCTGATTGGGAGTAAAATAAATTCTGTACGTGCGAAGAATATACATGAAACTGCCTTACCATTCGTAGGGGATGTATGTGAGAGGTCATTAGAGCTTTAATGTGAAAGGGTTGAAATGTATTAGACTCCCCACAGAAAAAAAGCTTGAGATAATGGCCAATTTCACAGTCAACTATGAAATTTTATCATGCATTAAAAATAAAAACTACTCCATCTGCACCATAGTGCCATTACACTGACATTTTGGTCTCACTTGAGTTAGCAGTTGGAAATCTACAGGCGATCCATTTATCTTGCAAATATGCTAGTTAAAGCTGAAGTTGGTAACCTTCTATGAATAATATGTTTTTTTTCTCCAAATTTGCTGAAACTTTCACTATATCCTAACAGCACAATGATACAGCTGATCTGTGAAATAATTATGTAGCTCTGCCTCCACGGGGTGCTGCTAATGGCAACTACAAGATTCTCTCTGGTCTCTGACGCAGTGTTAATGACTAGTCTAGACTACGATCAAACTTTGAAACTAGGCAGCGCTAATCAAATATGAATATTGATTCAAATATGAATCTTTTTCTGCCTAGTTTTACCGTTTGATTGTTGATTTTACAGTTCACGAGCAGTCATTGCCAATGCGAGAGACTCCTTGGCTCTGATTGGTCGTCTTGATGCTGATGGCATCTAGCAGATGCCAACAGCAGCACTTAGGGAGCAGCAGGTGGAAGCAGAGTGACAAAACATATTTTTCATCGAAAATTACCGACAGCTTTAAAGTCGTCAAATATCACACTGTATGACAGTTTGACTAGTCAGTATATTTTAGCTAGATTGCATTAACCTGCATGACATAGACATTAGGGCATGGTCCATAAATGACTAAAAGCACTTTCAAGGAGCAAAGTCTTTTGCCGATGTTGCAGACTTGTACATCTCCAGTAGCTTGAAGTTTAGGATACTGGTTTCCAATCTGTGGTTCAAGACCCCTCACAAATTGCGGTCGAAAGATGATCACCAGGGAGGGGGAATAAAACTCTACCCCTCTTTGTTAACTTCTCCGACTTTTCTATAACCTTTATTTAAAAAAGGTCTTAAGTTCTCTGAAAACTTGTCAAACCGTCTGAGATTGGAAAAATTTCATTTACGTGCTCACAACTCTGCCAACCCCTTATCACAACCACAACCCCAGAATGCCGGTCATTCGCACAGACCAAGCAAAAGCTGCGTAAAGCTCTGCACTGTTAATCAAGAGATGTGCTGCAGCACACGTCCCTGTGTTAGATAGAGGGAGAG
This sequence comes from Echiichthys vipera, assembly GCF_963691815.1. Lineage (NCBI taxonomy): Eukaryota > Metazoa > Chordata > Actinopteri > Perciformes > Trachinidae > Echiichthys > Echiichthys vipera. The sequence goes on along the minus strand of NC_139844.1, from coordinate 15,979,239 downwards.
AGAAAAAAGAGAGAAGGGAAGAGACCGTGGAGTTTGCATACAATGTTCCAGTAACTAATTAATAACTTAAGCTAGATTAAATGCTGCTTTGTTCCTTTTTGATATTCCTCTAGGTCGACTCGTGCATCAGCACCGCATGTTGTTCTGCCCTGCCGGCTTTCCCGTTCACACAGGCTCAGCCTGTTGCAGCTCTGTGACTACTTCCGATGCCGGCTCAAATGGACTCAACAGATCTGCCCCCCCCATTCCATCTCACTTCCTTTCACAGAGACTGCTGGGCATAATAAAACAGCCCCACAACAAACAGGCTGTGTGAAAGGGGCTATTGTCGCGTGCACACACACACTAACACACACACACACACGCACACGCACACGCACACGCACACGCACACGCACACGCACACGCACAAGCACACAAATATGCATACAATTTATACTGCCACAAAGAGGGCTATTTCTCACTACTTACTTGATGTAATATGGAACTTTATTCTGAGAAACTGCACGTTGCCAGGGGAGCTGTACAGAAGCTGCAGACAGAGAGAGAGGTAGACAAAGATAAAGAAAAAGGAGGGATGGAGAGAAAGACAAAAAGTCAAGCAGTCAATATCAAAACACTATCTTAATAAACATTGCACAATTTTAACATGCGCCAGAGTAATCCATTTAGTGTTTGGGGCTTGAATTGAAATAATTCTTACATCTAACACTTCCATAATAACATCGTCTATCTATGTGAACAAAAAGACTCTTACTTTGCATGAAATTGAGAGAGTAAAAAATGTAAATGGGTATTGCTTTCTTGGCAGGAGCGAGACAATAGGCCATGAAAAATAAATTAAATAGCAGAGAGAAAACAGTCGAGGTGAGGTGCCACGTGGCCCAGGTTTATGTTAAACTTTGTGGATACAAAATAAGACAATAAATCCTGACAGACCAAGGACATCCTAAAAATGACAAGCTGATATGTTGTCAAAAGCAGCCAGATACAAAACATGAGAATCTCTCAAAAGCAATACAGAGCAGAAATGTTGCTTGATTTATCGCCCTCCCACTTTCCCTCCTCTCTACGCTCAGATAGAGAGATGAAAAGACAGTAAAAGAAAGAGATTAAGCAAGATTGGGAGATATATGAGATGGATAGGGCAAGATAAGCACGCAGTACTTTATTGATCCCTGAGGGAATATTAAGCTACTAGTGTAATGAGATTGAATGTGTGATGGAGTAGATAGCGTCATAGTGCCAGGAAGATGAAACAAAAGATGGCGCGCTGTTTTGTCTGGTGCAGATGCTGAGTTCTCAGCAGGGCTTACTTGGTAAATTCATGTCTGCTGGCGACACGGCACGGCAGGGTCGAGCTTACCACCTGCTCTGAATCATACATCGTCCATTTTGTCTGACAGCCAGCAAAGCATATCAGGTGGAGCAGAAAGAACACTAATGGCTGTATGATTATAGAAAATGACATTAGAGAGAGGAGAGAGAGAGAGACTGGCTGCTTTGTTTAATGTGCATTTATCTTTTTCCTCTATACCTCTGTCTCTAAATATCTCTGCCCCTCTCTCTCTGCTAATGACCACTCTAAAGAGGGAGAAAGAGGACGGGAGTCAGTGGAGAGCTGTAATTAAACCTTGCATTATTCAAGAGTGAAGTGCCTCGTCTGCAAACTTGTCTGTGTATGTGTGTGTGTGTGTGTGTGTGAGAGAGTGAGAATGCGCATGCCCACACATAACCACTAAGCATGCATTCCTGCGAAGCGTATGGCCAAAGATTAAAGGATGGGACACAGGAAAATTAGGGGGATGTAAATCAAACTTTGAAACTGACTGGAAACAAACCAAGCCTGAAAAAATGTTCTGATTCCCTGGGAGAGGAAATTGGCTCTGTACGTACTGGAGAGGAAATGTTGGGAGGAAGGACCAAAGTCTCGGTGGGCTTCCTGAAGCAGCTTCAGTCTATCTTCCACTGCCACCTGCACGACGACCGGACAGACAGACACACAGACAGATGGGAGAGAAGACAGTCAGCTGTGGTCCTAAAAAGGTTGCATTCAGAGAAACAGGGCTTTAATGTGGCTAACGTTGGAATGGTAAGAATTAATTTAATTTAGTGCAATTAAGTTGGAAGTGGAGTTGATGCAAAACTCAAGAAACCTTTTTTAGTTTGAGACGTTAAATATATCCGCTATTATATCTTGAATGAGAATACAGTTAATATACATGTAATATTATTTACCTGTTTATAGCAGTCCACAGATATGTATAGCATTGTATAGAAATTACATATCACAACTTAAAATCACTTAATTTGAACTCATTGTTCCCATTGTTTCTATCCTTGATACCCACTGCAGCTAACACAGTTATTGTGACAACATGCACACCTGTGGCTTGCATGTCAGCAGCAGCAGCATCCTCCATAAGTATTCACACTGGAAGCAGTCTGTCAAAGTGTTGCTTTCAAGCGTACTGAAAGAACTACAATGCATATAGTGCATGTAAATCAGAAGAAAAAAGCTTCCTACAGCTTTGTGTAATCATTCACACACACTTTCAGTCCTGCTCCCCTGTGAAAGCTGTGTATTGACCTCTCAGACAGGCAGTGCACCTGTGCCCTGCCTGGCTGTGGGGTTACTTTGCTCTAGCGGGGTGAATAGCACAAACAGTATTGGCAGTCTCGCACACACACACCTCAGGCATGATAGCACATCCACACAGGGATCCCGGAAATTGACACAGAAAAGTCAGTAGCTCAGTTGCTATCTGGCCACTAATGGCTATTATGGCCACTGTCCCATCGAGAGGAAGATGGGAGCTGCCTGCATATGAAAACTAAATCATCAAACTACACAGTCAGACCTGACTTATTACCGAGTCTGTGGCCTTCCTGCGGACTAAAAGAAATAAAAATAGCAGAGAGAAGTATGCAGTCCTCCTCTGACTCTGTATTTGAGTTATGGTCATTCTCTCAGTGGGTGCCTGTATGGTACATGGTAAATATCACAATGCTACAAATTAACCTATTTTCTGTCTGCGGCACTGTCACACTTAAAAAAGGGATGACATAAGGTTTCAATCCAAGATTTTACATTTTCTCAAAACGCAACTCCCTTTCCTGCTTGTTTTTCTGTCGAGGGTCATTTATCATTTAGCAACAACGCCACATGGCTGCATACCAAAATAACTTCAAATGAAGTCTGCAAAACTTTCAGTGACATTGTTTTTGAAATCGTGGTCTATCTGTGGCTGCCTGGTGTCCTTCAAAATTGATGCCAACACAGCTGGACGGTGTGACCTGTATTCAGTCCTCCTACTGTATTGCTGGGCACCAAAGGCATCACCAGCAAACTTGGTCAAAGATCTCAAAGAGTCAGTCATTAGGGAGAAAAATATTTTGGCATCAACTTTTTCTGCACCGATCGCTGTCCTGATCCAAACATGTATTGTAGATATAGAACAAAATTACATAAGCTGTCCATCACTGAAAGAAAAATAGTGCTAATGTTTACTAATGTGGACAACCGATACACAAATGAAGAATTGGAACACAACTTGTTCACTCGCTGATTTGAATTGTACACCAACATCACTTCTTTTCTCTTTGTAAAGTGACTCCTCCACGACTTTCCTTCCATGGCTGAGACATGCTCCACTCTAAGAAACACTCAGCGATTCACTACGCGGATCACAACGAGACATTCAGGTATGTAGAGAGCCAAGAATGTGACTGGTGTTCTGTGGGGATAGTGTCCATTGATGTGCAGTGACAAAGTGTTGCAGTGAGCAGAGCTGTGTTCAAATAAAACAGGTGCACAGGTAGAGGGACACCTCTCAGTCTTCTGTGCTTTTGGCTGACACAAAGTGAAATCAGCAAGCACACACAGGGAGAGAAACTGAAGGAGGGAGAGATAAAGAAAGACAGAAGGGAAAAAATACAGACAGTAGGAGAATGAAGGAACAGGAAGAAACAACCAAGATATGTTGAAACCAGCATTCATCGAGGCAAGTGTGGACAAAATACTGTAGGAAGAAAAAGTGACAGAGAAACCAAGAGAAAGCAATAAACAGGTATGCGTGTCCGCTGTAATATCTGCAGATGATTCTGGAGGATTTCAACTACCTGTAGTAGTTTCCATCTCATGTTGAGCTGGTCCAGTTGTCTGGAGGCGGTAGAGGACAGCTGGATGTCCAACGGTGTCAGCTCTGCAGACAGCTCATTGACGATTCTTACATCCTGACGGAACGGGGCAATCTCCTCTCTGAAGGTCTGAACAGAAGGTTTTATGTTATTATTGGTTGGAAAATTTATATTGTAACTGTATTAAAATGATAAACTTAGGCTTATTACTTAATTATGATGTTTGTGTTTCTACAAACAGTAACTGAATTCCTGTCATTAATGTCTCCGTAGTTTGTGTCACATACTGGAAGAGAGTTGTTGTAGCATAACCTATGAATAGATTAATAGTTGCCGACATGACGTGGATATTAAGAGAGATAATTGGCCAGAATGCCCATACCACTGGGAGGCATCATTACGATGTGAGATGGTGTAACAGAGTGCAACTGTGAAGGAGTTGCATTTGCTCATGCAACCTGTGAACCATTATTTGACTACTGTTGGTGCCACCGTTTCTCCCCTGTCCTCTGTTTCTCGTCACAACATTCATCATTTATTGTTTACTGTTTATTAGGAAGTCATTTTTCTGCTTGTAAACTAAATGTGTTGCTTGTTTCTTGGCCAGGTCTCCTTTGGGAAAAGACATCCTCAAATTTAATGAATTAGCATTTGCAAACAAACAAGACAGAATCCTCAAACCGAGTAAATCATCAAATCAAGTGGCTTTGTTCCAAAAAGAAAAGGAAAGAGGTGGAAATTGAGTTAGAATTCACAGCCTTGTCTCACTCACTTTACTGCACACACTTATTTATTATGTGTGCATTATGGATGTACTGTCTGGGCAAAATTTACTGAAACAAATCTCAATGGGCAGCACCGACTTTACTGTTAAACTAGTTTTGTAAAACATCCTGCAAGTTAAAGAAATGACCAGATTTATTCAAGTTGATTCAGTTCTGCTGGTTGTAATGATGTACAGAGGGGTAGGGGATCTAACTCTTGACTTGATGTCTTGATGATTATGGTGCTTAACAAATAGTGCATACAGCAGCACCATCTCTCTGACTCACCATGGTCTTGTCGATGTGGTCCTGCAGGGAGTCGATCAGCAGATCCCCCACAGGCTGCCAAGTAGCTTTGGCATCCTCTGCGCGAGTCAGCCGCAGGTCGAGCTGGTCCATGGAGCTCTGCAGCTCCTGGAGTCGCTCCAAGGCTTGCTCCACCTGACTCTGCCAGCCACCCATGTGTCCTTTCAAACGCTCCCACCGCTCCCTCACCTCGCCTGTCTGCTTGCGGATGGCCCGGGCCAACCCTCTGGCCTTCTCCTCTGGGGTTAGGTCTGGAGGAGGAGAGAGAAGTTATTTTCTTGACAAAGAAAGGTTTCATGCCCTATATTGTCTGCTAATATAGTTTCCCTTACCTTAAATGTTGGAAATGCAACCAACTCAAATCCTTGCACCCGACCACCTCTTTTTAACTTTAGAAACCTTAACTTTTTCAATATTACAGTATGATATTGATGTTTTCCATTCATGTACTTTTATATATGATCAAAAAAATATAATATGATAAAACCTATGTTTTATAATTACGTCTTTGATGTCTCTACATAATCTGCATACTTTTTTGTATCATTTAGGTTAGGATACTGCATCAGCCTTTATTGGGCATTTCCCCTCTCCCTGCACATTACTTTCCATCATTCCTATGTCTTTTTGTTTGATTTCAGCGTGGGCAAATAAGTTAAACTCAAGATGAGGGGGGAGAGGGGAAGGGCGATTGGTAATGAAAAAAAAGAAAAAGAAAAAAGGATCTCATCTACAGAAGATACAGACAGTGAGGAAAGAAATGAGTGGATAGAAGAGAAAACGGCTCCCTTAATACTGCAAAAAAGATGAGCAGCTTTTATAAATTCCAAGGTCTTATCTCCAGGGTAGTGGCATGGATTACCATCTTCACCTGTAGCACTCTCCCTCCCTGACATGAATACTGTACACACACGAAGCAGACATCTGTAAGACTGCAGGTGGCGCCTCATACAGATACACACAATGTAATGTTTTATGTCTGTGTAATAGAGAATGTAAGGTACAAACAGAACAAAATTCAACTTAACTTAGACCAAACTAAATAAGCGAGAGGAAGAATGTAAGACGATAGAAGTGGTTAAGACTTTGCTACAGTGTCACTATAAGAGATTCTGTCTCCACTGATTAAACAACAAGCACAGTTTCTGATCTTAGATCAGCTTTTTATCTATTCATACAATGAGGCAGCGCTTTGATATCCGTATCAAAGATCACAGACAACAAGCCTATCAGAATGCCCTCTGAAGTCTTGGCACACCCCTACACAGCCCCTTGGGTAGGTTAAATTATTTACACAGTAGGGTTTTAGTTTGAAGGGAAATGTGCTGACTTAACCAAGACTTCCCTGCCGCATCCGAAAGAGACAGAGAGGGAATGCTGAATGAGTCGGTGCATATTTCATTCTCGGGTGCTCTGTTAGTTATTGGTATTACCACCAGCTCGGACTATAGTGAATGGTGTTTCTAGAGCACTTAACCTCAAAACTGGGCCAAATAACTCCTAATTTCATTTGATTTAAAGAAACCCAGAAAGTCTTGCTATGAATGCCTGTTTAAGTCTGTTTTTGTGTGTGCAGTACTGAATGGGATACTATGTTACTCCAATATGGTACTCCATACTGATTAAAAGGGAGTCTACAAGGACATTCTGGTGACCTATAAGACACTGAACATGTAATTGTAACCTATAGAGGACTATTTATTCCCTCAAGTTTTTTTATTTTAGTGTCTGAGTGTGAAATGTATCCACTAAATAATGCATTGAAAAATTCCCACAGTATGATGAAAATAGCATGTTCACTATTTTCTGTTCACAATCCCACAGTACAATCAGTTGCATTTTATGGATGCGTAACACACAGTTGCGCAACACTCCACCTGTTAGTGGTGACACAGAATGCCCATTAAAGAGTAAAACCATTGAGTGTATTATACAGAGGAGTATGTAGGTGGGTTTTAATGGAGAGTGTAAACATGCCTGTCTTTGGCTGAAGGTTCTTGCGTGGCTCTCCTGGACCCTCGATGGGCTGGTCAGCGAGAAACATCCGGGCTTGATCCAAAGTACTAATCACCAAGTGCTCACGTTCCTTCAGTTCTGACCGTAGTACCTACAGGAGAAATGCAGAGCAATGGGTTAAAGGGGCTTCGATTTATATGAACAAAAAACAAAAACAAATTACTTTACTACTTTGTAATGATTAAAGTAGTAACAATTACATTATCCAGTTACATTTTTGTAATGACCGAAGACAGAATTAACCACTTGAATGAGAAGGAAAGTGTATTTGTAAGCAGAGTTTATTTTCCTCAATTGATTTGAGAAAGGAGTAATTAATGCGTTTCCTCTGCAGGTATGTGCATGTTTGCTCTTGTCTCCCTATCTTGTCGGCACCAATGAACTCCTAATGAACCTACTGTATTCTAAACAAGGTGATGTATCCAGATTGTTGCTTCCCACCCCACAGAAATACCTACTGATCAACAAGTTCTGCTTGAATCAATTACAAAAGACACACTTAATTAACACTCACACATAGGACCAAAGAACAAAATGTTTAAGGTTATCTTTATGTAAGAGATAAACAACACTCATTAGTTGTTTTTGCATAGCCAGACACTGTGTCTTCCCTGCCTTCCCTTGTTAAGAGCTAAAGCAAGAGTTAAGAGTGAGAGCAGCGATGTTTGTGTCAGCAGGAGTGAGAGCTCTGAAAACAGTACAGTGATTGAAGGCAAGAGTACGGGGTCAAACCGGCCATTTCCTCAGTTGGTGTGAAACTAGCTGAGAAAAAAGTGAGTTGGTGTGAGCAATAACCCTGCAGTAATTATCATTATGGAGCTGGCTAGCAATACGACATAACCTGCTCACACTGCCTGCAATAGAGAAATTACCGCACACTAACACAGCATACACACACACTCCAGATCCTGAAGTACAGAAAAACATATACAAAAAGGCAAAATGATATGAAAAGATATCCTCATTTCAGCTCAAAGCAGGCTCTAAAACTAAATAGAGATGGTAAGCATGGCATGTAACAGTATAATTATTTTTGTTTTAATAGAAGTTTGACCCCTGGGGGACTTCATTACCTATCCGAGTGTGTGATTGCTTTGTGAGGTGATGTAGTTTAAGCTGCTGCGAGGCAAGTTGATTAGATGGGACGACTCGCTTTGATAAAGTCTCACACTTATCAAACAGACAAGTGCAGCGAAAAAGGGACGCCGAATATTTGGTTTTGTAGTTGTGCACACATGACTGACTACACAGCAGATCATATATATAGTACCATCTGGAGAGAGCGGTAGAGAAGGGGAAAATGGCAGGATAGGAGGGCGGGAAGTAACAGTCTGCTCACAGGCCTTGAAATGTACTCACTCAGTTTTCTTCTAGTTTCAAAATAACAAAGCTCATTTCAGAGAGTAAGTTTCTGTAAAAGTCTAGACCATGGCAATGACAATCTCACACAGCCTCCTGCAGACAAATGTACCCTTGTGCTGAAATGGAGAATCCTGCTGAAAACAAATTAAATCACACCTGCTAATACCTCCATTCCAATGATTTCCGACTCGCTCACATCGTGGAAACATAATAGGCAGGTAGCTCAAAAAAAGGGACCTTGAGAGATAGAAGGTAAATGAGAGGTGATCGAGGAAGAGGAAAAGAGAGGAGGGTATGTGGAGCACAGATAAGAAAAGGAGGGTGGGGAGCTAAGCTGCGAGAAAACCCACCAGTAGGAACCAACATCCTCGCACTCACAGATTTGTTGGTGGCTTAAATTGAACTTTGAAAGGGATAGATTTGAGTGTGAAGAGGTTGTTTATTCTCTATTTCTGTTAATCAAATCATCAATTAATGGTCTGACGGCTTCAGCATGAATATTATTGCTTATCAACTTTTAGTAGAATAATATTGCCATGGTATGATCCAATTATTCTGGACGATCTCTAATTAAATACTAAATTGGTTATTGAAGCTTTTGTTGACACATGTGAAGCATATGAAGAGTGTGGTTGATAATATTTGTGAATTTACATACATTTACATTTACCATATTGGGATATGTCAGGATTTTGGCGAAATCGTCAACAGTTTTTTTGTTGATTTAAAGCTCCGGAACAGCTACTAAATTGAGCTTGTTGTGTTTGTCAACAGCCGTTTCCAAGATCATGAATGAACTTTGAAGCCTTAACGTCAAAAATATCATAGTTATCATATTAATAACCATATCACACAGCTCTAGTTACAATAAATGTTGACATTTATGACATTACTGTTTCCACAAACATCATTTTTCACTGTTACAGTCTCCAAAGAGATAGACAGAAGGAAGGTTCTTAACAATGGCAACACAAGTAGAGCCAAGTAATTCCCTCTGTAAAAAACAGCCTCTCTGCCTGTCATCCAGACACTGGGTATCTGTACAGTTCAGACAGAAGACAACTCCAAAGTCCTTGCCCGAACACTCAAAGGAGTACTTTATAGTGAAACTTCCCCCTCACATTAGTGTCACACAAGGACACACTTACCAGAGGGAGCAGTAAATATCAAACACATGCACAGCTTTCAGGTTAAGAAAAAAGCTTTTTTTTCTCCTTGCATTCCCAGTTGGCATATGATTGATGGAAGACGACATGATGACGGCATGGATGACTGTCAAAGATGAAAAGGGCCAGGTCTTCATTATACTCTTCTTTTTGAAGATCACATATTATTCTCCTTTTCAGGTTATACTACAAAAAACACGTTATTTTAGTCAACTATTCGGGGTACCCCTAGTCTGAATAAACTTGTATTCACTCTCTGTCTGAAAAAGTCTGTTTTAGCACCTTTCTCTTTGAGACAGCCACCCGAAACAGGCCAGGCTGCACCGATTGGTCAGTGTTTCTGGGTCTTCCGCATTTGTGCTCTCAGCATCTCTGTACTGTCATTGCTCTGGACTGCACTGTAACCGCACTTTCTACCTATATATAGTATAGTTGTGACATCACAATGTACGCATTTCTCTGTGGATTGAGTGTTTTGAGGTTTTCACAGTATTTATAAAGCAACTCAACCTACTTTGTAGTGAAAAAAGACATGGAAATCTCATACTCCTGCTAGTTTTTAGTACTGGCACAACAGAATATGGCCTTGCCCACTGATTCATGAAGACCAGAGGAAGATGGGACTCCTGTCGGTCCCACAATACTTACAGTACAGCATCTATCTTGTAGCCATGAGTGACTGTGACCTTGGTTGTGTGCATTTCTGTATCTGAATCATTGCGTCCAGGTCTATGTTTGTGTGTGACTGTAGCAACAACGTAAACTCTTATCACCATGTGTCCTGTGCTGTGGTGGAGATAAGATAACATCACAGCACAGAGCTTTAAGAGCTCTGCCAAACATCCCTCTTTCCCGCTCTCAAAACCCTGCTATCTAAGCTTCTCTGCGATATTACAGCAACCCTCATCTTTTTCCAGGAGGAAAAAAAAGCCCTCGGACCACCACAACATACCAGCTGTCAGGAAAGCACCTGACTGGGGCTCAGGGAGCCTTCAGAATAAGGGTTCACAGTTGAAAGAAATGATAAATTATCAAGAAACTGATAATTTCTTATTTATCTCTAGCTAATAAAACTAAGTAGTTTTAGTAGAGGCACATGTTTGAACTTGTTGTCTGAGTTAAATTTGATTTTCACAGCTCATGAAGGCGTCTCGAAGTATCTGAACATCTGCTTGCTCCTTTGCCCTCAACATTCACGGTTATATTGGAGTAGCTCAAAGCTCCTGCTAAGTGCTTGTTGTGTGAAATCTTTATCTGACATGCTCTACTAATCTACTACTTCCAGCTTTAACCATTATATCTAATGAACTAAAATACCCACAAACACACGTGTCAGACTGCTTTGCAGCTAAAAAAAAAGTAGTAAGGCACAGTTAAATAATAATACAAACACAAGTTTCTTCAATGACAGCTTCTAACACAGCATAGTTATTTAATCATTTCCAGTCAAATATGTATCGGATATGTTTATTTTATTTACAATGTTGTGTTACTACCACTGAAATGATTAACAGGAATTTTAGTCTATTGAAGAGAAAGGTTCTGTTGCTTATGGCAAGAAAAATATATTTTTAAATAGTCAGTCATTCCAGATACAACAGCTGCTTATTTACACATCCAGCAAAGACATAGCAATGTTAGCATTCATTAAGAGTCGTGTTTCTGTCCACCTGATGGTTGTTTCCAATATTCACTCTCTTTTTAGGTCTATTCTTTGAACAGACATGACATCTGTCTCTTCAGCTGCTAAATGCTAAAATGAGGATTATTTTTGCTAAAACAGCTGCATACTGTGGCTGGAAATCACATTGATGAGAGCATTAAGAGGTAACCAAAATATTAATGTTGCTGTAAAATCAAAACAATGACTTGAAAGACACTAAAATGTTCACTAGCGTTGGAGGGAATATCAGAGTCGGTGATATTTATCTGTTGGTTCATCACTAAGGCAACACCTTTTATATACATGTCATTTGAGACATTATTAAGGCATTACAAAAATATTGATTATAGCAGCTTTAATGTCCTGTACTATTGAGGCTCAGTGTAGACATATTCCTCTATAGTGGGCAAAAATCTATATGTAAACTCTTTAGTAAGCCGTGCACTTGACTCAACTAAACACAAAATTGCATTCGCCCAGCAGGGCTTCACACTGTCAGGATACAAGAAATACAACAAATGCAAAAGAAGCAGACAAAAAACATTAAAAGTTACTCAAAAAGGGGGGCAATTGTGGGTTTAAAAAAAGTTCTTCCTTTTCCTAAGAGATAAGGTAAAGTCCAACACAGCGCTTTAATTCATTTCATCCTCTTTATGACCTGTCCGTTCAGGTGCAAATGGTCCTCATCAATCACACAGGCAGTGATTAAGATGGGTTCTTTAGCCTGCTCACTTCACACAGGGTAATTGTGCCCCGCTTAAGCATATTGAGACTGCTTAGGAAGTTAAATACATTTAAATTGAAACAGAATCCCACTTTGACTGTTCGTTTTCATATGTTTCACTCGGAAACATTTGCAGGAGCACTTGAAAAGATTGCGATGTCCTAACAAAATCACAACTGTTGCTGGAAGATTAAAAATGCTTACAAGCACTTGGTCCCTTGTTCCCAGTCCTTGAAGCTGTTAATTTAATAGAGGAGATTGCCGGACTTAATCAGCTGGATGCTGACATAGGCATTATATTGGATCATTTAATGCGAGTGCGATTAATGACTGCTATTATGGCCATTTTTTGCGGGGAAAAACACAGACAAAGATCAATACACAGAGGAGGGATCAAAAAGTCACTCAAGTAAAACAGGACAATACCTCTCTCTCTTTCCCTCTAATTTTTGAAATTCTTCCAGCGAGTTGCCAAAAGAACAGAGCTGCTTTCAGGCAAAATCTAGTGCAACATAAATAGAAACTAAATATCCTGAAAACAGACAGGTAAGAGTGCACCATATTTATACATCTAATACCTTCCTTTCTTACACAATTACACCCCTTTCCATTCTCTTTTCTCAAGCACTCATTTTTGTTTGCCGCTCCGTGTCATCACTTTCTTCGGCAGTTCAGATCACTGCTCTGTCATATTTTTGTTCCCTCTGATTCTTTAATAACAGCAATATCGGTTGCTCTCTGTTGAGCTAAGTAGCTTAGCATTCCGCTTTTATCTCTCCAAGTCTCCCAGAAAAAAAAACAGGGGGGTAGGGACTCCTAAGTCCTCCCTACCTCATATATACCACTTTCCATATAGATGTACATATTTCCTCCATTACACTGACATAGCAGGTGTGTATCACTGAGTGACGGAAGTGCCTGTGTATGTATGCCTGAGCAAAAGAGAATTGCAAGTGTGTGTGTGTGTGTGTGTGTGTCTGTGCGTCAGCATAAGAAAGTAATAGAGCATGACATGTTCAAAGCCCCAGCTCTTTGTGCGGCTCAGCCCTCATCGCTTCCAGGGTCGGCAAGACCTCCAAGCCAATCTTTTAAGAATACAGAGGAGAAGGATGCGAAGGGAAAAAATAAACCACTGTCATAATGAAAAGTGAGCCTTCAACTCTCCTGTTCCATTATTTCCTATTCTGGCCTATTCAAAGCTGAAGACCCAGAGATGAACAAGGGAATGGGGAGAACATAGTGAGGTAAAGAAAGAAGGTGCGAAAGGGGACCAACAGAAGGACAGACACCACCGGGACAGAAGAGCTAAGAGAGGGTAATGAGAAAAAGGGAGGTGAAACTAGAGATGCCAGAAGATTGTATTCTCCTGCAATTATTGTGTGCTAAAAGTCCAGTTCCTTATCTAATGGACCTTGTCTGATTTGCAGAGTTGAGGCTTTTCTCTGTTCTCTGTCAGCTGAGCAAGACACCGAGTGCACCTCATCTCACATCATCTCAGTCCTCACAGGGCAAAACACAGAGAGAACTGAAACTCTTGATTCCAGGTCTTAACTGGAAGAATAAATCTCTTTCTTCCCATAATCACTACATGAAATCATTTTTTTTAATTCATATATCTCTTTCCTTCACAGACTACATTTACAGTATAATGAGGGCCAGAATCCTCGCCAAATTGTAGTTATTAGCTCCCTGGATACGACATATTGACATGATCTAGAATTGCACTGGCAGCAATATTTTAATAATATAGGTTATTGCTATAATCTTGGGGGTATATATTGTTTTATGTAATCACTTCTGCTTTTGGATGATGATTCTTTATTAAATCATTAAAGACAACTGTACTTATCAGACAATACAGCGGCCAAGAAATTGATTGACTGTCAGAGGAAATGCCCCACTTGGTCTCTACAGTAGATCAGATATCTGCCAATCTCAATAATTTGAAATTATTGGCTTGAAAAATCCATCATGCTATTTTTTTTCTAATAATGAAGCCTTAGTTTCCTGTTTCTTTGTTGGGGGTTACAATGAGGTTTACAATTCCTAAAGTATAGAGACGTTTTAAAAATGTGTAAATATATTTTTTTGTGTATTTGTTTATCTTTCCATATCAAAACTTTCCTTTTCCCTTTTTTTCTCCTTTTTCTTTCCTTTCATTCCTTTTTTCTTTTCCTTCAATGTATTTGTACTTATAATTGTGGCTTTTAGGAAACTGATTGTGTCTCTGTGTACACGATTGCTTGATAAGTCTTGTAGCTACCAAAATGTACTATGAAAATGTATTGTAATATGTAATAATTAAAGATTTAGATATGTTTGCGCTTAGAATTGTTTGTCAATCTGTAATAAAATAGCACATACACAGGAGTAAATAAAGTACGTACCTTACACAGATATAAATGTGATGGATGTTTATGTTAATCTGTCTCAGTGTGTCTAGGATCCTGCGCCCACGCACAACAGCACATGTGTTTACTCTAAAGGTCTTTTGGGGAGCAAAAATAATAGTGTGGAGAAAGGCATTATGATGTCAAGAGTGACATCAACAGTAGTGGCGGCCAGCGGAGAGGGAATAAGCATTTGCCACAGGGTGAGTCATCTATCTTAAAGCAATTACATGCCAATGCACTATCACAATAACCAGTGGTTACAATAAATAATACAGTGGGGAGCACATATGACAAATAGCTGTGATGACAAATGTGTCTATGGGTTGACAAAATGAAGGTATTGATCACTTGTTAGAATAAATGATACAGTGTGATATAAAGCAATATTTATTTGTAGGAGTTAAAATGAAGGGTACAACAACACTGATAGTGTAGTAGTGATTTTGATGTTGCGCTGATACAAGTTGTGTGCATGTTAAGTGCTGAGTGACCATTATGCTGATTATTATTAACCATGAAAACATAAACATCAGGCTGTGGTTATGCTTGACTGCTGCAATCTGTAGTTAAAATAGCCAAACATCCTGTAGCCACCGTGCTGACGAGCCTGATGCTTCATAACGTCACAGTGATTACTGCCATTGCTTTACAATAACAGTATCTCACTGTGGTTTCAGCACTGACTGCCTCACTGTTCAGCAGATGTGAAGACACTGAATACAGTCACTGAATGTTTATGATCACTAAAATTAAAAAAACTGCACAGCTGCCTGGATTGTCAACTTTGGTCGAGGATATAATAAGGTATAGGTAGAGAGTCCTCTCTCTTAAAGGCATTTACACAGGCTAATCCAGTGTTGTTTAGCTTGGTCCAGTCTACAGCACAGGTGTGAATAATGAAATAAAGTATGGCTCAGTATGGCTTGATTGCTTCAGTTTCAGGGTCCTGGCAGTGTGTATGCTGACTCACTGTCACACTTTACTGGGACACTAGATAAGAACGGAGCCATTGTTAATGTTTTTAGTAATACCCGTGCTTTTCCTGCAGTGGTGGTCATGTTATCAACATGATGCTTATTTAGATTCTCAATCATCCAGTTGCTTTTGACTTAAAGGACCTGAACACCCACTGAGGTGTTTTCGAATTTTCAGCTAATTAGAACTCTGCTCAGGTTGGAGATTGGTAGGAATTAATCAACCTATAGGAATGATAAAGTTCTCCATCTTAGCAGGAGCAGAGAGGTGTCACAGTCTGTACACACCCAAAGAGTCATTAAGAAAGGTCTAATGAGGCAAAATAAGGTTTGGTATGGTTCTAAAATGCTAATACAGGAGAAATGCTTTCTCTTCTATAAAGAACTGAAGAAAACACTGAGCAAAAAGTATGATGATCAATCTTGTAAATCATAGACAGAGCATTGCCTGTACGACAGAACATACCGTGCAGTGATTTTGCTGTTGCAGCAGGGTGGGGACATCTCCTCCGACTGGCATCTGCTTGGCCAGCTCCTCATCCTTCATGCAGATCCACCTCCACAGCTCCTCCAGGAGGCCCAGCAGACGAGACCAGCGCTCCGCACTCGCCTCCAGATGGGCTCTGCCAACATACACAATTCGCTTAAACAATTAATATAGTATATGCATTTTCAGCTCTCACTCTTATACAGCATATACAGACTTGTGCTGACGAATCAAATAATCTATCAAATAAATCAGATCTATTTAAGAGACATAAGTAAAACAACATATATTCTTTTATTTTTTAGGAAACTGATAATGTTAAAAGCTTATTACTTGTATAAAAAAAACCATAAAAGATTAAATCAACAAAAAGCTTTTATTGCTACAAAACCTCTGTAAAAACCTGAATGCTGACCACTCTAGAGGGTTGCTGGCCTCCTGGGGTACGTGTTATTCATAAAAGTGAACACAGTTGGCTGCTAATTGCGTGGGTTGTAGCATACATACACTGCACTTTTGTTTTTCTCCTCTCCTCCAGGCATAATGTATCTGAACACTGTGTGCAGAGACCTATTGCCGCTCGTTGAGTTAGTCATAATTACACATGTACTGCAATTAAGGCATAATGGGCTGTATACAATCAACACACAACGTAGTCCACCGCCCACACAGACTGATCTCTCACTGTCTATTTTTCTTGCACTTGTCTTCCTCTGGAACAAGTCCAACCTTTTATGTTTGCAATGCTTGACCTTGACCCAAGGTGCAGTGCAGAATCCTTTCCTGCACATTTTTTAATTTAACCTGATTTTCATTCAGCCCCTCCAACCCTTTCCCCTGCCACTAAAGCTTTTGTCATCCTCCTCTGCTGCTTCCCTCCATCCTCCCTCCTTCTCTCAGTTTCAACATCTCCATCTGGCCCTGTCAACTTCACTTCCACCTTCACTTTCTTCACTCTCTGCATCGCCAACATTATTTATTTATTCCAAGGTTGCGGCTGACGCTGCATTGTCTCTGTCCTCAGAAGTTTATGCGCCACTGTGGCGACCCTCATGTTCTTTTGGAGCTGTATTTCATCCCTGTGCTCGATGGTGGACATGTGGAACACAGGAGCTACTGTGTCGAAACAACTGACAGGAAACACAACAACTGTTTAAATAGTCCACAACATGCGGTCACGTTGTTTTCCAATAATTCATAGCCATGTGAGTTATATTCCATTATGAACAGGGCTATGTTTTATTTTCATGGGCTGAGAGTAGTCTAAGCCCCAGTAAACAATAAGGTTTATATAATTCGAGTTAAACCTAGGATGGGGTGTAAAGAATTTTTTTTTTTTTTAGAAATATTTCCTAAAAATAAAGAGTCTGGTGTTTCAGATAGAATTCAGTGTTTACAACCTTAACCTTTTGAACTTTCCTTTTTGTTGTCTTATTTTCTCATTTAATATGTGAGAATTACATTTCTCACTTCTTCAATGTGTTTCACTTCCCCTGGTTGGTCCAAATGGTAAACTGAGGCAGAGACCTTCTGCTGAGATGGTTTTTTTTCAGCAGAGCAGCAACAGAGCAGAAAATTGCAAGCTGAATCTGAGCTGAATAACTACAAACACTAGAGCAAACAAACATTTCTATTTGTAAGTATTGAATTTTTACTGACCGGATGTTGGCTGATTTGGCCTTCAGGTCGCTCCAGCGTTGGTTCATATCATCCAGTCTGTGTTGAAGGAACACAGCTTCCTCTGAGCTGCCCAGAGCCTTGACCATCTTCGACTTATTCCCGTCCACACTCTTGTAGATGTCATTGTGGGCATCGATCTCAGCCTGGATATCCTACAAATACACAGACAAAAACGATTTTCTTCAGGGAAACTAAAGTGCCCTAGCAAATGCACAGTCAAGGGCAGTCAGTGAAGCAAGCTCATAAAAAAAAAAAAAAATGCCCAACAACGTCAGAGTCTTCTGGGCTGTCACAGCTGATTATTCATGGACCGAAAATAACGTTGGATTTTGTCAAAATGACTAGTTTTAAGGGTTCACATCATACCACATAACATTTCCAGAGGGCAGAGAAGTTTATATTTTCATGAAATGTCCTTGAGGTACTTTCTGACTCTTTGACTAAAGAGATTTTCAACTTCTACCCTTTCACTGACTACGAAGGCCCGCCCCAACCAGAAGCAAGTCCCTAGGCAATGTCTGCCTCCATACTAATACTGCATTAGGTTGTACCAGGGCAACACCAAAGCAAGCTTTGCTAATTTAATGCCCGGAGACAGTATGCAATACTAATGTATTGCAGTGCTATTCCAAAGTATTGTTATTAAGTGTGTGTGGCTGCAAGAGGCAACTACATTCAATACTGTGACAAAGTATGGTTTTTCATGTGTTTGTCACTGTCCTGAACAAGGCAGCTCTATTACACAACCACATCTCAAAGGCTACGTGTGAGTGTTTGTGTGTGAGGGTGCAAACACAAGGGGGATGACGCAAGGAGTGGATCCTGTCAAATGTTTTATTTTTAGATGTGTAAAACTGCTCCATTTTCTCCTCTCTCTAGTGGGTCTCCCCTCAGTTCAACCCATTTGAACTACAGATGATGAAAAGACTCCAATACCATATGGATAAGTGTAACACTGCCTGCAGCACAGAGACTGATTTGCAAATCGCACCAAATGAGTGTAGATAAAAGATAAAAGTTTAATGAGATCTATAGCCTACTACAGTAAAGTAACAAAAAAAGATATTGTGGTCATTGTGGGTTAAACGACCCATCTTAAGTGCCTGCAGTTGTTGCTTGTGTATCCTCCTCATTGTTGCATTACAGTATGCAATCAACCTTTTCATTTTACAATTACTGTAAAACTGCCTCATCTGGGGAAATTAAATTAATGTTGCAGCACTGTTCTAGGATATTAAAATAAATTAACAATTATAAAGAGAGGTTATTAACAGTTGGCAAGACTGTTCTCAGCTCTCAAATTCTTTAAATTAACTTAAAATGTTTGTATGTTGGATACAGTTTACCCAATGGCGCTCACCAGTCAAATCACACACACACCACTTATAGCTGCATACTGTAGATAACATAATATAGAGGGAATATACTAAAGGTAAAACACATCAGAGACACACACAGTTGATTTATGTGCACCTGACAACATGTGATTGTAAGTGGGTAATGTGACCACACCTCAGCTACTCTGTAAACTGTGTTTTTTGAAAAAAAGTGGATTAAATGGAATTCCAGCTACAGTTAAACCAGATTACACACAAAATAACTATCAATTACCACAGTCATCCTTGACACAGTGCTGCAATTTACTGAATGCCAATAGCTATTTTACAAAGGCTGAAGCAAACCCCTCGACTGTGATCTGCCAGGATAATCATCTGCTGGCTTTTTGACACAAATCAAATGCCTTTTAAAGGTCATAGACCAGACAAAGTGAGAGAGAGAGAGATAGGCATAAGGAGAACGAGATGGAAAGAGAAAAGGAGAGAAAAAGACAGACATATAGAAAAAGGAAGACAGAAGGACAGACAAAGAGTGAAATACAGAGTCATTTTGCCAGTAAGCCAGCTGGCCCTGTTTCAAGTCATTACCCAAGTGCCTCACTTTTCCTTTTCTTCAGCGCTTCTACTTCCACTGGAAGTAATAGTAACTGCACACATACACAACACAGAAGGCACAGACTGTGTGGGCATACAGAGGCACATATATTCATCTACAAAGCTACGCACACACACACACGCACGCACGTACCACCACCACCAAAAAATTATGTTTTCAACAGGTCACCGTTTCAGCTATGAAAAGCCTGTTCTCCACTTTTCAATGTTTTATTTATGGGTTATTGATAGAAATTGACTGAATGTGGATATATAAGACATCAAATTTCGCTCTTTAACTTCCATACACCTACATGCACATACTCTCACACACAAAGATGTAAGCCCTTAGCTTAGCTTTAGATACTGATGACAGTGAAAACACATAAGCTTTTATGTAAGCGTGTGTGCCTGTGTTGGTAGAAAGGCAACAGAAAGGTTAATGGGTTTGGAATCTCATGCACACTGTTATGAGTGATAAAGAATTGTTGGCTGCAGGCTGCTTGCAGCCCAGATAGGATGTGACAGACTCTCCCATGCTAACTGAAGTTACAACTATACTTAGATGTTTATGAAGATTAAAATCATTAAACACACAGTTAAGCTGTGGCTGAAGTAAAATTCACACAAACACATTGTCCTTTTGCTGATATTTTTGCCCAAAATAAGTATTTCACATTGACAAATGATACTTACTGGGTGAAGCCTTGTTTGTCATTAGCCTTTAATAAAACAATTACTGGAAAGGTTTGCTTTGAAAGAATTAGGCCTAATTTGAGGCTCTGGGTTTCATTCTTTACTAATTCTCTCTCTGCATGGTTTTCGCCCTCTAATAACTAGCAAAGCAGGCCAGAACCGATTATACCATTTTAATGAGTTCAATAATGACTGCTCAGACCTCACAAATCTGACTACATTAGGTCCACAACTACAAACAAAAGGGGAGCTGAAGAATGAAAGGTGACTGTGTTTGTATTCATGGTGTTTACAAGATTGCATTCAAAAGCCACTGTGAGTCCATGACCAAGCTGTCATCAAAAATGAATCTAAACATCAGTGGATATATACCTGTTCAAGCTTTCTGAGTAGCTCCTGCAAGCTGAAGTTCAAGCCAATCATATTGGAATGTGTGCACAGACTTCTCCTGTCCCCTCCACCGCCTACATGTTCTCTACTATCATACAGGTGGAAAGTCGGCAAGGATTCAGCACAGGTAGAAATGTCCCCCAGGGGTTACAGTCAAAACAGATACCTTCCAGGTCAGGGCTGGGATCAATACTCAATCCAAAGTATGAACAAACTTGAATCCAACCACCAAGAAACCCAGCTCTTGTAAGAAATTCAAACGCAGGAGGGTCAAATTTGGGTTTCAGTCCCAAAACAAGCAATTTACACACATCACACACCCCTTGGCAGCACTTCTGCACGTGTGGCGGTGCATGTGCTCGCCCAATCCCTCCACATGTTCGTAGCATCCTCTTGGGAAAGGCAGCCAAGCTGAGAAAGGGGAATGACAGCTACCCTGCAGTCATGCTTCAGAGCTGGGACTAAATTGGGATTTATAATGGTGCTACAGGAGCTTTGACAAAGTAGAGGCTGGTGGCTGAAAGCGTAGTCTCTGGCTAGGAATGGGACAATAAAACTCAGAGAAAAATCCAACAAATCTTGGGTCGGGGTCTGCAAAGTGGAGACAGCGATTTTTGTCTTGATGGACCAGCCGGTTAATGTAAACCTGAAGAAGGCCAAAGGACAGGTATGGCTCTTTCCTTCGACTTTGCTACTCCTCCCTTCCTCCACTTCTCCTGTCGGCATGAAGGAAGCTGTTTACACGATGTACGGTAGTCCTACCCAAGGCAGGGCTGGGGCATTTGCTCTCAATTATTCTGATAAAAAGCACTCTATTCCTGCCAGTCACACAACTCTACACACTTCAAGTGGAGAGACGACAGCACAAAGAGGCACATGGTTTGCCCTCTCATTCCCCTGAGTAAAAGGTAGCGCTGAAAGAAACAGAGTCACCATAGTGTCTGCCTTACTACCAGCCCCTCACGACTACAGCCTCAGTCTGGTCTCGCTCCATCACACCCTCCTAATCACTGCCATGACTGGGCCACTTAGTCAAAGAATGCCTTCTTCTTTTTCTGGAGCCACGTGTTTGCAGAGAGCTGCCTCAAGACTTGGTGTTTCGATCCAGAGTAGGGAGTCTGTCTCGCCGGCCTTTTGGAGTCTAAGCTCTGCCGATTATCCCCTCTTTGCGTCTTGAGAAGTGGGAGAGGTTTGTCATCCGTTCTCCCATCCCCCCTGGGATGAGGAAAATGTCATAAAAAGTTATGTTTCTTCTTTGTTTTTTTCTCCCCTCTGGGGTCACTGGTGTCCACATCCCTTTCCCCTCGTTCTCTGCTGCTCTCCTTCTCTCTGGCCACTCACTCCACTCTTTCACGCAGCTGTTTATTATTTTGATCAGTATCCTCCCTTTCCCCTCCTCCCTCTACCTCTCTCTCTCTTTCCCCCCTAAACTAAACGCGACACACCCACTTCCTGAGGCCTGTGTGGGCAGTGAGCTTGAGAGAGGAGAATTTTGGATAAAAGTAAGAACTTCATGTGGAATTTAGCAGTAAAATAAGGGTTAGTATTTAGAAATAACAATGGCTAAAAGATGGAAGTGACTAAAGAGCAAGTGCAAGATGGCAGAAACAGAGGACTAAGAAGAAAAAGGGTGTCTGTGAGGATTAAAACAAAGAAAGTAAGGGCAGAGGGCCAAGTGAACAGAGCTCCACTAGTGGAACTTTCTATCTATCTGGCTCAGTGGTGATGGAAGCATGACTCTTTTGTTAAAAGAATAAAAAAGAAAGCAATAGAAGTTCAGAATGTGTGGTGGTTGGGTGTCAGAACAGGGCAGATTCAATCTTCTGTACAGAGTTCTGTACTAAGTTACTGAAGCCTGTTACAGTTCAGAGCCCATAATTTGAATACCATCAGCCTGCAGAGTACTGCATAATGTGAGTGCTGTATAGAACAAAGGCTAAATGATTTAAATTAATCTATAAATAAATAACATGTTTGAAAAGGCTTGGGTAGTGGTCTATAGGGCTATGTTAAAGAGATGTGAGAATGGCATTAAAATGCATTCCATATATTATACCTGTATGTGGAAGTGTTTGTGTGTGAGTGTGTGTTGGCATTTTGAACAGCAGGGTAAACATGTGGTGTGCATCAAAGACAGGCAGACAGATGGCTGTCAAGTGAGAGAAAAAAAAGGATACAATACAACATTGCATATTCATAAGAGAAAGACTTTGATGTACGCTTTGCTAATTAAAACTATTTACATACTCAAGGCCCTTAAACAGCATTTTTAATATATGCCGACAAATATATACTATTGGAGGACTTTCCAGCGAATGATGTAGAATTAACTGGTGGGAATATGCACATCTGACAAGCATGACTAATTTCACAATGAGTAGAAGATGAGATTAATGGGAAAAAAAGAGATGCAACAACCTTTCTGTGAAACATGTTTGGCAATCTTGGCTTACCAAGGGTACATGTTTTTGAAAGTTGCAACTCCTGGACTGTCATTCACAAAACAGACACTTATTAAGAATGCAAACACACACACATCTATATGGAGCTTAAGGCAGGAGATGTGTGGGTGAATGTTGGGCTTCATTACTAAACCAAGCGGACTAGGGCCAATACAGAGCTAAGAACGAAACGCTTCCAATCCCTCAGGCAAGGGGAGGAGAGAAAAGTTGACTGATTGAGAAGAATGAGGCAGTGACAACGAGATCTGAGGAGCAGCACCAAGAAGGGGCAAGGAAAAAAACAGGAACAATAATAAAAGTCAGCCGAGCAGATAAGAAAACATAAGAAAAGAAAGGGTGTGAGGGTGAGTCAAAAGAGACAGAGAGAAAACTGAAAGATGATAGAGATAGAAGGAGAGAGGGAGAGAGGGGGAGAGAGAGAGAGAGAGAGAGAGAGAGAGAGAGAGAGAGAGAGAGAGAGAGAGAGAGAGAGAGAGAGAGAGAGAGAGAGAGAGAGAGAGAGAGAGAGAGAGAGAGAGAGAATCCAGCATGAGATTTTTTGGGGGTACATATGCCAACAATTCACAGTGAGGATTGAGGCTGAAAAAGGAAGGAGAGGAAGAAACTAAGTCAAAAATCTCTTCTTTCTGCCCGGTCCATCACAGCTTTGGTTGCTCTCCAGTGGCAACCTCCAAGGCTGAGAAATGAAGCCCATGCCGAAGTGCCACAAACAGCAGGTCCTCAAATGGCCACTTGAGGCTGGCTCCAAAAAATCCATCTATTTATCTATCTCTGAGTGTTTTACTCTTTCACCAACAGAGGTAACACAAAACAAAGAACTGAGAGATGAGCAGGAATACTCAATCTAAAATATAAATCTATAAAATCCTCAAACACATGCACCTAACCTTGTCTCGCTACTAACCTAACTACTTTACCTAGAAAACAAAAAAGAAAGAGAAGACTGCCACAGAGTCAAAGAGCAACAGCTGCAAGAGAGGAGGCAGCAGCACAACAGTTTTGCTTTCTAAGATTATGTCAAGAGGGAGCAGAGGCCACACCGTCTAAATAAAGTTGAGTAACCATATCGCAGAATCACAAACAGAGCAAATGAACACCAGAGTGAACAAACACACACATTGCCACATAAACACAGATACACCCAGAGCCAAATTTCCCTAGCAGACCCATCTACCATGGTCTTGCTCAGAGGCTATTCCCCAGTCAGATCACTTCCTGCCTCTCCAATGGATAGTGTCTGACAAAAATCAATGTAGCTGCAGCATTCCACTATAATTCTCACAAATAGGCCACATCCCATGAAGTCACTTCCTGTGCCCCGGGTTATCACTGACACTCCTCTTCCTGTTAGGAGGGCAGTACCCTTCTGGGGAGATTAGGGCCAGGATTTTGTTTGTGTATATGTGTATTTGTGTGTATAACTGGCAGTCCTTCTCTGCTGCTCATTTGGCAGCACGAAAAGCCTGTCGAACTGTGGAAGAAATTGTAGCAGGTGTGCAGAGATGATGGAGCTCTTCCTGTATGTCACCCTTTATTTAATTTTTTTGTGCAATCCTGCTGTAGTAGTCACAGCTTCAAGTTTACACTTGAGCTTTACTCAAAGAATAGTTATCCTTTATTTTCTATGAAAACACGATCAGAGTGAAGAATACTTTCAGCCATCACATCCCGCTCATCACATCATCGCTTTTGTCAACACAAGGTTAGTGCAGCTCCCAGTTTGATTGTTGGATAGGAGGATGAAATAGTTTGGTAGATGACATGCCATTGACAAAATGGTGCTGTTCAATAGCATGCTTGCGTAATCCACATTTGCTTCGTGTCCTGTGTCTCCCAGGAAACAACACCCTTTTCTGGACCACATACAAATAAGTCAAACAGAATATATGCCCCCTGAAAGGACTGAAGTACTGCACGCAATTCATTCTCTTGCTGTCGCAGTCTCTGCTCAAACCAACTGGATGAGGTACTTACATGTATTTCTGACAAAGCCTGGCTACATGACTCAAGTGAAGGACTTATTCATCTGCTTCCTGTCTAAATCTGAACATATGTCTACACAACTCCAACCAATATCAAGACAACTCCATAAACAACAAAACAAGAGCAAGTAGAGCGCAATGGGAATACGCACATTGTAAAAGCAATAAAGCATGAGTCTGTGAACTGTTAATGTGCACATTAGAAAGCCTCTGTCCGCCACTCAATTGACAGCTGACCTCTGCTGATTTGACAGAGCTGCAATTAGAGAAAGACAACTGGAGTCAAAGGTCGTGCAAATCACTAATAACTTATTCCACGGATCCAATAATGAACCACGAGTCACATCCTTGTATTCATAAGCATGAAAAAGGACATCCTGAAATTCATATGTAAGCTGCTGAACAGGGAAATTGAAATTGATTAGGAGCTCTGCGTGCTGTTGCCCGATAATCAGCTATTGATTATGGTTGGCCTTTAGTGTTTTTGTGTGTCTACAAACACTTGGGAGATGACCTTAAGATTGAGGTGAAATGTGGGGGCTCTTGAATGCTAATCCTTGTGCAAGAGATGAACACAGTGGCTCTGGGGTTGTGTGTATAAGACCATACACAGTAAGCAGTCACCTCTAACACATACATTTCATTTCCTATGACTGCTTAACCATAAAAGCCACCGTGTTGACCGCCAGTTGAAGGGTATTAATGTGAACCAGCAGCAGAAGAAAACATTTGTTTTGCATTAGCAGTAACTTAATATAGTGCAGGGAAAGTGGAATTAAACACTGAGGCAGATATCAATGAGATAGTCATAACCAGTAATGCTGGATTACATATGTGAATAACAATTATATGGAGAGGTAATTGCAGTATGTAAATGCATTAATTGCCTATTTCTGGGGAAAAAAAACATCGGTATCAAAATGAGGTTTGATTTCATAAATTTGTGAAAAATTAAACAGTTCAACACTGAAACTGAGGCCTCAGGGAATAATAAATTCCTTAAATATCCTTTTAAGCAAAAGTTTTCCAGTCACTACATTTTAAGTAAAATCGACTTGCTGAATTGACTGAATTTTAAAACCAGAGGCTGCGGAGGGCCCTCTAAGTTCTTATCACCCTGCTTTTCACAAGTGTTCAAAGAGTTCTGCCCCTCCCTCTTAATTTGTATCACTGCTTACCTCCTGCAGGGCATCTCTTCTACTTTCTCTCCACTCCTCACCACTATTTGAAGTGCTCTGCCACATGGGAACTGACGATCTTGACCGTAATGGGTGGTCTGTCAGCACGTAGCCGCAGTACACCAAAGTACAGTACAGGGGGGAAAAGTGACTCTTACTGTGACGTGATCGCTTCTGAAGGTGCAGATATAGGAGTACAATTACTGCATGAGCCTGCCACCCTCTGAATTTGGTAAGGAGGAAAAGGACCTTGAAAGGTTAGGTGACTGCACTAATTAGACTGTTGCATGAGAAAAGGCTGTTTCAAGCTGTAGAAGATCATTGTGTGAACAAAAACACAGGGGAGTAATGAAGCTGATGTCAAAATATTGAACTATCACAAACAATAACTACAGTAAGACCTCCCAGTTGGAGGGGGAAGGAGAAACAATGAAGCGTGATGATTGAAACAAGCAGTATATTCTGCAACAAATTCTCTCTAAACACACACATGCTAAGAAAATCTAACCCAAAAACACAGACAGCCCTGAAGAAGATGAGGAAAATTACTGTTATTGTCATTATACTGTACTATAAAAAAAAGTGCAGACAGCCATGTGCTGAGGCCTTGCCTAGAGCAAGAGACAAGAGAAGAAAAATTAATGGAGAGGATGATGAATTAGTTCACGCTTAAGTGAATTCAGTACAAAAAGTAATGAAAAAAAGTGAGAAAGACGGCAATAATATCAGTAATGGAACATATTTTATCGTCCCCTCAAAAGCCAAAAGTAGAGTGTTTTGCTTCAAAGGCATGAATGGATTACCTGAGGTTACTTTCCAGTCATTTCAGAGGAGACAGAAAACAGATGAATAACAGATAATGTGGGAAAGGGTGTGTTCAAATCCTCCTTCCCCTGCCCCCACCTGCACCAAAAAAACAATTTCACTAAAGTTCATAACAGCCCGACAATCCACCTGGTAATCAAACTTTTCTGTGAACTTAAATATTCATCAACATCACCACTGCCACCCACACATCCTCTTTAATATACCCCCCTATATCAAGTCAATATGGATTTTAAAGAGAACAAATGACTGTTTGCTGATACACTGGCTTCATAAATATTAATATTGCCCTGCATTTCCCCCTCAACTTCAAACATTATCTTTGCCTTCAGGCGGCAAACTGAAGGAAAACAAAAACACCATTCAGAGATGCCAAAAGGATGACCTTAAACCCTCTGGACACTGTGAGTTTGTAAAAAACGGACCCACCCTTCACAACGCTGATCAAAATTGACTTTTGAGACTCGCTGTTAGATTCTGGTGTCCCTGAGACAGTTTACGGAAGAGTTTCCCAGTCGGAGTGGCCCTGCTGGATGAAGTTCAGTTTTGAGCGTGCAGGGATAAGATAATCTGCCCCCCCCCCCCCCCCCATAACTGCTCTATTGATCATATAGATAGCCCAGCTGGGATTTTTAGATGACGTCTGTATGAGAATTAGAGCTTCATTACAGTTAAAAATCTATATATAATACGGCTCCTGTTGATTGAAGATTGTTTGGATCGATGACCACAACCCACATTCCTCTCTGTCGCTATTTAATGAAAAACAGCACAGAGAGAACAAGCAGCAGATTCATTTTTCCATGATCCAAAAATCACACAGCAGAGGGGTGTGTGAGTGTGTGTGTGTGTGTGTGTGTGTGTGTGTGTGTGTGTGTGTGTGTGTGTGTGTGTGTGTGTGTGTGTGTGTGTGTGTGTGTGTGTGTGTGTGTGTGTGTGTGTGTGTGTGCCTACATGCTACAAACAGAGTTGCTGTCTGGCTCCTCAGGGATGAACCACTGGGTGGGACTCTCAACAGTGCTGCAGTTCAGGGGAAAGATAAGATCCTGGAGTTTCCAAACACAACCGCTACAATGTTACAGTACACCACAGCCAGGATTTTTCTAGGGACCAAAAGCTTTGTTCAAAGATTTATACAATTTATTAAAAAAATGTCTCTGTTTAACTATTAGAAAACATGTTTGAAATTGCTTTAATAAGGAACTTTTAGGGCACTGTCCATGAACACCCTTAGTTTGAGTCAGGCTGGGTGACTTTTGTTTCCTGTTGCTCCCCCTCTTGAGTAAAGTGTAATAAAGCCAAAAGAAGCCCAAAGAAAGGTTAGAAAGACACACAGAGGGCACTAAAGAGGGATTCAACAAGGCCCATGTTGATTTAAGGTGAAGGGATATTGGAGGAGGAAGAATAATTGGGGAGAAGAAATTGCGCAAACAATTCAAACCAAACTCTTCTGGCATGACAGGTGAGGAGACTGCAGGAATTGAAAATACATCTATAAGGAAACAGCTAAAATATCTCTGCTGGGCACTGAGTCAATGTTCAATAAAGTGTGAGCTGAGGCGATATTATGGTAGGGTAGGGTAGGGTAAGATAGTACTTGATAATATGTGCAGTATATCATACCCAAGTTAATTGGTCTGCCCTCTGTAGGTCTTTCTTTAAATGGTACCTTTTGAAAAAACAAATATATTTTACATTACCACTCTGACAAGGTTGTAAAGGTTTGCTGCTCAGAAAAATATGCCCAACCTTCCCTTCTCTTCCAAATGCTTTGCCGTTATTACTTCCTAAGTTTATCAAAGTCAAACCCTGAGGAGATTCAAACAAACACTATTAGACCGATGCCAAGGTGCCAAACGAAATCAAAGCCGGCGGTGTTCAGTGGATACACAATAAGACAGCGTTAGTGTTGACGATATGAGACAGCGAGGAGGGAGCGATGACACCGACATAGTGGGTGCATAAATGTGTGATGAGTTCTTTTTTATTGCAGTATAGTTTTCTGGTTATATAGCCTATGTGCTAACTCCACACCTCTGCTTCACTATCCTACCCCCCATAAACATTTCATCCCTTCTCTTAGTCATAATCGTCTTCCTCCACTGCTCCTGTTAACTGCAACTCCTCTTTCTTCCCTCTCCTCCCTCCTCTATCTCGCGCTTTCGGCAGATCTATTTCATCCTACTCATCTTTTCCCTTTTTTTTACTCTCTTCTCCTCCTCCTCTTCCTCCTCCCAGCTAGTTTATTGCTCAGGGAAGGTGAGTGAGATATCTAACCCCCACAGGTTGTCCTCCCTCTGAGCTCACCCCCCTACAGCACAACAACTGGCTGACGGCTGGCTTATTACTTCCCGGTATGTTTAGTGCAAGAGAGCCGTCTAGGTCTATAGCGGCACAGTGTGTTCTGTCGTGCTGAGCTAAATTACTTCACCCATCAGTCAAGCACAACTCTGGTTGGAGTCTTCATATGTCCTCCTCCCTTCCCTATCCACTGCTTCCCTCAACTTCCCACTTCATATATCTCTTTCTACTTATAAAACCGTCTGCTATTGTTGAGTTAAATGACTCATTTTATGGTGTGTGATATACAGCGTCGTGATATCCAGTGCAACCACAGATTTGACTCAGTGTCGTACCAGCAGGAGCACATTTATACCCTGGTCTAAAGTGCTGCAATTCTCATAGACATGACGGGAGTTTCATATGCAGTCTCCCACTGTGAATCCATTACAAGTTTGATGAATGTCGTCAGCGTGCGGCACTCTGCTCCCTGAAGATGGTCTGTACGTTGCAACAACTTAGCACATGATGTTCTAAGACTGCTGAGCTCAATTTCTCTTTCTGTGGACGAGCACTGAATCGCTTTTTTCACTCCACTGGGCGTATGGTGAAAATAAGAAATTTGAAAGGAGAGAGAGTGTCCTGTAGTCCCTTTGGGTTCTCTCTGAAAGTGTTTCATCTCTAGAGATACACGTCTCCTTTTCTTCAGTGACAAAGGCAATGTTCTCTAGTCATCGCCATGAAAATCCAATCCTTAAATCATCTTTGCCCCTTTTTCTCCCTTTTCACTGACACAGCTCTTGGTTGTTCCCTGTTGACTCTCACACAGACAGACCATATGGGAATAGCTTACGTAATATTCTGTGTCTTCATGGCCTTATCGGCTCTCTCTCCAGGGATCACATCCAGCTATATAATTGTAAAATCCCGAAGCCAGGACGGCACACTCCACTCCAGACATGCCTGTACTTACTACTCCCTCCAGAGGAGGAATCAAGACCACTTGAAAGATTTTTTTTGTTGTTGAACTTTTTAGCATGCACACCTCCTTTAGAGTTGGCGGGGAGTCGACCAACAGCACTGTCTGCCTCAGGGCTCTGCTGTCGCTAGCAGTATTCAGTATCTCAACACTAATAACTACCAACAACCAAAAACCTATTTCAGACAATGTGTTCAAAACACAAGTCTGAGTAGGGATCATTATACTGATTGGGCAATTACTGAGGCATGTTCCACTTATTGTATATGATAATGCATGATCACTGCTTAACAGATTAGAGTGAACTCCTTTTGTAGACTGAAATGTAGACTTCATACAGAGATATCTGTCTGCAGTTGATGTGCTTTATCATTTCACACAACCCTTAACATTAAATTCCAACAATTATTCATCACACTAATTAGCTACACACTTGACTGTGTCTTATTCATGCTACTAATGAGACAAATTCTCTCAGACGTTAACTGAGGGAAAATTGAGTTCTGCAGATTCATTGGGATGGAATAACTCCTAACATTAGTTTGATGTCATGCCTGAAGCCCCCTTCCCGAGAACATTGCCTACATACTCAGATCAAGAAGAGATGAGAAAAAAAGTCCGGGATGTGGCCCATTGCAGGTTGTTGAGGGGCACTAAAGGCGAAGCCCCAAAAAAGAGAAGTTGTCAAAGGGTATCATTAATATGACAACCACTCATTTTTAGAGGCGATCAACTCAGTAGGGCATGACAGTGACAACAACAAGTTGTTATTACCACTA